>NC_067431.1:11487566-11806732 GCF_009764475.1 Pristis pectinata | reverse complement strand
AACTAATCTGTAAATACAGGCTGTCCTGGGTAATGAATGGGTTCTGTTTTTACAGATGTCCATAAGTTGACTTTGTAAGTCTGAAAAACAACACAAAAATCACTCAAGACAGTTAGCGTACCTCCACAGTATTGTAATGAATGGGATCAAACGCAGATAAGGTTGATAAGGAAGAACGATTAGTATAAGTGGAGACAGAGAGAGCGAGAGAGAGAGCGAGAGCGCGGGAGAGTGCGAGAGAGAGCGCATGAGAGAGAGCGCGCAAGAGGGGGAGAGAACTAGTTCTGCCATTCATAGGAATGAACATATGCTATACGTCAGAATTTTGAATTTAATAACATTATGGGAGCTCACTCATATGTAGGGGTGACCACGTCAGATGTTTGTAACTTGGGGCAACCTGTAATATCCTTAGAATACATGAATTCCACATCCTCAATCTCCCATCCCTGTGCACAATTCATATCAGAAATTTTCCTTTGTTCTAATAAAACAGAAAATGCTAGACGTATTTAGCAAGTCAGGAGGCATCATATTGAAATACGCAAAATTCTCATGGACTTGAGATGGCGGATTGCAAGGATGATGTTTCCCTTAGTTGTGGTGTCTAGGATCATGGATCTGAGAAGGGGTTGGACATTCAGGACAATGCTAAGAAATTTCTTCATCTGAAGGAAGTTGTTGAAATCTCTGCCCAACAGGGTTTGGAGGGTCAGTCACCAAGGACATTCAAAGGGAGAAATCAATTGGCTTTCAGATATTAAGGGAAACAAGGGTAAGAAAGTGCTCAAAGAATCAGTCACAGGGTCACGCAGAACAGAGACAAGCTCTTCGGCCCATCGATACTGTGCTGACAATTAAGTACCCATTTACACTAATCCCCACTCCCCATCAACTCCCTCAAAATTCCATCACTCACCAACACACTAGAGACAATTTGCAAATTTGCAGTGGCCAACCACCAAGTATTTTAGATATCAGGGGTGGAGGAACTGGAGCAGCCAGAGGAACTCCATACAGTCACATGGGGAACATGCAAACTCCACACAGACAACACCCGAGGTCAGGATTGAATCATGGTGGCTGGAGCTGTGTGGTACCAGCTATACTACCTGTGCCACTGTGCCACCCATTGCTGTTGAGGTAAAAGATCAGTCACAATATTATTGCATGGCAGAGCAGGTATGAGGAACTGAATAACCTCCTCCTATCCTTTTTCTGAAGTTCATTTGTGGAAAGACAAACAATGAGTGTTGCTCTGTTTCTCTCTCCATGTGTGCTGCCTGACCTGTTGAGTATTTCCAGCATTTTCTGCCTGTATTTCAGATTTTTGGTATTTGGTACATATGTTCTTTCCTACTGGAGCAGCAGAAGTTGTGTTTCTGAATTTTCACTTCTGACTGTGGATGTATCCCACTGGTGAACAAACATTGTGTGCTGACCTAATCGGCCAATTGATAACCTCCTTTGCTGTAAGCAACTGTGCTTCTTTAATTCCTTTCCTTCCCAGTTGACAGCACTTGCTTATTTCGATATCTTAGACAGCAAATAGGATTAACAACAAGCAAAAGCTGATTAAATGGCCTTAGTGCTTTAAGTGTCAAGGAGAGTTCACTCCCATTGGTCAGATTCTTACATTTTAGCAATAAAGAGGGATTAGTGACATTATCTGGTAATCAAAGCTTCTAAAAGTCTCCTGAGAAAAGATCACAGCAACTACTATTCACCTTGAGGGAATCATTCTCAATATGATTTTTACCATGTAAATGCACTCTAAACAAACCCTTTATTTGTTATGAGTGCTTAATCCAGAAGTGTCTGTTTACGGTGAGGAATGTTAACACCCTAAATCCCCTGCTTCCCTTAATATCTAAATATCTTTTGACCTTTTTCTCGAATATACTAATCTTACAGCCCTCTCGCGGAGAGAATTCCAAGCATTCACCATCTCTGGGTGAGGAAAAGTCTTCTCATCTCTGTCCTGAATGGCTGACTCCTCACTTTGAAACACCTGGTTTCAAAGTCCAATTCAAGGCTGTGAACCTTCCATAACAAATCACAGGATTGATACACGATTCTCAATTGTGATCGAGGTACCAGCATAAGTCTCAACCAAAGGACGTTAACAATAAAAGGGCAGGAATTTGGCAAGTTTTGGATTCTTTCATTTTTGGGGTTCGTGGAATCACTTGCAAGGCCACTTTTTATTGTGCAACATAATTGCTCACGAGCCGCCTGCTTGAACTGCCACACTCCTGCCAGGGAAGATTCTCCAACAGTGCTGTTGGCGAGGGAGAACCAGGACACCAGCACTTCAGATCCAGCGATAACGAAGGGCCAGCCGTATATTTCCAAGTCTAATGCTGTGCCACTTGCAGGAGAATGTGAAAGTGATGGTGTTCTAATGTGCCTGAAGCCTCTTGGTGATAGATTTGGGAAGTTCTGTCAGAGCAGCCCGGGCTGAAACTCCACTGCACTTTGCAGATGGTAGACACTACATCCACTGTATACGAGTGGTGAGCAATAAATGTTCAAGGTAGTGGATGGGGTGCCAATGAAGCATGATGCTTTGTCCTGGATTGTGCCAAACTTCTTGAAATGTGTCAGCGTTACACTCAGCCAGGCAAGTGGAAAGCATTCTATCTTACTCCTAACTTGTGCTTTGTCCATGGTGGAAAGATTTCAGGGTGCCAGGACATGCATCACTCACCACAAGATATCAGCCTCCAACATACTGTCATAGCCATGATATTTACGTGGCTGATCCAGTTGAATTTCAGGTCAATGATGATACACAGGATGCTAAAAGTGAGGGACTCAGTGATGGCAATGCTATTGACGGTCATGGATAGTTGGTTAGACTCTCTCTTGTTGGAGATGGTCATTACCAGGATTTTTTGTAATGTACACATTACTTACCACTTATCAGTCCATGCCTGAATGTTGTCCAGGTCTTGCTGCAGGTGGGCAATGATGGCTTCATTTGCTAAGGAGTTCCAAATGGAATCAAACATTTGATCTTCCAATGAAAGGAAGGTCATTGAAGAAGCAACTGATGTTGGTTGGGCTGAAGACACTGCCCCGAGGAACTCCTGCAGTGATGTACTGGGGCTGGGATGATTTATCTCCAACCACCACCATCATCCTTTATGCAAGGTATGACCCAAGCATTGCTATGTTATCCTCCTGATGCTCACTGACTTCAGATTTGCCAGGGCTCCTTGAAGCTACTTTGATGTCAAGGGCAGTCACTCTCATCTCTGGATTTCAGCTTTTTCGTCCATGGCTGGACCAAGGTTGTTATGAGATCTGGAGCTAAGTGATCCTGGTAAAACTTCACAGGGAACCAGTAAGCATACTATTGGTGAGTAAACACCACTTGACAGCACTGTTCATAATCCCTTCCATCAGCTTTCTGGTTGAGGGAAGACTGATGAGGTTGTAATCGGCTGGATTGGATTTATCCTGCTCTTTTTAAACAGGACATATTGGGGCAGTTTCCTCTGTGGCCAGGGAGAAGCCAGTATTGCAAATGTACTGAAGATGTTTGACCAGAGGCATGGTTAGGTCTGGAACACAGATCCTATAATCAGGATGCTGTCTGATCCCATTGACCTCACTATAACCAGCAGAGTGGAGTGAATCAGATTGGCTTCTGTGATGGTGGGCATCTCAGGAGGAAGCCCAGATGGATCACCTCTTTGGCACTTTAGGTTGAACATGCATGCGAATGCTTCAGCCTTGTCTTTAGTGCTTTAATGGTGAGTCATGCCGTCACTGAAAATCCAGAATGACTGAACCAAGGATGACTATAAATGGATGAGAATTTCACAGAAAAGATCAAGTTAGGAGAGGAAAGATCATGAAAGTTGCTTATCAGAACTGAACTAAGAGAACATGGAAAAGATCAAAGGAGAAAAAGAAGTTCAAGGACAGAACCAAAGTTATAAATAAAGCAAGAGGAAAACTACCATGATGATTAATGAAGAGAATAGCCCAAGAAAGATAACAGAGCAACAGCACAGAAAGATTAAAAGAAAACTAATTTTCTGGTCCAACGTCATCGTACTTGAAAGTCTTTCAATAAGTAGAGAGAAATCCAGACAGTGTTTCAGATCACCCAATATGGAATGCAGCTTTTCTTTGTTTGAGACAAATCCTATTTACCTAAACACTGGTTGGCAGCACTTAAGTATCTTCAAATGTGGCAAAATAACACCGGTTGAATGTAATCAAGTTGACCTATATAACTGTTCAGCCTAGAGCTCATGAAGGTTTTCTAATTTGCACCTGGGTTGGATTATTCCATGCTTTAGGTTACTGGCTTGCAGTTTTCTTTGTTTCTTGTCATTTCCCTGTTACAGATAACAGGCCTTAAGGGTCAGAATGAATAAACTGTGCCCTGGATTTGCACAGACCTACCTGACTTAATTATTGGTCGATTAACTCGACAATGGAAGATCAACTGTGCTTTAATCTCCAATTAGATGACTCAAATCCAATGTACTATAATACAACAAAGTAGGAAACTCATTTCAGAAAATATAGTTTGGCTGAAAATAGATGAAATTCTAAATATTGAGTTTTATTGTTTCATTAGTTTTTGGATTTAATATTATCATGTTTGTTATACAATGTTCGGTTAAAACTGTTTGATCTCTTTGAACATTCAAAGATGCAGACAGCATATAAAAATAGAGTAAAATGAGGAAGACCATAAGACATTATAAGGAAATTGCTGAAAGCTGCTGAGTAAACTAACATTGAAACCAATGTGTTTAATTTCTGTTTGACAACAATATGATGCTTTCCTGATAAATTGGTTAGTTGTCTCTTTCATCTAGAAAGTCAGTTTATCCAAATGCAATTTCTTCCAAGATCCAAATATTCACCTGTTCCAGCAGTGGCTTGTACCTAATGCTCACTTTTCCCATACTCTGTAGATCAGGGAACAGTATGGCCAATCACAATGCTAACTGGCCACTCGGGTCAGGAAGTCCAGCTTCAATGCAACTTTGGTTGTTCTTAAACTGGGGAGTACTGTGACTGCTTTCAATCTTCCCTGTGACAGAGTAAGTTGGGGAACAAATCAACCAGCTACCCAATTTGTGAAACGTTGGGAGCTAAATGAGCAATCAGTCTGGGAGATATTCACTGTCTGGGTCCTGTGAAGAATAGCTCTTTGAGCTATTTTTACCCAGGCAAAATATAATTGACTCACACAATTACACCAGGAATGAATACTATATACAAGAAATAAATAAATATTAGAAAATGTAATTACTTGTGTTAATTTGTTAGGTTGCAGTCAAATTATGACAGATAGATAATGAGACAATCTACGTTTGACTGTAATGCCATTATTAAATGAAGTCATGTATTTATGCATGCGTCAGAACTCATTCTGTGTTTTCTCAGATATGGTCTTTGATTCACTCTCCCAGCTTGACATCATCATTGAAAGAGATTGATTTCCCTTGAGTTCTTGAAGTCAATCCTATATGTAGAATGCAACCTACAGTCTTCCAAAACCAACCGTTGGAACCCATCATTCAATACTCTCCCCAAAGCTGCACAGCTCCTTCAACAATTTTCTTCCTATCTTGAGCCTTTTTGCTTATCATGAGTCATCCTTAAACTCCTCAATTTTAAGTTTAACACATGACTTCTTGGGTGGAATGTTGTTAAACATCTTTCAGCAGTCTAGGTGTACCAAACTGTAAGCTTTTCGTAAATCACTTCCTCACATAAATTCATGTGATTGGTCCAACTGGACCTTCTTCATCTTAATCAATGTTGACTCTAGTTGATTGCTAGATTATTGTACAACTATTCTAAGATAATCCATTTCAAATTGTACTTGGTAAACTGAGAGTGCTTCGAAACCTCGATATTTCACTCTTCTATTCATTAAATCATCTTTTCCATTGAATATCATCAAGCAAATGAATTTATTTGTAAGAGACAGGGTAGGAATAGTGGACAATATGAAAAAAAGAGTGAATAAATGAATTTAGAATATTCCATCCTATTGAAAGCGTGACCTTTTTGCTCCTTAAGTATTAAGAGATGAAAATTTAGTCAGACAAAGATTTTCCTGTATCAGAGTTTGTTCTGGCACTTTATATTCATTTCAATGGGCTTCTTGGTTGCCAACAGGGTGATCAGACTGTTCAAAAAACGAACAGCAACTTCGACAATGGTTTCTGGTTTCCACCACCTCAGATTTATCTCTAATTTTCAGTGTGTGAAAACCTCCTGTACAGCCTTCTCCATTAGGACTCGTGTTTGTGATGATTATCCTTGTTGTCAAGATATTGGGCTGCAACCACTCATCCTTCACAGAGTGAAATAAAGATTTTGACAATTATGTTGTCACCTTCTCAGCAGCAGTGTTCTTTGAAACCACCCAATGACATATGCAACTAGTACCCTGAGACTGTGAAGTGATCGATTGTACATTCAGAAACAAACATGCATACATTCATGTGTCACTGGCAAAATAAATAACACCTCACTTTGCAACTCCCTTACAATTCAAAGCACTTGATCCTTTTTTTTTACTGCCTCATAGATACTTGGCATAATATAGTGAAGAGTGAAATTGGAAGGGAATAGCATCTCTGTTGCGAATAACTAAACCACATCAGCTCCCGTGGACTAATGGTTGCCTGACATTGTGAAGAGGTGGTTTACAGTAATTCACTGGGAATTTAGGGTAAATGCTTTTTGAATAGTTTTTTTCTCCCCACAAGATTTGTAGCTATACCTTGTTAATGATGGACATTCTGCACATTGCAAATATGATGGATGATGACAATGTTAATTTAGGTTTCTCCTTCCGTATTACAAATGACCTCTTTACACATCTCTCTATTGACCTCTCTACCAGCAAGAGTGAAGAGCTCATGAATTTTTTTAAATGCTTCTTTGTTGTTACAACTGCTGACCCCTGCATTAAGCTTCCCCTGAGCTTCCCCTGAGCTCCACATCATGGGTGACAGCATTTTTCAGTTTCTTGTCTATCTTTGGGATAATTTTCTTCGTGCAATCTTTCTCGGGCTCCCTGACCTGCCAACCACCCAATTTTTATCTGACCTAGCGTAGTTTTGGTTCTCATTCCTCAGGTATCACTCAACCTTCATTTCAAAATGATTGTTACTAATCTCAGCAAAACTAACACCACTTTACCCTTACAACACATACTCCATTTACAATCTCTCCTCCTTCTTCACATTATTTGAACTATTGTTGATACCCAAATTGGTGTTAAACCTTAATGCAACTCTTTGTGTGCAATTAGATTCCCACCTTTTGCAGTGACTGCAACCATGCAGTATGACCTCCTCACCTTCATCCTCTTACCATTTTCATTTGTCTTTTGACAAGACAGACCATTGCCTAATCCCTGTTTTCCAAAGTGACACTACCCACACTTTCTCTCATTTTCACCAATTAAACCAAGGGCAGAGTACATGCCCCATTCTATTCGGAGGCCTTCACATTTCTTGGACCCTTTTATCCCCCCACATCTAAATTACCGCTCATGGATACCACCCATAGATACCTGTTAACTTCCTCATGTACACTAATAATTCTAAGCACCATCTTTCTCTTTCCTTTCTCAATCCATTAATTATCCATGTTATCAGATAGCACCTATGATGGACAACCCATAATTTCATCCAGTTAAACAGTGAACTTTGAAGCATAAATCCTGTCATAAACTCCACTTTCTTCTGTAATTATTGCATCAGGCTCCATCTGACTTCATCGTCCATTGAAAACTGAATTTCTGAGTCCACATCACGAAGAACACTGCAAGACTACCTACCCAGTCAATTGCTTTGAAAACCACATCTATCCTCTTGACAACTCCAGATACAATTTTTCCATTGGTTATCATCTAAACTTTGGTCCCATCCCTCTTTCCTGCACTTGGCTCCCAATGCTACAAATTCTCCAACTTAAAGAATGTTAAAAGGTTATTAAGTCACTTATTGGCATTTTCCCTTTTTGTCCCAATATCCTCCCACAACCATGTATCCTCTTAAACAAATTCTCCACATCTGCCACTCTGGCTTGTGTGCATTCCATTGGTCCTCAAACCTCCACCTCCATAGACCACTTGCTTTCAAGTGCCAAGCCTCAAACTTGTTTTGGGGCCAAGTTCCTGATCAACCCTTCCAATATTTTTATTGATCTTGAATCTATATTTCATTAATGAATCGTAATTAATGACATATAGATAAACAGTACAGCCCAGAACAGGCCCTTCGGCCCACAATGTTGTGCCAACATAGCTAATCTCTCCTACCTACAGAATGCCCATATCCCTCCATTTTCCTCTCATTCATGTGCCCATCTAAGCCCCTCTTAAAAGCCCCAAATGAATTTGCCTCCACCACCCTATCAGACAACACAATCCAGGCATCCACTACTGAGTAAAAAAACTTACCCCTCACATCTCTTCTGAACCTACCTCTTCTCACCTTAAATGCATGCCCTCTTAAATGATTGGTCAACAATGGGATAAAGATATTGCTTGTCCACCCTATCTATGCCCCTCATAATTTTATACACTTCCAACAGATCACCCCTCAGTCTCCGTCGCTCCAGAGAAAATTAAATTATCAATTTAATGAACAGTGAAAACCATTGACTTATTTATTTTCAAAATAATTGGTAAGGTGGGTTGGCTTCAATTGGACTTTAATATTTGGACCAGAACTTGCTGTAAAGTGCCAACAATTATGTGCTGAACTGCTCACATTTATCCCAGGTAAGGTCAAGTTGATTGAGAATTCCACTTACAAGCAGAGGTCCTGAGCTTGCTGGCCAAGCTATGTTAGCAAGATCCCAGTTTGCTCTCCAGTGTTGTAGTCCCTTTCTAGACCAGTGGCAAAACATGAACGTGTCCCAATTTCCCAACTATGGAAATCTTCCTACAGTACCTGGACCAGGTTAGACATGCCACAAGGAGAAATCCATTAATTTGTATGGGGGTATGACTGCATGGAAGGGCAACACAAACTAATTTACATTTTCTGATTAGATTTAGTTTTACTGTTCAATTGCTTCAATGTTTTAAGTGATTTATTTTGTTTTCAATCATTTAAATTGATTTTTACTAGCTTTGAATCGTTGAACATCAAGGCAATTTGGAAGCATTCGAAAGCCTTGACAGCTTTGGCTGGCTGAAGTCACAACCAGAAGAGCAGGTTGTGACTTCCCTGGGTAACTTCTTCCCTAACTGTTTCTTGGACAGGGCTTGTTCTGTACATGACCGCCCTCACAAGACAATGCCACCCTGCTCAGGGCCTCATCATACTCAATTGGTAAAAAAAACTTAAGTGCAAGTTGACATCATGGGAATGAACATCAGTTCAGTTATTAGTTGATCCTCATGACTGTTCCAAGTGGGAATGACTTAGTACAGGCAGCCAATCCTGGTCAAAAGGAAGCAAGACTGAAATTCCTGTAGTCAACGTATTCTGCAGATTCACTGATGCTTTTTTCTAATTTTCTCATCCCCCCAACCCCAGTTTTTCAAAAACAAATGTTGTATCTTCAAGTACTGCATCTTCCATGATCAGCTAAAATACCTGTCTGTTTCATAGCTACATCCAATGAATCTACAATGGAGAATTTTGAGAGAACACAATTTGTAGTTCAGTCCTTAAAGCAGAGCTGGCATATTCATTTTGGGGAAATAAAGTCACACACTGGATTACTATTCCAAATAATTGTTACTAACCAAAGGGCTCATCTGTTATTAATATGCTAATAACCCAATTCTCCATTTACTGAAACACCCAGTGGCGGTGAGCAAGTTCTTGGGCAGTCAAGTAATTCTCTTGAGCTTATACTCACTCACGAACACATTCCATCTTGTGACAGTGTTCGGAAGAATTGGCTCATTGGGGAATTGGATTAGAAGAGGGACAAACTATTACCACATTTTTGTAGAAGGATTAATTTGAGCTGTCCTGTAGCTGGCAAAGGCTCTGTGTGAGGAGCTTAGAGTGAGTTATGAGGGATATTTTACACAATAAAGATCTGCAAAGTCAGCAGTGGCTAACAGCCAAGGTTCATACCCATTGATTAGGATGATAACTCACACTGCCTAGATAATAAATGAAGTGAAGGCAAAGAGATATAGCTCTGCCATCACCTGCTAGCTAAATAATATCAGGAGCAGAGCTAAGAACCTATAGGAGACAAAACTTTAATCAGCCTTAGCGCATGCAGTTCTACATCTATTACTCTGATTTTATGGGCTCATAAACTTATGCATTAGATTTGTAAACAAAAATGTGTGGAACAGCAAATTGTTAACTTCCCTGGAGTGAGAGCACATTTACAACGTAAATCCTTTCCCTTAATGCCCAATATTATTTTCTTACAGATTAATTTGATCATAAAACACTGAGTATTGAAGTGCCACAGTGATTTAGACTTCACAATTAAACTAACTACTTTTCAAATACCAACTACCTTAACTTTATTAATAACAGGCATTCATGTGTAAGACCTTGCTTTGTGTTTATCAGAGATTTGAAGCGAGGTCAACTGCATCCAAAGATTGAAAATCAAAAGAAAGTGCAGATGCTGTAAATCTGAAATAAAAACAGAAAATGCTGGGAACACTCAGCAGGTCAGGCAGCATCTGTGGAGAGAGAAATGGGGTTAACATTGCAGGTTGAAGACCTTTCATCAGAACAAGAAAATAGAGAAAACAAATTAATTTCAAGTTCCAGAGAGGATGAGGGAGTGTTGGAAAAGACAAAGGGAATATCTCTGAAAGGGAGAGGTCACGTTTCCCAGGTGATCCTGTTGCTTACGGTTCTGCCTGGTTAACAGATTAAGGAGGCCGTTAGAGAGAGAAAAAGAACAAAGGAGTGAGATGGAAAATTGAAATGACAAACAACAGGAAATTTAGGCTCGACCCTCTGGACTGAATGAAGGTGCCATGAAAAACAGTCAACCAATCTGCATTTGGTTTCTTCAAGGTAGAGGAGGACGTATCATGAACGTAAAATGCAATCCACTAGATTAGGAGAAGTGCATGTGAATTACAGAACAGTTAGTGAAGATGGAAGAGCAAATCAGAGAGTTGCAAAGGGAATCGTCACTTCAGTATTCTGAAAGGGGGGGGAAGATATGTTGGTGGTGCTATCTCGTTGAAGGTGATGCGAAATGAATGTGAAGGCTGGTATGGCAGAAGGCAAAGGCCAGAGTAACTCTATCCTTGGACAGGAGACGGGTTGAGAGCACAGGTGTAGGAAATACATGAGTTGTGGTCAAGGGCTCTGTCAGCTATGGTAGAATGGAAGCCATTCTTAAAGCAAAGGGAAGGCATCTTGGCTTTGTGGCTCCTTGGTCCACTTTTCCATCTCTACCAACAACTTGCCTTCTCAAGGCCCTTTCGCAAGCAAGATCTGCTCTTTTACCACATTCCTTCCCACCATCCAGATCTCAAAAAGTCATTTGACATGAAGCAGTGACTCACTTTAATCCTCCCATACCAATACCACTCTAACTATCTGTCTGTGGCTCATCTAACTATCCACCTAACTATCTGCACATTCCAGCAAGGCATATCATATGCTTGAGGGACAGTACATTGAATGTTGCAGCCTGTGTGACTCAATATCGAATTCAACTATTTCAGGTAACTCAATTTTTCTGCTTTTATCAGAACCGGCCAGTTATGTTGTTCAATTATACAGCAGTAATATTAACTTAATGTTTTTCTTTCCATAGACACTACCTGAACTGCATGCCATTTCCGACATTGTCATTTTGTTTCAAGATTCATCAATAACTAAGGCGTCATTTTGTTTGTTTTCTCTCTACCTGTGTTCAATAAGCTGTTAACCAGAGCTGTAAACAGCCGGATCACCTGCACAACCCTGACCTCACCCTATCAGAGATATTAACTCTGTCCTATCCGCCCCTCCCTCATCCTTTCATCCCTCCCTCCATCATCCACTCTGCAGTTTAAAACAAACTTGTTTTCTCTCTTTCCCCGTTCTAATGGCAGGTGTTCAACCTGAAACATAGTCTGTTTCTCTTTCCATCGATTCTGCTGAGTGTTTCCTACACTTTCTCTTTTTGTTGCAGTCAAAGTTTGCATGGTATCACGTAGCAGGGACACCAAATGTAAGTTTGAAAAGGACAGAGAAGTCAGAGGGAATATGTCGTTGATGACAATCCTCTCGCTTCCTCAAGTAAACCTGTAGCATCCTGCCTGGGAACTAATGCTGCTCCAACAACATCACTCACTGGGATGCAGGGGTGGAGTGGAAATCTAAATATATCCTGGAATGACTGCTTGATGTGTCCTTTCAGTCTTTGCCCTCACTATACCTAGCCCCACTGATATCAGGCTCTACCTGAAGGCATAGAAATCAGAGGCAACTGACCTCCATTGTAGAAGCCTGACATTTTATTCACAAATGCAGAAGGCATCTGTATGGAAAAAATGCACAGGTAGTCCTTGCCTAATAAATGAAATGTTGCCAACCAGATCCATTGTCTAAGCTTAGGAGACGGGTAAGTGGCTGCCTGGAGGGCACTGATATCTGAGAGTCAGAGAACAGTGGGGTGAAGATTAGAGGGTAAGTCTGGGACAGTTTTGTAAGTCAGCTCTAGTTTGCTGCACTGCGAAGAGCTCAGAGCTCAGAGCTCAGAACAATGACTGAGCAACTGAGCACTATCACCCACAAACAACTCATGAGGTGAACAGCAACATAATAATGAGTTGAGGCAGTGGTGAGTGAGCCTCGAGTCACTAGTAGTTAACAAAATAATAACAAAATAACAACAAATGTAACAACATTAAGCAAAGACTACCTGCATATGGTTTTGAACACCCTCCAAAGACACAATTGATAAGAATCCACACATAGCTGAAAGAAAACAGTGAAGGCAGAGGACGAAGGCAGTTTCCACTGGCTATAATACTTAACCTCTTAATACAAAGATTTAATTGTGTGATGATGGTTTCGTCGGAAGGCCCAACAGAAACTGTCCCAGGAGATCTCCTGAGGCATTCCTTTTGAAGTCTTGTAGTTCAAGTGTATTTTCAGAGCAATTTATTCAGCTGATTGACTTGGTTATCTACTTCACTCTGCCTTCCAATAAAAATGCCCAAAGATTTCCTCTAATTCTTCTTTCCAGCCACATAACAAAAGCGATTGAAATGTGAACTTGTTTCAGGTGGAGCTGAGAGGAAATCCTCCCACTGCACCATGAATCAGAGGGCATTGAGAGTAATTCTAATCTATCTCACTATGTGAAAATCCCATGAAATTGGATGAAACCAGTTTTATGTTTTACTCAGTGTTACCTTCCACCGACTCAATCAAGGGAAACCTTGGTCAGTGTGCAATTCCAGTGTTGCATCCAATCTAGTCAGACTACTTGTTAACAGAGTTCAACTAAATTTGCCCCCATATTTGGAACACTATGCACATATGATCAGAGAAAATCATGCTTGGGACATTGCTATTTACCAAAGAAAGGCATAGAGTGATACAGTACAGAAGCAAGTCCTTTAACTCACTGTGTCAATGCTGGGTATTAAGTACCTACTCAAACCAATCCCATCTTCCAGCACTCAGCCTGGATATTTCCATTGTGGCATTTCAAATGCTCATCTAAATAATTCTTAAATGTTGAGAGAGTATCTAGCTTCATCACTCCTTCAGGCAGTGCATTCTAGATTTCAACCACCCTCTGGGTCAAAATATTCTTCCTCAAATCCCCTCTAAATCCCTTACCTTTTACCCCAAAGTTATGCTGACTGACTATAGACACCTCTTGCTAGGGGAAAAAAAAGTGCTCAGTATCTATGATGAATCAACCCGAAACATCGACTGTTCATTTCCCTCCATAGATGCTGCCTGACCTGATGAGTTCCTCCAGCATTTTGTGTGTGTTGCTTCAGATTCCAGCATCTGAAGAATCTTTTGTGTCTATCCTATCAATGTTCTTCAGAAAGTCTTTCCCTTAAAAAGATGAAATGATAAAAACATACAGGTGATGGAGATTAAAACAAAAATCACTGTCACATCTGTCGCCCTCATTCCCATTTTCCTTTCCTTCACTATACTTCAGTTTCTGCGCCTGATTTTACATTGAATTGAATATATTTCAACGTGCATTTCTTGGCTTAGAATCTGCTTGAATGTTGTCCCAGGTCGGTTACACGAAAGTCATAAGTAGCAGCTGTGCAGTGTGCTCCGCTTCTAAAATTCAGTTCTGTTTAACATCAGTGGCATTATCTTATTGCACAATCAGCACTACTAGCACATTTCTAGGCATGAGCACCTGAATAAGAAACCTTCAAAAAGATTGCTTTAAGAAATGCATTGTTTCACAGAGATTTCAAATCCCTTGCCAATACCTGATGACATGAAGTTGGTTCACAAAACCCCAGTGGAAGGAATGACAAGCATTGTTCATAAACCACTGACTGCAAAACCAAGAGCATCATAGCATTAGCTTTCTCTGCTGAAGAGACCAATAAAGAACAATATAACTCTGAATATATTGTATGTGAGATTTATAGATATAAATGTGTTTTTAATGAATGAAAATATTCAGAAATGAAATTAATACATAAATATATTCTCCAGTGTGACTAAAAGACTTTAACTGCATCAACATAATTGAAGATTTCAATAGTTTTGTAATTCCCTTTGAATATTTTATGCAATTGGGATGTTGTACAACTTGTACTTCAGTAGAGAACCACTGCATAAACAATCAAAGACGATACTTCAGTAGAGAACCATTGCATAGACATTAAAAGAAGATTACCCAGTCAGTGCGGTGGCACTTCTGTTTCACCTTTACGTAGAAGTTGATGGTCTTCATTTGCAACTTCCACGTATTTTCTTACAACACAGAAGGGGATCATTGACCCAATGAGTCTCTGCAGGCTCTCAGAGCACTTCTTTCTCCATACTTATTTTCCTGTAACCTTTTCTCTCACATGTGACCATTAACACCCTCTGACACTCCCACCTGCCACTTACACTTGAGGTAATTTACAGTAGGCAATTAATCCAACAACCAGCACATCTTGGGAGGAAACTGGAATATCTGGGGGAAACCCACCCAGTCACAGGGAGAAGATGCAACTCCACATAGATAGTACCTGAGGTCAGAATCAAACCCACATTTCTGGAGCTGAGAGTCGACAGCACTACTTGCAGCACCACTGAGCTGCCATAGGGTGTTCATACATACCAGAATCTGGTTCCACTAACACATATGTATTCAGAGTCAATACATATTGATTTGGCTTATACTTCTAGCTTGAACTTAAGGTCAACTCAAGATCTGGACTGTGTTGAGTGAGATCACCTCACTCACCAAGTATCAAACTTCAGTATTGGGCAAAGACCATTGTAATCATCCCTCACTCCGAAAGTGTGGGTGTCCAGAGCTAATTTCATGCAGATAGATGCAAATATTACTTGGCCCATAATTCAACTTATGAGGGACAAATTAGAAGAGTTTTACAAGAGGTGTTATCAAGAAGAAAGAGGGAAGGCTAGCGATGTACAACACCAAGGAACATAGTGGGATATATGAAGACATCAAGAAATATCAACATTCATTACAAAGAAACACTCTTTGACCATTCCATAGAAGGGGAGCAGTGGGTGGGGGAAGGTTTGATGATATTCAGGTCTCACATCTCAGAAGATAAAACTGTGTTGCAGCACCAGTGAAGGTAGGCAGGGCACTCTCATCATTTTATTTTGTATCAATAGTGAAGAAGTTCCCTTTCCCTTTGTGGTACAGCACTTAATGCATATATAGAGCAACACACTCGAGATGAGAAAATGAGCAACATGTAATAATCAAACCTATGGTGGCCCACCTTCAAACGCTGTTATCAGACTCTTGAATAGACCTCTCATAAACTAAAGATGAAATCTTAATCTCCCAATCTATTGTGTTGTGGCCCTTGCACTTTGTTTACCTGCAGTGCATTTTTTCTGCAGCAACTACACTATATTCTGCATTCTGTTTTCTTTTATAATCTCGATGTATGTATGTATAGCATGATCTGCCTGAATGGCCCACAAACAGAAATTTTTTACTGTATCCTGGTGACTGAGACAATAAAAAGCCAATAACCACAACACTGAAAATATGTTTTCAGATTTTGCTGGAGCAGACAATCTCATGCTGTCATTACTTCCTGCACAATAATCTTTTATAAAAAAGTGCTGAAAATTTTGGAAGTGCAGACCAATAATAACACAGCAAGGTAAACAAATCATTGTGACCTTGGTATATGATGGGGCTAATGAGATTTAAGGATTGAGTGGTGAGAGGGAGGAAGATTCAAACTAATATAGAAATAGAAATAATGAGAGGGAAAGGAGGATCAGATTCAAAGTGGAAAAGTAAGAGTTTTATTTTAATTTAAAATTCAATTCTTTTTAACTTTCCTGAAGCAATTCACAAATTGAAAGGAAAAGATTTGTTGATTTACTGGGCTAGAAAGATTGATTAGCAATCCTTAACGATCATTACATTGTTCAAAGGGTTACTCTATTGATTACCAGACTTAATGGACAATTAATAAGCAAATACAGCAACTTTAAGGAACTCACAGGGAGATTAACTGCAAGGTGCCATTTCACAAAGCTTATGCTAGCTACCAAACTGTGCAATTGTGATCTGCATGACAACACCTTTTCCTTACAAGTTTCTGGCTGATTTATGCAATAATAATGGCAGTCAAGTCAAAGTTTGGTCTGTAAGGTAGTTAGAAATTTTGTGTATTGCTCTTGAACATTTTGGTATCTCACTTCAATGCAAAGTGAAATCACAAAATCCTCAACAAATATTGCCATCACAAGATACACTCATTGGATGTCACAAGTCATGTTAAGAAAAACATGACAACGCTATCATTGCGAAGCTACAAAGATTACATTCAAGATTCCTGAAAAATGTTTTTTTTTGATCAACTCACCAAGGATGAATTAGCACATAAAGTCAATGCAATCACTGAATCTATTCATCTCTGTTGAACTGACTGGTGCATGCTTTTCTCAGATGGAGAATTAACTGATTGGCAGACAGTAGCATTCATCATCAAGAAAGTCCAATAAATATTCAAAACTTGCATAGAATTCAATGAATTGTGCATTTTAGGACTAATTCAAAGATGTTCCTCACAGTTCAGATAAGACCTTAGCAGAAGCATTATCTGCAAACCTTTTGCACAAAGTTTCTTTGCTTTGTGGTGAATGGTTCAAATATTCTACTGGAAAAAAGCATGCTTGATCTTAAATGCTGGTTGAACCCACTCCTGGGTTTTACCCAAGGCCTCCCTGACTTATTTGCAGTCCTGGAAGGCCAAACTAGTGCAAGACCTTGCTGCCATGACAATTCCATGAAACTAGGCTGGCCATGAGCAGCAATTAGGCCTCAGGTGATTCGTCCTGGGCCACCTTGATGGCTTTTGACAGGCTGCTGCTGTCAAAAGACTTGCAACAATTTATTTTCTCGTCTCTCAAATGATCCGACATCTAAAAGTTCAAATGGATTTAAATAATTAAAATACAAAATGATTTAAAATAATAAATGTACTTAAATCATATTTAAGTAGCAGAAATTAAGTTAAGAAAAGATCAAGAGAAAGAAAACCATAGTCTGAGGTCATTTTTCAATCAAGGTTGGTGACCTCTTTCAGACAAATGACATTACACTTCATTGGCCAGCCATCCCTCTGTACAACTAAGGGGCAGGATGCAAAATGTATTTTGCCTCTCTTCTTAGGAAATATGTGCTGAGTTCAGCAACAGTGTGGGAGATCTATTGTGTCAACAGCTTGCTTCCGATCCCTGCAGTGACCCACAGGAACAAGGTGACCCACGCACTGCAGTTTGTCTGTAGTTCACTACAACTTGCTGAAGATCTGCGTAATCAGGCCCATTAATTAAATCAGCTCGGTGAAACAATGCACTGTCGCCGAGCAATTAGTGGGACAAGACATGAGCTACATGGGACAAATTAATTTTCCATCATTTGTGTAATGGTTTTGATGCCATTCTGAGGGTGGTATCCAATCTCCATTGTAAATCTATGCTTTTTATACATTGATTTCAAAATTCCGTAAAGCCAAATAGTGTTCAGACATGTCAACTGGTTTATGAATGTCTGATATCATAAAGTAATGTAAGTATGAATTAGTCTGAAGCACACAAATATAACTGTACTGTTCCTATTTAAGAAGATTCCTCCACCTCATTACAGCTGATGTTTGTCAGCAGTCCAGGAGAAGGGTCTCCACCTGAAGCATTGACTGTCCATTTCCCTCCACAAATGCTGCCTGAGTTCCTCCAGCATCCTGTGTGTCTCCAATGTCCATCTAAACAAGATTCCATTTGTGAACGTAGTCTGAAGTAAACACACTGCAAACGCAAACCTGTCACATCTTACATTTAAAGTTGTGTATCCACTTACTTTAAAACTCCAAAGACAAAGCTGCTGGCATTTTTCTATTTTCAATGTACGCTATTGTTTTGACACTACGCAAGGCATTCAGCAAAGCTTTCATGTTAATGCAAGAATTGAATAATATATGGAAGTTCAGTTAAGGTTACATTTAAACCAAGTAATTAATCAGATATAGAAACTGAACACAATCAATGCAACTGGTGCAATCAAAGGCTCCGAAGTCTTTTCATTGGGAAGAGTTGCTCAGATAAATGTAGGTGAGTTAGACAAAAATATTTTAACAGAGTTAAAGGATGTTTGACAGTTCCCCCACACAAAAAAAAAGTCAAATGTTCCAGCTGCGACAAATATAAGAGTTTGCAATGTGAATTTCTGTGACACAAATATAACATTTTAAAGATAGGTGATGTAGGAAAAGAAACTGACTGAAAAATGTTAGCATATCAACTGTTCTGAATGGAAAACATGCATTCTTGTTTAGTTCTATCTTTCTGAGAAAAACAGTAGTTGTTCATTATCAGTTTGATGTTTGAAATAATTAATCATTTAACACAAGACCGAAGAAAATAGGAGCAGGAGTGGACCACTTAGACCCTCAAGTCTGCCCTGCCATTAAGTACAATCATGGCTGATATACCCCAGGCCTCAGCTCCTCCCTTCTGCCAGATCTTCGTCGCCCTCAATCCCATGATCTTTCAAAAATATAAATTTAAACGAAATTTCCACTTCATCTGAAATTAGTCAGGCACTCAATAACACTAAAAACTAGTGTAATAGTCAATAGTGAGGTCAATGTTCCCCTAAAATGTCACCATTGACTTAAACATTTTGTTCCAGTTTTCACTGGAACTTGAAATTTTTAATCATCTTTTGGGATCTTGCCACGACTGTAAAGACTGTTATTTATTAACCATCCCTCATTGCCCTTGAGAAGGTGGTGGTAAGCTGCCTTTAAGAATCACTACAGTTTGCCTGCTGAAGGTAATTCCACCGTGCTGTTGGGGAGGTACAATGAAGGACATTTATTTCCAAGTCAGTGCAACTGGGAGAGAACCTGCAGGTCATGGACCTGTTACCCTTGTCCGTCTTGGTGGTAGAGGTCACGGTTTGGGGATGTGCTGTCAGAATAGCCTATGTGAGTAATAACACTTCCATTTTATAGATACTACACTGGTGTTGGGGGGAATGAATATTCAGGGTGGCTGATGTGGTACCAATCAAGCAGACAATTAATATGCTAACTTTTCATAGAATTTCCCGTCAGTTTTATTTTCTGGAATACCTACCTTACAAATTTTGTTTCAGTGTCACAGAAATTGATATTGCAAATTCTGACATTTGCTGCACCTTAAACATTTGTTTCTTTTATGTGTGAGGCTGTGCAAGTATCCTTTGTCCCAAATGGTATGGGGATTCTTGACATTTGTGAGCACTGTGCTCATCCCGCAAATTGTGCCTTGCAGCTGGTGGAAAGGTCTTGTAGTCTCAGAAGGTGAATCACTTGCCACAGTATACCCAACCTCTGACCTGCTCTCGTAGCCATGGTATTTAAATGGTTGGTCTGGCTCGGTTTCTGATAAATGATAACCTCCAGGACATTGATGTGGAGGGATATGGAAACAATAGTGCAATTGAATGTCAAAGGCAGGTGGGTAGCCTCTTTTTTGATGATAATCATTGCCTGTCACCTGTGTGGAGCAAATGTTACTTGTCACTATCAGCCCAAACCTAAACATTGTCTAAATCTTGCTCCATGCAGGCATGGCCTGCTTCATTTGTTGAGGAGTTGCAAATAGAATTGAGTACTGTGCAATCATCAGTGAACATCCCCACTTCTGAGCTTATGATGAAGAAAGGTCACCGATGAAGCAACTGCTGATAGTTAGTCCTTGGCCACTGCCCTGTGAAGATCCTGCTGCGATGCTGTGTGGTTGAGATAATATATCTCTGGCAACCACAACCATCTTCCTTTGTGCAAGATATGACATCAACCACAGGAATACTTTCCCCTCAGTTTAACAGGGCACTCTGATGCCACACTAGGTCAGTGCTGCCTTATTGTCAAGGACAATTACTGCCATCTCATCTCTGTAATTCAGTCCTTTGGTCCATGTTTGGATCAAGGCTATGATGAGGTCTGGAGCCAAGTGGTTCTGGCAAAACCTAAATTGGGCATCAGTAAGTTTGTGCTGCTGATAGAGATGTTAATAAACATCTTCTGCTACTTTGTCAATGATTGGGAATAGACTGACTGGGCAGGGAATAGACTGACTGGGCAGTCATTAACAAGATTGCAGTTGCCCTGTTTTTTTGTAAATAGGTTATAACTGAACAACTTTCCACATTGTTAAGTAGATCCCAGTATTGTAACTGTGTTGGAGTAGGTAACGTAGAGGTGCAGCTAGTTCTGGAGCAGAAATCTTCCGTACCACTGCTGGGATGTTGCCTGGTTTGTTAACCTTTGCTGTATCCAGTGATCTCTGCTATTTCTTGACATTATGTGGAATAAATCAAATTGACTGGAGAACGACTTCTATGATTTTGCGAGGAAGCCGAGAACGACCATCTATGGGCTCTTCTGGCTGAATGTGGCTACAAATGCTTCATGCTTTTCTGCAGCACTCGCGTGGTTGGAATTTACTATTGTTGAGGATGGGGATGTTTTTGGAGCTGTCTAATTGTCCACCACTATTCATGACTAGATGTGATAGAACTGCAGAGCTTTGAATTAATCCAGTGGTTGTGAAATCGCTTCACTATGACTAATGCATGATGAATTAGATGTGCCCTTCACCAAAACAAAGTTAAATTTGAAATACTTTAAGAAAGCATTGATCACATTAGCATAATCCTATATATAAACCGAGGAATCATTCTGTATTCAAAGCAGTCAAATTGAGACAAGTTTAAAACCATAAAACAGAAGTTGACATAAATTCTTGTTTATTATAACATTGAAAGGATCCTCTCAGTATTGGGAAAGTCAAAGTGCTTGAAAAGTCACATAAAGCAAATGAAAATACAGAAAAAGCAAATATATTTTCATTGTGTGAATCCTGTACTGAAGTGTTTGATACTTTTAGAAATTTAGCGGGGGACATTTCTGATGATTGCTCGATCTATCTGTAATATATACGTACAAATATATGCAAAGGTATGTGGTAATTCTGAACAGTAGTTTAGAAAGTGCTTGGAGCATCAACTATTCTTGAAACTGAATCCATGTGTGAAATGGCTGTTTGCAATCATACCAAAAAGTAACTTACTGGAAAGGAGAACAAACTGTTTAAATGCTGTTCTTACCCCATGAACAATAACTGTTCATTTCAATACTTTCCTTTCTTCCTTAACATCAGGATATAGATTTAAATAGTTAATTTACACATTTAGCAGTTAGCTTTTGGTAATTAGGTATCAGCGAAACTGCCTTCTAATGTGATGTACGATTACAATGCAGATTGCTGGCTGGCTGACCTTTGCAAATCCTGAAATAATTAAATCCATAACACAAACCTTCCTATTCATTATCGAAGGCTGACTGATTGCTCAGATCTGATTGCTCTCAGTGCCTGAGGAATATAAACTAGTCTGCCACACCACAAAACTCATTAATGTGTACGGCATGAGGGATAAGCAAACAACTCTGCAACCGTAGCTTGATTACCTGGCCAAGTTCGAGAACTAGACTCTGAGCAACAGCCATTTCCTCTTTATACTTCATCGCAAACGAAAAATGTCAAATTGTCACCTGAAGTTTTACTTTATGACCGTATCTTCCATCAAAGAATATCTGTCTCCATGTTTCATATCTTACCTTGTGACACTCAATCCAATTCCTAAGTTTGAATGATAAGGAAGGAAGGAACATATTGTCCAGGGGCAAGGTAACACTTTGTTGTTAATTCTTCTCTTGCTTGTCCCATCAAAATGGGGTGGAAATGGGGTTTCAGTAATTTTGACAATATAAATATCCAGTCACATGAAGGATATAGCCTAGTTATTTGATCTTTATTGTGATGATTTGGAAGAAGTTTTATTTACAGCAAGATGCCCTTTGTGATGCCAACCATCCTACTTATCCAGGCTTGGGACCAGCACTGGATGGGGAGAATTGCTTATCCACAACCAAATTCAAAGTTACTCTTTTGTCAAGCCTTGTCACGATGATCAAGTTGAAGCCTTTACTTCGTTCAACACTCTACTTCTCTACCACTGCCACCATGATCCGTATAACTCCTTCAGATTTGCCCTTGGACCTAATTTAGGACTGTCATTATTGCGCCCCTCCTCACCACCCTCACATCAAAATCCATTCCTTTCTTCAGTCATAATCCCCTTTGATGCATCAAACATGATCACTCCCTCCCAACTTCCTTGCTTATAATCTCTTCCCCAAGTAAATGTTATATTGTATATAATAAATAGAAAATGAATTAAAACATACATTTTAGTCTTGTGAGAGCCACCTCAACATCAGGAATGTCTGCCAGAAGCATCCTAAGCCTACCTTCCCCTTGCATTCCCTTATCCACCACTCTGCCTTCCCTGTCAATCCATACTTACCCAAACTCCTTCTGAAACATACGGGTTCCCGTGTCTCAATCCTCCATTACTCCCAATCTATATGCTAAATGCCAAAGACTATACTAGACTGGAATGCCCATCTCCCCTGCTACTTCCTAATTCAGTTTACACCACTGCCAGCTCACCCCATGTCACCTTTCCTAACTCTGAGTAGCAAAGGGGTTGTGTCACCAAACTATGTGACTGGAACATCCTCCATGTTTAACCACTTCCAGTTGCTTGGTGCACTTCTTGTGAAGTTGTGGCAGTGGTGAAAATTGTCCATCCCTGAAGCAGCTTGCCTTGCTTGCTGTATTGCCAGGAGCAAAATGTTCTGTGCTTGGTCAGTATTACTCTGCGTCTGGAATTCAGTTCCATGGTGGTCAATGGAACAGAATATCACAGGTAATGTGCAATTTGCAATAGCCACAGTGTCTTTAGTGCCACCAATCTGGGATCATTTTCTCGGCAACAATGTATAACTTTTGTTGTAAATGTTATTGATTTTACCCTGTACTACCTCAATGCACTATGTAATGAATTGATCTGAATGAACGGTATGCAAGTTTTTCACTGTACCAAGTGACAATAATAAATCAACACCTCTCTGTAAACTACACAATTAACATATGCAGAGCATGAAAATTAGTGTAAACTAATTTCTGGTTTGGGTTCTAGAGTAGGTGTTTATCCGCTGATTGGCCTGCTTGAGATGGCCTTTTGGGATGTTTCCATATCACTTTCATCCCATTCAGGCATTGGGCCCGTTTTTCCATATCTTTTAGAGTTCAAGGGTTGACTCCAATATGTTAAAGTTAAGTTTTAATTTATGGATCCTACTCTTGCATCCAACTGTAGCAACTTGATTTTTCTGTATGGAAATTCTGTATGGACACACAATTCATTTTCTTTCTTTCCTGCTTTGCTCCCTGCAACACTTCTCCCTCTCCTATGCTTCATGAATGGAGGGCGTCACAATTAAAAAAAAGTGTAAAGTAGAAATCCTATAATCTTAATATAACGTACCTTATTCAAATGGAGAGAATTTGGGTCTGACAAAACAAATCAAATGGTGTATCTCAAACTTGCCAACTACCCACCAGGCAACTTAAAAACGCAGGGGCAAAATGGGAGAGTAATGTATCATTCATTAAGTTCAGCACCAAACAGGTTAGAAAAAGTAGAGTGTGCAGTAATTTATTTCTTCAGTTCCGTGATTGGTCATCCAAAATCAGTCCAATTCCTCAGTGATTATTAGGTACCTTTTCCAAAGCTCCCTGGTCCTCAATGTTTCAAGGTACTTTAATCATGATGTTTTCACTGTCGTCTGATCATTTCCACTTCTGAGCCTTCAGCTTTTGGTCCTTGATTGAACAGTATTTACATTGGTTTCTTAAGATTTGGTACTTAAGGGAAACAAATTTTATATGCACAATGACCGTTACCTCTTCTGTATTTACATGAGTTGAAATAGATTTAATTCAGACAGAAAGAATAATGGCAGTTAATGATAGCTATGGAGCCAGCTGACACATCAAGTGTGTGACCATACCGCCAAGGTTAGTTTTATGCATGTAATTTACCTCTGGAGAAATTGCTCTGCTTTTATTGAGAGAAGATGCTGTACCTCCTGTTTCTTCTGTACTTTAAATTGACCCTGATTTCTGAATAACTTGACTTTGTTTGCTGTAGACTGCTGTTGTGAGCCGTACGCCTGCCCAGTCTCCAACTCACTGGCTGTCACAGTGGTGTCAACAAAGATTCTAAAGTTGCATTCATGCCATCATAATATTGTTTAAATGTCACTGTTACATTTGATGTTTTTCTTGGGTACAATTTTTCTTTAGTTGTTGAATATCTATTCGATTTACAACATATCCTTGAACCAAAGAGGCAAATTCATTTCTTCCTTTCAGCTTATCGGTATATCAAATGTGCACAAGTAAGCTTTCTTGACATCATATGGTTCATTGGACCATGTGTTAGATGATAAACTGACAAAAGGATTTATTATATGCATAAGCAACAGAAGCAATAATAGATCTTAGATTTTCAGTAGTTGCTTGGTTATGTGCACTCTTCAAAAGACAGGAAGTAATAGCCATGCTTCCTATTGTAAGCTGAAACACGAGGCAGACTGGACAGAATCTCAGAATATTAACTATTCCAAAGTTGCCACCGACCATCTGGTAAGTTTCTAGTTCTAACTTGCTGTATGTGGAGATGAACTGATGACTAATTTTGAATAAAACAAGCTGAGAAATAGTTTTTTTTTAAATATAAATTTAAATTTGTGTCTTATGCTCAAGTAAATCAGCTAATCAAATGTATATTCTGAAAAAAACAAGATGCTTATGTCTGACTTGAATGCTTTCCTAATGCTCAGATGCCTGACCAAAAGTAGTAGTTATATCTCAAAGAATTATGTATGAAAATAAGCAGGCACATTATCTCAGTGCAATTGCTCTTTAATCCTGCTGACCAAAGGAGCCAGAGTAAAACCAATAGCATGATGCATTGAGACACAAAAAAAATAATTAAATCTTATCAAAAGCATCCTGTGGCTCTCTTCAGATCCTCCCAATATGAGAGTGCGAAGACCTCTAATGGCTGGTCATCACTTTCCGCGGGCTCACATTCCCCAAGAGAGCATTTTATGGTACACGAATTATACATTGAGTACACTGAAAGTTTTACTGTCCGTAAATTGTTCAAGTCTTTATTTGTAATGAAGTATGAGATGGTCAAATTGAGTTATCAGGCTGGATTGACCCACTCTCCATGCTTGCTTGCCCCTGCCCTGCACTTTCCCCATGTCCTCACGTACTCGCTGCCAGTAAACAATTATACAAGAAGTGAATATCACCACTGGCTACATTCAGCAAACCCTGAGACTGACATCAAAATGTAAAAAAAAGAGTTTGTGACTCTTCGACTGCCACAGCCATCACAAGGAGCAAAGCAGTCCAACAAGCAGAGCAACTGGGCCTCTGACAGTGGTGAAGCCTGAGGCCCCACCTCAGGCCATTCTGATTGTCTGTTGACAGCTCACTACTGGTATCATAGATAATTAAAAACAGTTGAAATAAATTTTAGTAAGTCTTCAAATAAAACAATTAAAATAATAAATATACTTAAAACATATTTAAATGATGGAAATTAATTTTAAATATGAAGATGAAGTAAAAACCAAACCACTTAGCCTTTCAATACAGTCAATCTCCTGGTTCAGCTACGTTTGCCAGCCACAGCTGGTGTAAAGACTGATGCAGAGAGTTAGCGGTTCTCTATGGGACAGCACAATCTGACCTGTGACAAAATCTGCAGGAAAAGTGGCTCACTGTAACTTCTGACGGGGCTGTGCAGCAAAAGCAAGTTTGTGAGCACAGTAGAGAAATTGACTGAAATGGGCAGTTTCCCATAATGGTCTGAGAGAAGCAGGCTTTACAACACTCTGAATGCAAGCTGTAGGCTCTGAGAAGCAGGAACAAAGCCAAACCCATGCTATGTGCAGGCAAACAACTCCTGCTCGTCAGTATTTCTAAAAGCTTCTCTTCAGACATAAGGAGACACAGTGTGGTAGTAAGGAATTAACAAATTTGTCCACCTGGAGTTTTTGTTTACCCAGAAAGCTGGCCTACACAATACTGTGGTAAAATGCACATTCCTACATCTGAAGAGAAGCACCAACAAGCAGGGGTTGTTTGCCAGCACATTGCATGGGTTCAGCTTGGTTCAGCGGCAGAAAGCTGAGGCTGGCAAGTTTAAACACTTTTTATTTCTTCAGAAAAATATGCTCCCATTGTATCTATGAGATTTTATCAATCAGTTTACACAGGAACCAGCTAGGAAATGGGAAGAGCTCTTAAGTATTGCTTGCTCAGTCAGCAGGGATGGGATGTTATGATTTTTTAATATATGAGGCAGTGAAGAAGATATGTGTTATCCATCTGCATGCACCCATCTTTTTTTACCTCCTTCTGACTTGCCTTGCTGGTTAACTGCTGCAGCAACCCAAGGCAGACAAACTCAATAAATTGTACAACCCAATATGCTGCAGGAGGGGCAACACTGTTAAATCAAAGGAAATTCCATAGGTTTATTGCTCATAGCAGTGAGACTTTACCTTAAAAATGGGTCCTCTCACCCACGGCCTTACTGCAGTCAAGGCAGAGTCTTTAGTCAGAGCCACAGTGTCAGAGGAGTGAGTTGATTAGTCACTGGGAGATGTGCCCCATTGGATCATTGGCGGATTAACCCTTTGGATAGCCCTGAGTATAAGCAGGGTTTATTTTGCAGCAAGGAGGGGTTACAAGAAAGGGAAGAGAATCCTTGTGTCGGCGTTACATTAAGATTACAGTAATCTCTAAACCTCAAAGGCATTTTCTGGAATTCCGATTTGTTGTCACTTTTAAAATCGCTCGTCAGAACTTCTGCACAGCTGGTGATAATCACATCACCGTCCCATTGAAAGTGCGGAGCGAAGTTCCAATCCCACAGACCCAATGAGTATTACAGGAGAGCATTCAAAGATTTATGTTAATGTGTGAACACTTCATTTGCTGGATATGCCTTACAACAATAAAATTGATTTTGAACTACAGTTATTGACAAATACAACACATCTTGTAAACTTGTTAAACTTTTGTGGTACCTATAGTCAGATTGTGCAGTCAGTGATGAATGAATGGTTCAAGCCATTTCACTGAATGGCCAGAGACCTAGCATAGTGTTTTGCATTAGGAGCAGCAGTAATGAGTCAACTCAAGCAGCATTTCATCCTCCATAGAAAATCAGAAGTTCCCTTTGTGAAAAGCGAGAGAACTGCCCCGTTCTCTTGATACAGTGTGGCAGAACCCTAATGTTGACATAGAGGGTCTGATATCTGCCTTTGGTTGTTATGGTATATATATGTTGGCCGCACATCTCTAAAAAGTGTCTGTGCCATGTGATATGACTTTGGCTACATTATTGCTGTTATTGCTTGTTATCAATAAAGGTTGTTTGGTTAGAGGCTTCTTGTTGCTTGTCCTGCTAAACAACAATATAGACTATGAATTATGGCACAGTGGCAGAATAAAGTCACTGCCTCATAGCACCAGGGGAACCCAGAATGGATTCTGACCTCGGGTGTTGTCTGTGTGGAGTTTGCACGTTCTCCCTGTGACCACGTGGGTTTCTCCGGGTGTTCCGGTAGGCAACTATTTCACCATTATTAAAAGTAAATGCTCCAGCAACTTTCTGATTTTCGTGCGTGCAAGATTGCTGGAAATTGCTATCCAATCTGCTTCTCGTGATGTTGACTGGTGATTGTTCCACCATTATTATGCCCACGACATTTAGATCCTATTTACACAATAAAATGGGTGCAGAATAGTGCTATCTTGATAAGTTGATTAAATATTTTTGATTATTTCAAGCCAAGATAGAGCTTATGGAAAAATTAAACAATGCAGGCAGGAACTCTCTCATCCTTCTGTAGAAAGCAATTGTCTTTAGTAAGTAGCAAGTAAGTGGTTCACCTTTTCCGTGTTACCAATGCTGTCACTGGACCAAAATTGGATTGTACAGGATCCTGATGAGGCCAAACAAGATCCAATTGTGATTTAATCAGTAGCGCACTTTCTCCCCTGATTTGTCAGGTTCAAACCCCACACAGGGAATTAAGCATAATAATCCATATTGATACACCAGTGTAGTACTGATTGAATGTGGCATTGATGGAGCTGCAACCTTTTGCATGAGACAGTAAACTGAGGTTTATCTGGTCTCAGTGGTACACAAATGGTCTCATCTCACCATTTCAGACAGAAATGGGTGTTGTGGTCAGTATATATTCCCCATTTGATATAACTAACAAACAGACCTCCTTTCCTGAATTCAAATTTCTTGCCACACATCCAATGGTGCTTTCTAAATTCAATTCAAAATTGAGAAGGAAGATGTATCACTATTTCCTGACCATACACCCACCCTCCACCCACCCCCCCCCCACCCCACACTGCCTGGCTGGCACTAAAGACAAGTAAAATAAACAGGAGCAGGAGTAAACTGTAAATGCACCGTCAACTGAACCATTGAATATTGTCCATTTTCTGCAACTCCACCTTCCACCGAATTTACATGTGCTTTGATTCCACCGGAGCCCACAAGTTCAACAGTTTATGCGTTGACCATACTCAGGGACCTACAGCCTACCGTGACAGTGAAGTCTAAAGATTCACAGTGTTCTGCGCATCCAGATCATCAATGGTCTACTTTAGGGTCTGTGACCCTAATTCTAGGCTGGGGACCTAGGGAAGCAGGTTCTCACTTAATGAATGCTCAAAGAATTTCATATATTTCAATGATATTATCTCCCGATACCCAAAACCAGAGAACATGCTTCCTTTATGCTCAGTCTCTCACTACTCTCAATCCAGGAAGCAATTCAGTCAACTCTCTCTGCATGTTATCTAAGGCAAGGATAATCGGGAGATCAGGAGACTAAGGACTCTGCACACTCCATTTGTGATCTCACCAAAACCTTGTAAAATTGCAGTAAAATTTCCAACCATAAATGGTTGACATGCCAAAGGTTAACATGCCATTTGTCCCCCTCGTCCCCTTGCATGTTCTTAGCAAATGTAAGTTTCTGTTAATCACAACATGAGGATATCCAAATGCCATAAATATCTTTTTGGAAACATCGACAATTTTTTAAACTTCTTTCAAACTGCACGATTTTGTACTCCTTCACAAGCCTCCATCTGTGATTACATAACCAGCTTATAACCTTCTGCATGAAGTCCTTTTCATGGTGTCCTCTTGCACCAGGGTTTGTACCATTACCAAACTTGGATATATTACACTCAGTCGCCTCAGATTTTGGTGACAAATAAGTGGGTGTCAAGTACAAATTCTTGCCAGACTGCTCCAGTAACATCTGCCAACCCAAACCTGCTCTGGTAATAGATTTGTCATTGTTTACGAGTCTTCAGGGATTCACACACCATATTACCTCCTGCTCAATAACATTTAATCTGCAAACTTGCTTGTTCTCCACATGCAAGATAATAGTGCCATCAACTTACATCTGTGTATTTTGAAAGGCACCTTCAGGCTGAACTGCACAGCAACCTGTTCCTATGCAGCATCACTTCTATTAATAACAACCTCCAACTTATACCAATGCAACCAATTCCTTATCTAACTCAAAATCTAATTCCACAGGATTCTATTTTATTAAACAGCATATTGAACCTCCCTGAAAATCAAGATATACAATGTCAATCATGCTACTTACATCCCCAACCTAATAATCTTCTGAAAAAAAATGCAGTCAAAGGAGTGAGATATGACCTTTATTTCCAGAAATCCAGTTGGGAGTTTCTAATAAACATTTCTCTGTCAAGGTGAATATAAATTATAAGAACAATTTTTGATAGATTCTTCAGCCACTTCAGTTTCAACTACTTGCAAGCAGTATCAATAGCCTAGACGAAGGAAACAAGCTGAGTGAGAGTAAGTGAATTATTGCTGATGACCTTGGGAAGTATTTAAAAGGTACATTAACTTCTCTTTGACTGAAAAGCAAAAATAAACTGCTGGAAATCTGAAATAAAGATGGATAATGCTGGGGATACTCAGCAGATGTGAATGCTGTCTGACCTGCTGAGTATTCCCAACATTTTCTGTCTCCTCTCTGTTTGCTGCTGAACATTTTTTGTACAGGAATTTCCTGCTTCAGAAAAAAAATGCATAAAGATGTTTGTACACGATATGATTCAATTTAAATAACAAATAAAATGAAAAGAGAAATGGGGATTTCATGCAAACTGAACAAATTTTGTGATTTTCCCTGCAGGTCCCTGATGCATCTGATATGTTGATGAATGGAGCAGGCTGAACAATGGCGTGCTCTCAAGGGATTGTGAAAGTGGAATTGTCTGAGGTATGAACAGTGAGTCATTAAGTAAATTCAAAGCTGACACGGGTTTTAGAATGAAAGGAGAATCAATGGTTACGTGGATTGAGCAGGGAATTGGAGTTGCAGCCCAGAATCAGAATAGCTATGATCTGATGAACAGTGAAGTAGACCCGAGGGTCTCCACAGCCCATTTCTGCTACTACTTATTTTGTTCTGATGTACCTAGGTCACCCGTTACCAAACACATCCTACTCCAACAACTCACAACCCTCATACAACACCCCTATGTCCACCAGGCTGCTGAAGCCCAACAGCCCACCTCCCTCACCAGCAAACCACTGATTTTCTGACCACCTTTGGCTATTGACCTCACAACCAGCAACAAGCCCTCAGACTACAGATCTGCAAACATGAACATGAACATGATCTGTAAACAAACATTTACTGTGACTCTTGTTTTCCCCTCGAAATATGAAGTTCACAAATAACGTGAGTTTCAACCACAAGAGCAGACAGTTTCTTGAGGTAAATACTGTCTCACACATTCAGTCAAAGGCCACTTCCTCCTGGGTGGACTGGAGATAAAGGGAAGTCCTGCTTCTGCTTTCTTGGTGGCATTTCCTGTTGGCTGTGCTCAGGGGTGAAAGTAACTTAAATGTCTTACCAGTGTGGTCGTATCACTAACATTGCTGATTTAACCTATTTGAACTGATTGCATTGGTCGCTTTTTCACCCATATGCTGCACTAGCGTCCACTGGCTTACCTTGATCTCAAGCTACCTCCATAACAACAACCCCACGCTTCCAACAACCCCCTTCACCAAATCTGAGGCACACAAAGCACTCTAGCCATACAAAAGTTGAAGCTTTAAGTCCGTCCACTATGACAGGGCACCTTGAACCAACTCTGGCCCAAGTGAGTGATTTCTGGCATGTGACTATTTGAATTTCTAATGTGAGAATGCTTTGCCCATTGTCCTCATTAGGAAGTCTTTCTACCCATAGCATTGTACAAACTTAGCATGTATCTCACATGCAGCACTATTTTAAGGTCCATTTTGTCCCATGGGACAAGGGACAGCAAATAGATTGCGAGATCTTGATTCCACCTGTATCACTTCCATTTTCAGCAGACTCGTTATTATTCTAGCAGAATAAGACTTTTAAGTAATGCCTGCTTTCCGATGGAAATCCACTTTCCTTGTGGTCATTTTGTGGTCAGTGCAGTATGAACAAAATATAATGAAAATGCATTCCATTCATATGATATGCTTTGCATACAATTTGATTACACGCTTGAACAATAAGAGGAAAAGATATGAAATAATCATAAGTAAACATGTTTTCATTCCTATACAGGGAAGGCAAATAGCAATGCTTCTTACGGCAACAGAGAAAAAAAACATATTGTGGTTGAGTGGATGCCTAGCAGGCGTAAAGGGCCAGTAATATTAAAAAAAGATCATGCTGCATTGATGGAAAATGAAAATAAATACAAAATAAATCTTGACAATAAGAGATGGCTGCACACAACTATATAACGACCTTAATTTCCATTGTTATTCAGAAGCTGGTTATCTGTGGAAGGATCTCTAGATGATGACTGGAATGGAAAAAGAATAGATTCAACAATCTTGAAATAGAAAAAAATATAAATAATAGTAATATTTCCCTCAAGCAGTGGAGGAAAGATAAGGTGCATCTGTTACATTAGTTAGATTATCATCTACACGCACAATAATAGATACTTTCATTTCAAAATCTATCCAACAGACGGTCAGTAATCAATCATACTTAGATGGGATATGAGAAGCACAGCTTTACCCGTTGGTCACAAAGCTTGCGGTAAAAAGAAAATGAAAAAATAAATACCAAGTGGAATTAACTCACAAAGTAACAAAACCAATGCATTTCTCCTGAAGCATTTTACTCTGAAACTGATGAGGAAGCTATGGAACAACAAATAAATGGAAGTGACACAGAAGTAATAATAGACTTCTGAAAATGATAAAGATTGTAGGAAAAAAGTCTGAGTGCTCCAGTGATTACCATCTGAACTTCCTACATTTCAGATCAGATTACTTTCTGGAATATTCACCTCTGGATACAATTTTGCTTTCAGTTATTTCTTTGGCTATCCAAATGAAGCATTCAGAAAACAAGACGTGATCAAAACTGTTAACATTGTTGAAAAGCTTTGCCTTATAGTATGGCTCTAGCATGTTATGCTATGTCAGAGAATTACACTGCACAATGTTTTTTTTGCGAACATTGGAAGAAACTATTCGGCACCAACCTTGCTTCATATTTTGAATAAGGAGATGCTGAAATAAATTTGCCTATGTCTGCCCAGTGTTGTACACCATCTGGTTAATGGAGTGAGCTTTGGAGGCATGGTGTAATGTACTTATGCAACTCTATAATATACTTAACAGTTATTGAATTTCCAAGGGTACATATATGAATTTCTAAGTATATTCTTCCCCAAATAGGTTGCTCCAATATAAATATTAATTGTTAGTCCCTTCAAGTCTTCAACTGACCAGCACTCTCTTTCCTTAATTGCCTATGCTATCGATTGAAGCTCACATGGTTTTTCCCACTTCTGATGGAACATTACTTCTGTTTCTCTCTCCACAGATACCACCCAATTAGCATTCTCCACTTTCATTTCAGACCTACAGCACGGGCAGTATTTTTCTTGAGGAAGACCCTTTCTTTTACTCCTCTCAATTTTACTACCTACCAGCCTTGACAATGGGTTTAACAACTATGTAAAGCCTAATGCTTCATTTTCATTAGGTGACAAGATACTCTTAAATTGAGAATGGCTGCAGTAGGGGAAATAGATGATGATGAATTGTCAGCTGGTATTTAGGAAGAGGGGATTCTCTACGATTGCACAGTTGGTTTAAGTGTTCCTCAATCCTGCGATTTATCTGTTACATTACTGGCTGCCTCCTCCCCTTTGACACATTTTCCTTTCCCTCTGCCCTTTTCCTATAACCCCCAGTTGTACCTCCAATGGATTCCGATTATCTGTCCTATTTTTGCCCCTCATAATTTTATAAATCTCCATATGGTCACCCCTCAGCATCCTACATTTTAGTAGGGTATCCAATCTCTCCTTATGACTACAGCCCTCTATTCCAGGAAACATCCTGATGAATCTCTTCTGCACTTTCTCTATTGCTTCCATATCCTTCCAGTAGTGTGGTGATGAGAATTGTACACAATACTCAAGTAAAGCTAAGCAATATTTTGTAAAACTGCAACATGATATCCCAACTCTTACACTCAATGCCTTGGCCAATGAAGACAAGCATACCAAATGCCTTTTTGACTGCCCTATCCACCTGTGTTGTTATTCTCAGGGAAATGTGGCTTTGCACCCTAAGGTCTCTCTGTATATCAACACTCCTACGGTCCATGTCTTGCTTGAATATGACCTCCCAAAGTGCATTACCTTGCACTTGTCTGGATTAAATTTAATCTCCCACTGCTCTGCCCAACTTTCCAGATGATCTATGTTCCAATGTACCCTTAGAAAACCTTCTCCGCTATCTACAACTCCACCAATTTTTACATCATCTGCAAACTTACTAATCATAGCCCCTACAGTCTCATCCAAGTCATTTATTTATATATCACAAACAAATGAAGTCCCAGCACCAAACCCTGCAGTGCACCACTCGTTACAGATCTCCAGTCAGAAATACACCCATCCAGCACTACCCTACCTATTACATCGCCAATTTTGAAACCAGTTTGTCAATATACCTCGGATCCATCGTGCCTTAACCTTCTGAATCAGTCAACTTTGTGCGACCTTGTCAAAAGCCTTACTGAAGTCCATGTAAACCATGTCGAATGCTCTGTCCTCATCAATTTTCCATGTCAGCTCCTCAAAACATTCAATCAGATCTGTGAGACAGGATTTCCCCTGCACAAAACCATGTTGACTCCTCCTAATCAGTTCCTGCCTTTCCAAGTGAACATCAAATCACTCCCTGAGAAACTTCCCCACTACTGATTTGAGGATCACCAGTCTGTACCTTCCAGGCTTATCTCTACTGCCCTTCTTGAACAAGGGGACAACATTAGCTATCCTCCAGTCTCCTGGTACGTCACCTGTGGCTAATGAAGATTTAAAAATGTCCATCAGAGCCCAAGCAATTTCCGTCCTTGCTTCTATTAGCATCCTGGCTTAGATCCTGTCAAGCCCTGGGGATTTATCCACCCTAGTATGCTCCAATATTTCCAGCACTTCCTCCGTCCTGACGGATTGAGCTCCAGAATATCAGCGTTCCCCTCCCTTAATCCTGCAGCCTCCATATCTTCTCCCTGGTGAAAACAGATGACGTATTCATTTATGACTTTCTGCTGGGAGCATTTGTATCAGAACTTTCAATTCTGGACTTCCATGCCAGTGGCACAGAATGCACAGATCATTGTTGGGCATTGGACGTCTTGTTCCTTCTCTGGACACACATCAAATCCAGGAATATTCTGTAATAATTGGACTGAGGGGCCAGATATACTTTGTATTTGGTCTCCCGTCTTTTCTCTATGGCTGGAACATCCAACATGGCCCGATTCATTTGAATTTACTCATCAACCTCAATTAAAAAGCAGTTCCAGTCAGCTTTTTGTTTATTTTTCCTGATTTCACTGCATGCTTATAATTAGTTATCAGTAGCTTAATGTTCTTAAATACATTTATTATTTTTAATAGCATTGCATTTTTCAGAATAATTCATTTTTCTTGACTGTTTCCAAATGTTGATGATCACAGACATTGGGAAGCAGTTAAAAGACTTCTGCAGTACAAGCTGTCTGAAGACTATCAGGGTGGATTGTGAGGTGACCCCAGGAATGGCAACAGTGATCAGGCCTTGAGGTCACGGGAAGCTGAGAGCCCACAGAAGTTGCTGTCTGTAAGGAATTTGTACATTCTCCCCGTGTCTGCGTAGGTTTCCTCCGGGTGCTCCGGTTTCCTCCCACATTCTAAAGACTTACGGGTAGGATAACATGGGTTTGAATGGGCAGCACGGAATTGTTGGGCCTGTTACCATCCTGGATAAATAAGGTTTTAAAATTCCTGATTGTTTATGAGTTGCAGCCCAAAAATGCCAGGCAGATTCTAAACTCAAAGTCTAAACAATTAAATTCTGAGGATGTTTATACTGACCATAAAAACCATAATCTATGCTCAGGGAAAAAAAATGGTGAGAGTAATTTCAAGACAATCAAAGAAAACTACAAATGCAGAATCATCGAGTGAATGTTGTTTTTAATACAGTGAATAACGTTGACATTATACTTGTGTGAAAACTGCCCAAAGCAAGAGTCAGGATTTGATTGAGTTTGCTACTTAATTATGTGAAGGTGGAGGATGGGTAGGAGGAAGGGAATCAAATTATTGCTGGGTGTATTTTGGGAGAGATGTGGACCCTGTATTGCTACAAATATCAAGACAGTAATGATTTAGCATAATTTTACGTGCAAACTAAAAGTGAAGCTGTTGATTTGACTTTACTATTTTGATCATTTTCAGATGTGTCATATTCTGTTTTCTTCTACCTTTCCTTTTCTTGTCTCACATAATCAAATCCATTTGGAAATCATGCAATTAGTTTGCTGAGGTTTCATATTCATTCTTTGTGTGTTGTCATTAACCCTGGGCATTGATAGGTTTACAGCAGTAAGTATGACAGCCAAGCTTGATCTAACATCCACCTCCAACAGGCATCACTTCACACTGATCAGTCACTACACTGAGAACAATTGTCCTGTCAGTTGTGCTGATTGGGTAAAATCACTTAACTCAGTCAGCAACGGAAGCAGAGTGTAAGCTCTGGATTGCTCAGACGCTCACGTTTAACCAGACGAGCTATCAGTGAAGCTGCAAGTAAGGATGTAGATGTGAGCCATTTGATAAGCTCAGTGAGGTTTCAGCAGGCAGAGCACAAATATCTTGAGTGCCATGATGTTCGTGCGTAAGACCAATGCAGATCAGTAACTGAAAATCAAAAGCTGAAGATGCTGGTAATAGATATGGAGCAGGGAAACAGACCCTTCGGCCCAACTGGTCCATGCTAACCAAGATGCCCATCCAAGCTAGTTCCATTTGCCAGTGTTTGACCCATAGCCTTCTGAACTTTTTCTATCCACGTACCTGTCCAACTGTCCTTTAAAAATTGTAATTGTACCTGCCTCAACCACTTCCTCTGGCAACTCATTCCACATACGTCCCACCCTCTGTGTAAATAGTCACCCCTCAAGTTCCTATTAAATCTTTCCCCTCTCACCTCAAACCTATGCCCTCTAGTTCTTGGTTGCCCTAAACCTGGGAAAAAGACTGAGTGCATTCACCCTATCTCTGCCCCTCATCATTTTATAAACCTCCATAAGATCACCTCTCAGTCTCCTGTGCTTCAAGGAATAAAATCCAAGCATGTCCAACCTCTCCCTATAACACAGTCCCTCGAGTCCTGGCAACATCCTCACAAATCTTTTCTGTGCTCTTTCCAGTTTAATAACAAGCTTCCTATGGCAGGGTGATCAAAACCGAACACAATACTCCAAGTGCGGCCTCACCAGTGTCCCATGCTGCACCGTGACCTCCTAACTTCCATACTCAATGTGACAATCAAATCTGAAGTATAAATAGAAAATGCTGGAAACACTCAGGCAGCATTTGCAGAATTAGCATGTCAGGTCAAAGACCTTTCACCTGATAAAGAGTCTTCAAACTGAAATGTTAACTCTGTTTCTCTTGTCACGGATACTGCCCGAATGTTTTCTGTTTTTATTTCAGATTGGCAACAATAAATTATTTGTGAAAATCAGGAAAGATTTGTAAAATTCAGAGCCAACATTCTTCTCCTACCAGACGATTCCAAAAGGAAAAAAAAAGTAAAATGCCAACTTCAGAAAAACACTCTTGTTGAAAACCATGTTTCATCGTTTTGCCTTCCTGTATTAAAACTCACCCTTATCTTATCTTATCTTATCGTAAATGCCGCAAACTCTCCCTACAGGAGGTAGGAAGCTCTGAAGACCCACTTTGCTCTTTTGGTGGAAGGCAGAAGGGTGAGAAAAATAATCTCCCATTGCCACACACAGCTCTTGCCAAGGGGTCCTGAGCATTTTGAGGATAAGAACTCATGTTCTTGCATCTGGTGAACCGTAAGTGCCAATCCAGCATGTTAGATAGCTTGCTGATAAGGATTACATGAATGATTTGGATACAGAACTGAGAGCTGGAAGCTTTATCTTGAAGTGGCAGTTGCAGGAAAATTTCAGACAGCTGGGGGCGTACATGTGCAGCCAAAATCCATACCTTTTGAAAATTGACTGTAAGGTCAGGTACTAACAAATAGTGCATAAGGAAACCACCGACTACTCAAAATTTCACTGGGACCTGGTTAAATAAAAGGATTCAGCATGTTTAATTTCCATTTCCATCAGGAACAGGTTGATGCCAAGGTTTGTCCATAGGAATTAACCCAACAGAAATACCAGGAGATAGAACTAGACCAGAAATGAAGACAGTGGTCGTCCCATGATTTTCATGGAACTTTGTCCTATTTTTGCTGGGGAGGCTTCAAAGTCAGAGCACAAAAGATTCCATGGTAGTTGCAATGAACCTTCAAAAAAATTTAATCAAATCATCTTCACATAGAAGCATACATTTAATGGAACAATGTTTCAGTTTTTCAAGCAGCAACAATTTCGACAGCTTTCATTTAGGTAGTTTTTTTTTGTACTTTGAAGTGTTCAGTAGGCACAATACCACAGATTCTAAACTGAGTTCACAAATCAAATGATCGGAAACTTTTTTACATCCATTAAGCAGCAATATATACCCAGAACAATGAATTGCAGTAAATATTGGAATAAGATACCTTGGTTCAATCTACTTTTACAGGATCTTTGTCCAACCTACAGTGAATGGCATTAGGATCAATGTGAAAAATATCCAAAAATAATCAATTTCTCTTGCAGAACACTTCTTCAATGTTAACACAAGTAATGAATGAACCAATGTCAGAAATCATTTCTGATTGTCATTTTCTCAGCTGTCAAATAACTTTCTGCTACTTTGATACACAATTATCAGTGGTTGTGATAAAAGCCTAAAAGTTCAAGTTAACATTATTGATCACATTTGCATGGATAGGAATAATTAAGAAATCACCTTCATTGCATGCATTTACTGTCATGGGTTATGAGAAAATTTACAATCTCATATTATTTCTCATATTTCCTTGTGACATTGGAAGCCATTTGGCCTGTCCAGTCTATGCCATCTCTCAGAGCATTCCCACACGTCCCATTCCCTCATTTACTTCCATGCAGCCTGTTCTCTCTCATATGTCCATCAAATCCCCTCACCTCTGATTCTCTTAACACCTACCTACCACGGTAATTTTCAGTAGCCAATTAACTTCCCAACTTAGTCCCCAGTCACAAAGATAAGAAAGCCTGAAATTATGGAAAATCATCATTGTTAACATAAAAGCAATATATTGTCAATGCCTTCATATTTCACAGAAGGGCACAGAAACTTGGTTGAATGAGTTAATTTCTACTCAAAGAAGCATGTTCTAATTATGAAGTTTGGCCTTTTAAACTAAAGTGAGAGAAAAAAAACATTTAGAATATCTCAAAGTTGAATTCCATTGCACTGTATTTTAAAAACTTAGTCGGGAACAAGATGAATAATCTAAACTTTCCACTAAATTACCTCACATAATTTAATGCAACTCTCTTGTCTTTCTGATATTCCACTTCAGTGGTAATAAACTACATTTCATGATTAATGTTCACTGCTCTTTATGATTTAATTAGCACTCAACTCAAGCAACTTTTTAGCTCTAATTCATTACCTCTTGAACACACACCACACCACACACACACAGAAGCAAGAAGTTAGATCAATTGGTTATGAACTGACAAGTTTTTTTGATGTCAAGTTTTCTTAAAATGGTAGAGTCATCATTTGGTAGTTACAGTGTCAGAGAGACTTTCCCTTCAGCCCAACTATCCTTGCTGACCAGCTGTTTTTTTTCTGAGCCTGTCCCATTTGCTTGCATTGGACCCATATCTCTCTAAACCTTCCCCATCCATGTATCTGTCCAAATGTTGTTCAAACGTTGTAATTGTTTCTGCCTGCACCACCTCCTCTGGCAGCGTGTTCCATGCACCCACCACCCTCCACATTGGAGATTTAGGAAATGGCAGAATAGCACAATGGATGACTACCACCAGTACAATTCAAGACCACCACAGTACCCACATTAAGTTAAACTGACATGTCTGTTCATAGGTCCCTTAACAAAGTCTAAGGAGATTTGGCATGCCATTGATGACTCTGACAAGCTTCTACAGATGTACAGTGGAAGGAATTCTGACTGGTTGCATCTTGGCCTTGTATGGAAACTCCAATGCGCAGGAACACAAGAGGCTACAGAGAGTGGTGGACTCAATCATTTCCATCACAGGTACAGCTATCCTCACCACCGAGGACATCTACGAGAGGTGATGTCTCAGGAAGGTGACATCCATCATTAAGGACCCTCACAATCTGGGCCATGCCTTCTTCTCATTGCTGCCATCAGGCAGGAGGTACAGGAGCCTGAATACCCACATCTCAAAGTTCAACAGCAGATTCTTCCCCACTGCCATCAGGTTCTTGAATTGACCTTGAAAAACCCAAATTCTACCTTGGACTATACTCCCTCAACTTGCACCATTATCGTTATGTTATTTTTGTTTATTGTGTCATCTAAATATAATTTATGTTAATTTAAGTTTATATAATTTATGTTTGGCATGTTAGTAATTTACTCTACTGCTGCTGTAAAAAGCTAATGTTCATGGCATTTATACCCTGGTATGTATGCCCATGACAATAAACTTAAACTTGAAAATACTTACATTCACTCTAAATTTTCAGACAGCCGATCTGACACATAATTTCCAAATGGACACTGTTCTGAACTTCAGACAACATCACTGTGGACCAACTCCGTGCCTCAAGCTCAAAATCTCACCCATGTCTTTGTTAACTTTTCAGTGAGAATGATCCCTTCCTCTTTTAGCCTGCTGCCCATGTCCTGGATTACACCACATTCTGTTCAGCAGCCCTCATTCCAGTTTTTGTGGACCTGGCTTGACTCTTGGTTAAGCATCACCGTGGATACAACAAACCTCTCCGTGTTTTCTGGCAATTGGATCAATGTGAACCATGTGTAAAAATAATCAATTTATCCTGCAGAATATTTCTTGAATTTCAACATAAATAATGAACACAGGAACCAGTATTGGAATTAATCACTGCTCTTCCAGTTTTTCAGATTTCAACTGCACTATTTTTGTAACTTACTGTAATTTTTATGTCTTGCACTGTACTGCTGCTGCAAAACAACAATTTCACGAATCTGTCAGTAATAATAAACTAAAGCTGAACTGCCAGTGGTCGTAACAAAAAATCCTAAACATTCAGTTAGTATCATTGATCATAGTTTTAAGGGGTAAGGTTTACCTCTATAATCCCCTCCATTGATAACCATCAGAAAATATCTCCAATTCTTATTTCTTTGTCATTGCTGATTTTAATTGTTCCATCATTAGCAGTTGTGCCTTCATATATCAAGGGACCCACACTCCAGAATTTCCTGCCTAATCCCGTCCACCTCTCCAGGTCACATTTCTGTCCCCTTTGAGGCTGATTGGAAAGAAATTTCTTTCACCAAGCCTTTAGTCACTGACCCAGTTTCTCTTAATGTGGTTAGTGTCCAACTTTAGCCTGTTTTCCTTTTGAAATGCAATGGCAGGTTTCATTAGGTTAAAGCTGCTAACATTAGTACAAATTTCTGTCAGTGTTGGATCAGTTAGGATTCAGACATGCTCCGTGATTTCAAAAAAAAATAACTGGTGTCACGGCTTGGTTCAAGACAAAAATCATCTGTGTGCTTCTGTGACAACCCTAAATATATTCACATCCCAGACATGATAGCTGTACAGCAGTACCTTCAAAGGTAGCTTTATTCTCAATTTTCCATTCTTAATAATGATGTGGATTCAATCTTTTTATTACATTTTGAGTAAGGTTTATTTCTAGAATTGTGGCAGCATTCTATAGGCAGCTTCAGTCAATTATATTCTTTCTTGCATGACCAACTATGAAGACTCAACTTAAGTGCTCTACTAGTCTTGGATCAAGAGGGTTTTGAACCTTCAAAATGCAATCACTAAACTTTAATTCAAGATGAAATGACTTTGAAGCATAGATTGGCAATTATCTTTTTATTCTTTTTGTGCAATCATCTTTGTGACAATTTAGTGAACATTATACCTGATTATAATTAAAGGTAGGTAGAAAAATTCAATTGCAAAATACTGCTTTATTCCCCTGCTTATATACAGCAGAAAACTCAATTCTTTTTGGAGTGAAATGTGATTGGTCAATTCCATATTAGGGCACATGTCATTGCCTGTGCACTGCTCCTTTCGGAGCAATCCAGGTTAACAGAGCACATTGTCCTGTTGCTGGACATCTCTGTGACAACCTGATCTTTTCAGTATTGTGCTGGACTAGGTTATCTGCTGGGTAAGTAAGTGATTTAACCTTCACCATCTGGTAACCTCTTCCCCCTCGAGAGTTAAAATCCTTCACAACACCCCAACTAGCCTCCAATCTCGATCTCACCCTTGCTGAACCCATGATCACTCAAATTCCAGGGACTGACCAGTCCACACTCGACCCTGAAATCCTGATTGTAATTTATCTTTAAACATCGAATACACAAACTTCCAGTTATCCATTGGACTTACCATGCACGAATCTGTATACTGGCGAGGACAGCTATGTGTTACTGGGAATGTAAATCCTGGACTATCAATACTAGGTGCGCAGCTGAAGCCAGGTTCGGGGTCAGATTTGGGAACACGGGGGTGGGGGGGGGGGGCGTCAGGAACATGGTTAGGTGTACAGACACATCCAGAGTTCAGAGTGTGGGCTGGGTGTGCAGCCAGAGTCAGGGTCAGCATCAAGATTGGGAACACTGGGGTCAGGAAGTGAGGAAGGAGGCACATTCTAACTTTCAAGACTCAACACTGAATTCAACAATTTCAGAAAGCCAACCATTCCAGCCTTTTCTCTCACATCTCCAGCATTCATTTCTCTTCTCCCTTCACTTCTGGTAATTTCAGATTTCATTCCTCTCTTCCTGTTTACATTTCCTCTAGGCAGACCTTTTGATATTTAATAGCCCTCAGCATCCTCACTCCTCTGGTACCACTGCCACCCTACTTGTGCCTTTCAGTCAATACTGACCTTCCCCTTTGTCCTCTCCAGCCTGCATCTCCTTCTCTGCAACCTATAATATTTCTCTCTTCTCCCAGTTCTGATGAAAGGTCACATAACTGAAAAGTTAATTCTACTTCTCTCTCCACAGATGCTGCTTGGGCCTATTGATTATTTCCAATAGGTTCTCTTTTATTACAAACTCTCCACAAAGCCATTTGATAAGCTTACCAAGGTCCATTAATATGTGAGGAAAAATTACATCAAGCACGATGTCCAGATTTGGAAGAAGTGCAACAACAAATTCACAGTGCTTGCCATTATAATTTTGCAAACCAAACAGCAATTTGCAATGTGGGAGAAGTTTCAGGTTTTCAAAAAAAAAATTGGCTTATTTTTACTGTTCAGATATTGGTTTCACAAACAATCTCCAACCACCTGTGAGCTTCCCCGACATTTATTATTTGTTGTGAACTGGCTGGATTTACACCCTTTAATGTGAATGAATTTCCCTCCAGCCATTTAAGGCTGGTTATTGGTATCAGAAGGGCACCGTTAATGATGAGATTTATGGCCTTGACAACCACCTTAACATTGGAGGCTCAGTAAAGGAACAATGTAACAGTGGAATCATTCCAATATGTTTTTAATTTGTTTTTAATCTGCTTGTGGTATTCCTGTAGAAGTCCTACCATCCACACACACTGAGATACATTACAAGAATAATTTGTGAGACAAAGTGTTAAGTGCAGCAGGTGTTTATCACTTGAATTTTCCTCACCTCACGTCAGTATCTGTTACAGACTAATATCTAGAGACAAAAAACAACTGCGAGAGGAACTCAGCAGGTTAAGCAGCATCTGTGAGGGGAAAAAAAAGAAAAGAAAAGAATGGAAAAGGAAGAGGAAAAGCCACTGTGCGGTGAAAGGAATTGTCGGCATTTAGTTCCTGATGCAGGGTTTCAATCTGAAACATCAACAATTCCTCCCCCCCCACCCCCCCCACAGATGCTGCTCAACCTGTTGAGTTCCTCCAGAAGTTTGTTTTTTGCTCCAGATTCCAATATCTGCAGTCTCTTTTGTCTCCATATTTAGACACTGACTTATATGAACCACAAATAAAAGGCCATATGGCCCTTCCAGCCTGTTCTAACATTTCATTCACACATAGCCAATCCTCTACGTCAATCCAATTTTCTTCTCTCTTCCCAAACCCCTTGATGGCTGGTTACATAACTGACATGGTTGTACAATCTTGGTCTTTTTTCATCTCGTACCAGTTATGTTGCTTTGAAAGCAACTTCAGTAACTCTGGTCATGATGTTATGGTGGACCAAGAATATCAGGCCTGGAGCCCAAGCAGGCACGCTCCTGCACTGGCAGCCACTCACACATTCTCAATGATCAATATTGTCACAGAACCATGGAATTCTTCCACCATATCGTATCTACGTCAGCTTCTTATAGAACAATGTCATCAGTCCCCTTCCTCCACTCTTTCCACACAAGCCTGGTAAGTTATTCTCTCTCAACTGTGTATCCACTTCCCTTTTGAAGGGCACTGATTGATTCTGTTTCCACCATCCTCACAAGTTTGCAAATTCCATACCATAGTATTTTTCCCCTCCCATTCCCCGTGCATCTTTTACCCAAATTTTAAATCTTATTCTGAACAACCCAACCTCTGCTACCAACTACATGGCTAAAAACCCTTCATACTAAAGCCATTTCAGTAAATCTATTCTCCACACGGTCTCAGGTCAGAGAAGAATATCTTATTCTCTGTGTGCTCATATTTATTTTCTTTCTTTCCCTGTTATTTTTCTTTGTCTGGTGATCCACTTTTTATCTCCCTTTTGATTTCATCTACCACATTTCCTCTCCTATTTTTGACCTTTTTTTGTTTCAGTGCTTAAGATATACGATCAGCTGCAATGCTTAGGAAGTCCCAGATACATTATTGATTTCACAGTGTTTCCAGCATCAATACATTCTTAAAGGGGAAGTAAAAATTCCAATTCACATTTCTCACTACACAATGTGAAAATTACCACCAAATTTACAACAGGATTAACAATTTAAAAGCTAGGTTAGAAAGTTATTACTATTATCGTTTTAGTGTGTTCGGCATTAATAGTCAATTTTAATCAAGGATTATATTGATAGCTGCCAAATGAGAATCAGTTTTCAAAAAACTGATCACAATGTAACATCCATCTATACTATAAGAACAGTGAAGCTTGCCACTAGGCAAGGGACATTCTGGTTTTGTGCTATTGAAGATTAGACAGAGAAAAACAATAGATGAATATTTATGTTAATCAGCCCACAGCCGAAACTCGCAGGATGAGATCAGAGAAGGGATTAAGTGGCCATTCTGCCATGTAACACAGAGATAAAGGCATATTCTGCCACTTATCACAGAGTTAAAAACATATCTGTCAATCAATATTTGGGATGTTTGCATATCCAGGGAACTATCCCTCAATAGTGGAAGAACTATATTTTGAGTGCTTGGAGTTTTGTGTTCAGAAGCCTATAGACTATCAAATGATGTTTAAATATTCAAAGATTTCTTGCCAGTTTACATGTGTTCCTGCTGTAAATGTTAATTCTAAAAGTTACCCATCTACACCCAAAATGTTGAAACTATAGTTAATCAAAGGTTATTATGATTGTGCTTCAAGAGTGTAAAACCTCAACGTACTTTAAGTTCAGTCAGATTCTTCCAGAATTTCTGCTGGTCGTGCTGAATAAAGACCTCTTATATCTACAGCTCCAGTCTCCCTGTGAATCATTCAGAGTCACATCAACTACACACACGATATTCTTTGTAGCCATTTCAATCGGAAGCATTGATGCAGTGGTCCCTATGATGCACAGTTATAAACAAAAAACAAACTAGCATATTCATTGTTGTAAAACAAAAGACCCAAATTTGAATAGCTTGAATTCAAAGACATTTAATTCCAACAGATCTGAGAAGTCACACAGCACACTGGTACTAATATTTATGCATGACCCAGAGATTCATTGACAGAATATCTTAACTAAGATTCAACTTGTGACGTTATTGACAGGGAGAATGGAGCTCTGTAAATTTTAAGTATGATAACAGATATACTGTGGATGTTATGATGAATTATTTAGTGGGAAATAACCTGCTGCATATTTTCAACAGGATTTGAGCGAAATATATCATTCCACAAATGACAGGCTGCTTATCAAAGTAATAGACAGAAGAGTGGTCAATAAATCAAGTCTGTTTATTCCCCCTGAAATCAAGTCCAAAGTTTATGCTGATCCAAATGCACATCCATAATCTGTTGTAGGATGAACACAATCAAGTAATAACTGAATAGAAATGCCAATCCCAAAGAATATTTACCAGACATCAGAAAAAAATAATCAACTATAACCAGGTTGCCGGGGAGGGGAGGGAGCATGTTGATTGATGCTCCTCACAGCTTGAAAACCTTTTTTTAACATTGTGGAGAGATGAGTAGGATAAGCAGTGCCAAATTTTGACAGGTAAATCAACTTTAAAAGTCTCTTGAGTCTTCTGAAGTGGAAATCCCAAAAAAAAAACTGCAAGTACTGGAAATCTGAAATAAAAAACAGAAAGTGCGAGAATACTCAGTAGGTCAGGCAGCATCTGTGGGAAGGGAAACAGAGTTAATGTTTCAGGTCTTGGACCCTTCACCAGAAACAAGTGGAATCTACTAAAATCACAAAAAAACTGTCCTGAAGGGCAGCAACGTTAATGTGATGAGGTAAAAAAAAAGTTAGGATTGGTTTGCCAGCGAAGGTCAACTGCATAATGAAGAAAAGACAAACAAACCTTTAAACTTCCAAGATTACTTCTGAAAGAGCTACCAACCTTCGAAACAGGTAGAAGTACACATTCGAGCCATTTTGGCAAATAATACCATTAGGGAAAGCTGAGCAACATAATTTAAGACTTGTGTTTGATGATCTTTCAAGACTGAATTCAAAGTTGTCAATTCTTTAAAAAACACTGGCTAAGGAAAACAAAAAGTGGAATTTTATGTCCAGGAGCTGGAATGATAGGCCCAGACTTTAAGCCATTCTTTATAAAACAAATGTCTTCATGCTTAAAGCATCTAGATTGACTTCTCTTGGAATATATCACATATACTCTGCTAAATGAAAAATGCAGGAAAAAGAAATAAATAGCAGGAACACTATTGCTACTTAATCACAAAATCAATTTACCCTTTGTATTAATAGCGAATGCATTTAAAGAACAGCTTTTTTATATTATCCAGTAGCACTTTGTAGAGAGAGATCTGTGGCCTGCATAAGCTCATTTTCTGTGAAATATAATGCTGTGACCACATACAGTTATTTACTTTTAACAAATAAAGCAACTGTCAGCTACAAGAATGATGAGTGGCAGATTCCATTCCCTTCACCCTTGCAAGCCATCTATTCCTTATACATTTAAACATTGAAGCCATTTTATTTTTAATTGTATTTCAGCTGCAACATTTACTGAAGGACTGTTTGTGTAAAGTTATATGGTCAGTGCTGATTGATAACTAATATTACCAGCGAACAGGGCTCTTTTGCACAAGAGCTTATTTATTCTCTGCATACCCTAGCAACTGAGATGTGTTGGGAATCAGTGTCAACGTATATTTCCCACCACATCTTATAGCTGTGACCACAGGATGCACACCACAATAATAGAACTGGGAAGATGGGGACAAATCCTGAATCCGAAAGACTCAGTGTCAGTGAGGAAAAGCATTTGAATCTTAAATTTGCCATTGCTGGGCTATCATAGGATTCAAATATATTCATCATAGATAAAAAGACAAATCAATATCAAATCAATCTTTACCAATGATTCCTGAATTACATTTTCATTGAGATTACCAGAAAATGGCAAGCTCCATATTAGCTTAAATGAATATTTGCTTTCTCATTTTGTGACATGTTAAAATTTGATGATGATCTGACTTTCTTCACCTCATGGCTCACGATGATGAAATAGATTTCTTTGCCTTCATGACTTATTCTTTTACATTGCGTTTTTGCTTTACTTCTCCAGCTCTAAAACATTCACAGTCAATTCTTGCAGGTTTGTTCGTCAGATGCTGACTAATATATTGAATTAAAGCACTCAAAAATGAGTAAGCAAACCTGTACTGCAAGTGATGTGATACAGCAAATGATGAAATACTACAGACTGAAGTTGACAAGAATGAAGTGGACTTGGACCAGGCAATAACGGACACATAAACCCACTGAGGCAAAGATGAACAGTGTCAAGACAAATAAGGTGAATGAAAATGAGAGAGTCACAAGATTAAAGAGTTAACTATTCCATGAATTCAGTTTGGGAATTTTAAATAAAGTAGTCAAATATTTTGGTAAACCTTCTGAAAATTGATTAACATAAAATATCAAAAGATTAAAAAAATAGAAATGTGCATTAATTTGTTTCCCATATATTTTGGAGAACTTCTGCAAATAGGATAAGAAATTTAACTACTTTTCCAATAATACTGATATGTGTTCTCTGCTATTGTTCAAGGTGAATCAGAAAATCTATCAATAAATTTCATTGTAGATAGTGTGCAAGACCGAGCAGTTTGTGAGTGAGTGCCCAACACTGAAGTCCATGATTTTGGATCACAAGCTTGCTCTGAAAAGCTCAGCAGAAAAGGCATGATATTCGGTCAGTGGGCACTGTGAGAGATAAAAGGATTTGTTTTCCAAAAATAGCTTTCACTCTTTCAGATTATTTCAAAGCACTTTGCGGTGAAGGAGTATATTTGAAGTGCAGCCAAATTCGTATCAGAGGAAATGAGGCAGCCAATTTGCACACAGCAAATTCGCACAAAGAAGAATGTGATAAATTCCAGACAATTTGATTGAGTGGTATCGAGTAAGAAATAAATATTGGCCCTGACGGCAGGGATAACTCCTTTGCCTTTTTTAAAAATATTGGATTTTTTTGCATTCATTTGAGAGAGCAGACAAGGCCTCGATTCATTGTCTCATTCAGAAAACATTGTTGCCTAGATTGTTGCCGAGAGTACACCATCAGGACTGAATTAGAGAATTAGCATGCATTTGTTTTTGTTGTTAGGATCTCTGGCTTGGGACTTAAACTCACATCCTCCAGCTAAGAAGAGTGCTAAGACCAGACTACAGCTGACTTCCCGCACTTTAGCAAAGTTTCCACTTTACTTTGCGGCTTGACTGTGGGATCTTGTGCCAAAGTGATATTTAACCAACTCAACAACAGCGATTACATTTCAAAAGTAATCAATTGGCTTTAGTTCTCAGACAATTAATTATTTCATCTAAAGTTGGAAGAAAACACAAATGGCTTTCAGTTCAGGATTGGGTTGACAAACTGTTTGCAGAGCTGATGCTAACTTAAATGATTTAAGGATTTTTAAGGCCATTTTCTAAGGGTTCCTCAATTCTTCTTGTAAGGTGCAAATGGCTAGAGGGAGACCTTGCAGCCCATCAGGTCCATGACAGCTCCCAGTGAAGCAAACCCATTAGTCACACTCCCCCTCTATTTCCCTGTACTCGTGCAATGTATTTTCCCTCACACAGGACCATCAATTGCCCTTTGATTATTTTTGCCATTATCCTACACAAATAGGTAATCATAGCAGACAATTAACTGGCCAGCATATCTTTGGGTTTTGGAAGGAAGCTTGAACACCAGAGGGAAGACAAATCTGGATGACGTACGGATAGATGTGGGAACTTGGCAGTAATCTCGGGCCCACTGTGCCATTCACGTATTTTGTTTTAATCAGGTGATTTTCAAAAGCAGATATAAGAACAGATGAAAGGTCAACCTGAAAAGATAATTCTGTTTCTCTCTTCACTGGAGCTGGATGACCTGCAGCAATACTAACATCATTTTATGCTTTTACCTCAGATTTCCAGCATCTGCCGTTTTTTCCTCTTTTCTAGTTGCAGATATCATACACATCCACTGCCCAATCACATTTGTTTGTGAATATGCAATTGAATATGTCCAGTGTGTGATGTGACTCAGATAACTCAGGGAGAAAAAAAGCTGAACTGTGAAAACACCAGTGCAAAGACAACATTAGAAGTATTACTATCCTGAGAAATGCAGTTGAGTATTATGGTAGAAAGCGAAAACTGATGTATTTTCATGATTGTTTTCAATAATCAAAAATAATTAGTCTTTCCAAACATGGATTTGTCTTTCTGCTCACAGTTCCTGCCCAGGTGCACTTACCTCATCCGGATGCAGTGGGTCTAACCAGCCGATCCTTCACAGCCAGGGGGCATGCACAGTGATGCCTCAGACAGTGTCGTGCTGAAACCTCAGGCAGAAGCCTTGTCCCCAGAACAACCTGACAGCCTTTGACAGGAGGAAGGAATGGGTGGAGACTTACCTCCAGACAAAGCAAGTCAAGGCTTTGTTGCAGTTTTCAGAAGTTTCTGATATTTGTAAGCTATTGAAGTTGTTACAAAAAATTAAAAAAACATAATTAAAACACAGCTAAGCACGAAATGAAAACAAATTATATAAAAGAAAGTAACCAAACTAATTTTACCTTTTCCTATTGAATTTACTGGGCCCGATTCCCTGTTGAAGTGAATGACTTTAATCTTCACCAAGGCTCACTGGAACCATATACAATAGGCAATTGAAACTAACCTAGTAAGTATCCTTAAACTGAACCAAAAGTAAAAACCAAATAATTCATGCCTGAAATATCCAGAATAAAACAGTCCAGTAGACATAAATGCCAAGTTGGGGTAACAAACGTACTTTGGGGATTTGCTCCAATGGACAACTCACTGCTCAGAACCTGTAACAATCAATAGAATTGAATTAAAGGTATAAAGATAATGCTAATTGATAAGTCCAACCCAAAATTGTGAAAACAGGAAATAGTTTTGTGAAGAGGAGTAATGAGTGCACCATGCAGATGTTGAACAAGGTACAGATACCCATGTCTCTCAGCTAACTACAAGGCTGACATGGTAGGAAGATTATCAAGCAGACTGCATTGAATTCCAATGTATATTCATTATGTTAGTGTGACACATTTGGTCACAGTCTTGTCTATTAATCAGTGTTCAGTTCCAGTCCAGCGTCTGGAGCACATCATCCCCTATTGACACCTCACTGCATTGCTAAGGAGTGCTTCACTTTTAGATGTTTGTTGCCTTTCTAATGAAACAGTAAACAAAACATGATTTTTTTTTGTCATCAAGTTCCAATGATACTATTCAGTGAACAGCAAGAGAGTTTTTCTAGACTCCTGGCCATCATTTCACGAGCCCAGGAACCGACTGATTTATTTGTTGTTTCCTGTCAATATCCTTTGCAGTACACAAATTGGCTGGTATGTTGCCGGAAAACAAGATTCCAACTTCTAAAGTAATTAATTTGCTGTGAGGGACTTTGACTGTGCAACAGATATATCACTGCAAATTCATTCTACTGCAGAAAGATCATCAACCTGAAGCGTTCAAGTGGAACATATAGTCAGCAGGCTGCCGATTGAACAGAGTGAGATTGGCTAGCTGCAGTGTGCACATTGGCATGTTTAGGACTTATGTGCTTGCACACTGAAATGCAGAAGTAAGGAGTGTGCTGGAGGTCAGATGCTCATGCATCTGACCTCCCTGTCTGCCCTTGGACTGATGGGGTTTAGGATATTAACAGAATCAAGCGATACAGGGTCAATACAGCAAGACCATAGGAAATAGAAGTTCTCTCACAATTTTTCTCTAACAGGATGTGTCTAGGCAAGCACTTGAATCACTTAGGCATAGCATTCTATGGGTCAAGTGCTGGAAGATGGGATTAATATGACTGGGTTCCCAGTGGTTGTGTAGACATGGTGGGCCAAATGGCTTGTTTCCATCCTGTCTGATTCCATGAGTGAGCTATTTGGCTCTTTGTGCCTTATTGGCCAACAATCACACTTCCCTCCACTACCCCATTTACCCTGATTCTCTTATAACTAAACATCTATCCACCTCTCTCTTGAGTATACTCTGCAACTTAGCCTCCACAACTCTCTTGGCGAAAGGATTCCTTAGGTTCAACCACCTCTGGGTGAAGACAATTTCTTCTCGTCTTTGCCTGAATACTTAAATCACAAAGCCATAGAAAGCAATGGACCTAATTTGGGTAAATGGGTTAAGTGCAGATACGTACAACGGGGCAGCATGGAACATGGTGCGCTGAAGGGTCTGTCTCTGTGGGTGTGACTCCGTGATTCTCTTCGACCCCTTATTTTAGATACTCCAGCCAGGGGAAACATCAACTTTGCACCTCTCCTGTCAAATCCATAATTTTTTAAAAATATTTTTAAAAGATCACCTATTATTCTTCCAAACCAAAGAGAATATAGGTTGGACACACAAAACACTGGAGGAACTCAGCGGGTCAGGCAGCATCTATGGAGGTGACATTTCAGGTCGAGACCCTTCATCTGGTCCAGATTCCAGCATCTGCAGTCTCTTGTGTCTCCACAAGACAGACCTGGTCTGTTTAATCCTTCTCCTATCCCTTCCATAAATCTGATGAACTTCTTCCATTTGCATATCCTTCATGAGGTTGGGATACTATGTCTGTGCACAATATTCCAGATGCAAGCTCACCAGGGCTCCATATAATTGGAAAAAAAACGCCTCTACTCTTGTATTCAAATATGCTTGTCATAAAGGCCAACATACCGTTAATTGCTGGAGACACAGAGAAAAGATGATCCAGCAGCCATGAGTGGTAGATGGCCTCCTCCTTGTTCTATTGCTAGGACATACCATTGATTTTTGGGCAGTTCTTAATCTCATTAAACTAAGGAACTGGACATACTCCTCATCCATCCTCTTAGCTTTATGCCATGGCTCGCTCATTCATTTGAATCTGTGGCCTGATTCATTTGAAAGGCATAGGACATGGAACATAAAACGGTACAGCACAGGAACAGACCCTTCAGCCCACAATGCTGTGCCAAACTAATAAAGCTAATGATGCCTAATTAAACAAATCCCTTCTGCATCCTCAGCCTTCATTAAAAAGACAGCTGGAAGTAAGTGTTTTGTATTATTAAAACTTGACTTTCAACAATAGTTATTGACATGTTGAATGTTTTAACATAAATCTATTTATCTTCAACCTTTTTTTAAAAATGAGTTTAACACTGTGGGAAGGCCATTGGGGTGCTCCATATGCAGAGCACCAGTTTGTGCTGCCCAAGGCACACTCAGCCCTCTTGCCCCTTTTTGCCCACAGAATGGCTGTGGAGGTGAGGCCTTGAGGTCATTGGGAGCCATGTGCAACTGCAGGATACACACTTAAGGCACAAGGTGGGTTGGAGATGATCCAGGCTACTAACTCTTCCTCTCTTCAGAAATACTTACTATCCTGCTGAGTACATTTTATTTCTCCTAAATACAATGCTTCCAAAAAAGCTACACATACTACATTCTGAGAATAAATAGAACTTAATTTGTAGCAAGACACAAATTAACAAGTACATGGAAATGTAAAGCCTATCTCGCTTATCTCATCATTAGGCATCAAATATTTGAGCTCTTTCGTAAAACAACAGTCAAACAAAGATCCTGGTCTTTTATTGTAAAGGCATTGCTGATAAATTTTGATGGTAATGTAAGGAGCACTTCTGAAGTACTCAGTCCTAAACAGAATCTATTGCTTGGTTTCACCAGCATGGATCTCATTAAAGGCTAGCTTAATATGTGTGTGTAATACGTGTACAGTGGAAAACTAAATTGGGTTGGCAATAATACAAATTCTTATGACTAACAAGAAAAACACAGCCCTCTTCAATGCAATGACTAACAAATAGCAAAATAAATATTAGAACAAATATATTGTTCTTTCAAGAAGAAGTATATTCTTATTTTTGGATTAATTAACACAGTGATTGATTCATTTGAAATCCTGCATGATGGTTTTTGTGTAAGTGCTAGTTTTGGAAAGATAACCAAACTGTGTTTATCTATGACAATGGTTTAACCCTGAATTGACTAACTAAATTGGGTTAAATATTTGCAGGACAGGGGGATAATTCTCTTCAAAAAATTGCCAACAGATCTTTTACATCCACCTGGGAGTGCAGAGAGTGCCATGATTTAACAATTCACCTGAAAGCCAGCACTCCAACTGTCCTGCACTATTTTCATCAGCTTGACCTTTCGCATTCATGTCTCAGGACTGAGAACGTTTGAAAGAGACAGCTAGCATCTGAACTTTTGCTAACACTCAAAAGTTAATGGGGTGGGATGAAATAGTCAACCGTCACAGACCCAACAGAGTTTGAAGAAGGCAAAAAGTCAGAACAGTTTCTCACAGTCACAGAGCACATTGTTCATAACTTTGAAGCGTTTGAGTATAGCATAAACAGGAAAAGAATGATGTACTGGTTGGAGTGGTTGAAAATCAGAAGATCATTGTTAATGGTTATGAATGAGAAGGAGACGGTACAGGACAATTAATGACTGGCAAATGGGATTAATGTAGATGGGCTAACAGGTTAGCATGGATGTGATGGGCTGAAGGGCTTATTCCTGTGCTGCACAGCACTAGGACTCTAATAGCGTCAACAGGCAAGAGGGTCCAGAGGGTAGCTGAATATGCGGTATTGTCCTTCAGCAAGATGTGCCTGTGGAAGAAATGAGCCTGATGAGACAGAGAACAGTGAATAGTTGGATGAAGTTTACAGAGTGATGAAGAACCCGGGCTAGACAGGGTGGGACACAGGGATGTTACAGTGTTTCTGCTGCCTCACAGCCCCAGCAACCTGGGTTTGAGACTGACATCTGGTTCTGTCTGCGTGGAGTTTGCATGTTCTCCTTGTGAATGCATGGATGTTCCCCGGGAACTCTGGTTTCCTCCCACATGCCAAAGATGTACAGATTGGTAGGTTAATTAGCTGCCCTGAAAGTGCAGCTCTGGTGGCAGAATCTGGGGGGAGTTGATGGGAACGTGGGGAGAATAAAACAAAATGGGATTGCACTGGATTAGTGTGCGTGCATAGTCAGTGGATTGAATGGTCTGCTTCCATATTGTGTGACTCTAATACAGAGGTCAAGTGTAGGCACAGAGAAGGACAGCAGTGAACGAAACCAGATGCAGGCATTGTCCCGGCCATAAATGACGAGGAAAAAAATAGAAAAAAGATGATTGGATCAAAGGAAGGGAACTGACAGAGGAATCTGAGAGACTTGGGAAAAGGGTTACATTAAGGCAACTATGACTGGATCCAAACAAATAGGGAGGTCTCCTTGATGAGAACTATGGTTCATGAACTATGTTCCTCTCAGCACCAGGACGATCAACATGTCTGTGAGTTGTGAACAAGGGGGCAATCGCTTTGCACAGTGATGTGAAATGTGATGGTGATTGCTGAATCACCTTTGCTGAGGAAGAGGCTGGTGTAACAGAGCAAGAAGTAATCCATGAGGAGAATGTTGTAGGAAATAACCATTAGGAGTGAAGATTGCCAGTTGGGTTTTAAGACAATTGGAAAGGGTGCCGTATTGGGTGAAACCAGATTTACCAAGCAGAGCACAGAGGAAAGTAGCAAACTAGTTCCAGCCTGAGATGTCAGCTGAAGAAACGTTTCAGGTGGGAAGAAGGATGGAGTTGAAGAATGGTTGGGGGGGAGGGGGGTCTGCGGGGCTGGAGATGCAATTGGACTGACCGGAATGGTGGATGTGAAGGTGGAGAAACAGAAGGGGATGGAGGAGGAGAAAAAGGCAGATGATCACAGGAGAAAAATGGCTAGAAAGGAAATGGTGGCAAATTATTCAAAACATCACCACCTTTTGCATGAGAGGTCCTACTTCACAGGTATAAATCTAACTCTACTTTTAATTTCTCTTCAATCCGCAATCCTGGAAGCCACTAACTCCTGAGGATTAGTGATGACTGTCAGCAGTCTTCAACTTGAATGAAAGAGGATGAGACAATCAACTCACAGACTTAGTGAATCAATCCACTTAAAGCGGCCTAAACCTGATCTGTTTTATGATGTTTGTACTCTGCGGAATTGCTGGAACTGAGTAATTGAAATTGCAGTCACTGAGATTTGTTCTATTGACTTTCAGCAAATCAGTAATGTTCTCAGAGTATTAATGAAAACAGGCAACCATTATTAGGTCTTAATGAGGCATCCTTGGAGTTCCTGAGAGAACTCATCCTGTCACTGACAATCCAAATTTTACCTCAATGAGGTTAACACTATGGTCTGTAGACAGATCCAATATATCCTAAAGCAATGTTCATTTTTATTGCCTGCATCTAAATATGTCTCTAGACTGATCATTCTCTATACCTACACATCAACAGAAACACGGCAACATTCCCTCCACGTTCAGTATAGCTGTTCGTGCCCACAGAGGAATGGACTGGGGTTGAGGAGGTAGGCGGCCTCACTGTTGAAAATTCACAAAAAGTCCTTAGCATCTTTACTGACCAGAACCTGCACATTTTAATTGGTTCATTCACAGACATGGGCATCACTGACAATGCTATTGAATTGGTGGTGGTGAACTACCTTGCTGGGTTTATGTAGGGAATGTACTCAAGCTGCAATGTTAGGGTAGAGTTGTCGACTTTTGACACAATAATAAAATAAGCGTGATATTTTTCACAAAAAATGTTTAAGACTTGGAGGAAAACAGTGAATGTTTCCGTGGCCCTAATGCATCTTTACTACTGGAACTGCATGTTGCACGAGTTATACAATGACCTTTTCATCTTGAAAAACAAAGCTAAAGCAAGAAATGATAGATTTCGAAATCAACATTCACAATTTTAATCTTTCCTATTACTGCACACTAGGCTTGTCAGCAACCTCAAGCATATGTTGCCACCCTAACATATGATGGGATTTGTTTTGTGCAAGACTACAGATTAAAGACAAAAAAACTTGTTAAGTGCTGCTTTTTTTGGACTATTTTCCATTTGTTCCAAGAAGCAGGAGGGAAATTAATCAGGAGACTGCAGGTCAATTCTGACAAGTGCTGTCACTTAATATTCATTGCAAGTTTGGTGACTGTCACAAAATTCAGAGGAGGAATGCTGGAGGAAAGGTAGTTCATGTGTAACTCTGGGTGAATACTGGGCTAAACCATGGAGACCCTGACAGATTTTCCCATTCCCATATTTACATGAAGTATCTCACTTGCTGGCTTCGGGCGTCTCTGGCTCCTGAGGCAGCTTGAGTGGCAGACAAGGTTCCAATTGTGCAGTGATGAAGATGTCAGCCTGGGAAACCCCCACTTTATCCACTGTAACAGCTGAGGATCGCTAACAGTTTTTAAAAACTTTTAAAATGATTTAAAAAGTTGTGTCTTAAGACACAAAGTTTAAAAAAACACGTAAAATATTTTAAAGATTTTAAAATTAGAGAAAAAATAATTAAAACAAAAATGAACTTCCTTTCCCATTTGCCACCTAATCTGCAGCCCTCCAGCCCCTATTTTGGTCTTGGATCAGGCGAACCTGACATTGGATCCGGGAGGTTAAATTCAGGGAAATCTCTGAAAACTGGAGAGCTGCTTCCCTTCAACCATTCGGTTCTTGAACCAACCGGCACAACTCTAATCACTGCAGTTTACCAACACTATGACCACTTTGATCACTTTGCACTAAAATTGACTTTGTTCTAATTCAATTCTTTCTTGTAATAATTGTGTATAATTTATGTTTTTCTTGTGAATGCTGCTTATCTGATGCTATGTGCCTGTGATGCTGCTGAGAGTAAGTTTTTCATTGCACCTGTGCACACATGTACTTGTGCATCTGACATTAAACTCAACTTTGACTTTGGGGGTCTCTGGACTCCACATGCAATGTGACAGGTGCAGTACCTGCTGCTGTTCAGCAAGATGGCAACACATGCATGGAAGTCCCAGAATTGTACTCACTTAATAGGCCAAACACTAACAGTTTCCATTTGACCCAACAATGGTGCAGTCAAGTCAAAGACAATGACAGTTATTTTAAGACATGGGTTTGCAACTAGTAGACACTTATAGGGTCAAGGTCCTCTTTCTTTAATGGATTTGGGTTCAGAACTGAAATGAACAGAGGTAGTTTCACGGTAGTTGAATCCAATGGGCACAATTACTGCAGTACAAACTTCTCAGTAATAAAATGTCACATTGCAGCAACTGTATTTGGGACTGAATTTTGAGGTTATTGTTGGTGCAGTTGTTCAGTTATGTGTTGATTTATAAACGATGGTACTAAAAGTCAAGTCAGATGCTGCTGCTCACCTGATGCTGGTTACAGTGGAAGGTGGGCTGTAAAAACACCACCTCTGTTGTAAATGCAACTTTACGAGAATTACACTTATCTCAAAGTACTTTGTCCTGATACTGTGGAGAAAAAGTGCTCAGTTCTTGCATTCGCCAGCACGGTCACCGTGCAAATTTTACTGCTTTGTCCTCTATGCTTCCTGGAGCAATGAAATATTTGTGGAAATATAAACACAACATTTTATGTGAACAATTTCAACAAAGACATCAACCTACATAAAATAAATTTGCTTTGCCTTTGTGAAACTATCAGATAGAGATCACTCCATTAGTTTAATTCCATGACTTTAGTACCTTGACTATTCCAAGCCATCATGGTCTGTATCCCTCTATTTACATTCCGTAAATTTAAGGTCAACCAAAGCTCTGCTGCCTGTATCTTAACTTGCACTATGTCCATCCACCTCTCATTTTATACTTGCTGATAAACATTCATTCAATATTAAAATTCTTCTACTTCTTCTCAAATCCCTCTATGGCTTCTCATCTCTTCCATCCCTGAGATCTCTGCGTTTCTCCAAGTCTGACCTCTTAAGCCTCTCTGATTTTAATCACTTCGCCCTGAATCAAGATGCCTCCACCTCAATAAACCCGAGGTTCTGAAATTCCCTTCCTAAACCTCTTGATCTCTCTTTCTCTATTTAAGATGATTTTCAAAATTTTCTTCCATCACCAAGAATATCCAAAAACGGCATAGCATCCAACTTTGTTTGATCACCGTCCTGGGAAACACATTGTGGTTGCTGTTTACAAAGTACAGGGTTAGTCTTAAGTTGCACTTTTGGGCCTTTGAGTGAAATGCTTTCTGATTTATCTTTCAGTACGTATTTTATATATAAATATATATATCTAACACAAGCTCTGAACAGCAGGACCCGTGAATAAATTCAAATGGATTGAGTTTGGGTTGGAGTACCTTAACGCTCATATTCATAAATGTTGCTGGAAAAGATGGCTTTGCCACATTCAAAGTATATTCTCTGAAGTGTGAGATCAAGTATGTTTAGTTATCAATGGATGGGAAGTGGTACAATCTGAAGCTAATTGACATAGTTTACTGACTTGCTAAATTGCAGGATGGAAACATGAACTAACTGGAAAGAGATGAGATGAACATGGCAGAACTTTCACCCCAAAAATAGTTTTTTTTTCAACAAAAGGTCAGGCTGTGCAGAAAAAGGGTAATCATTTTAAACTGTGTTTTGGCATTTTCTAATATTGGTACAGTTAAAGTGTTTTGTTGACTCACTTACCAACATGGAGATTAAAGATATTTATTTTTGTTATCCAGTTTCCCATTACGGCAGCTCTGACATAATCTGAACTCAAATGCAAAGCTGACCAGAATTTCTGGCTCATTCCTTACATGACTGGGTGGCAGTTTGCATGACACACTAGTTAAATGTTAATACCATGTAAATCTATTACTGAAGCTCCTAAAATGTAAAGGTTTTTCTCCCATTTGCTCATTACTTTATAAATTCAGGCAGAAGAGAAAGAAAAATAGTTGGCATGCTTTCTGATTCATTAATACACTCTAATTAATTGCATATAATGTTTTACTACAACCATACAAAATCCAATATTAACAATGTATCGACATCAGATTTGGAACTTGTATCCATTTAAATTTAATAGCAACCTCAGTCAAACAAAAAAAACACCAAAGTGTAAAGCAAATATTAAAAAAAAGTGCTACACTCAACCTTCCTGAACTTACTCTAAAAAGGTACTTTGCAAAGTATTTGTCTTTCGCTTATGAGTCCTCTTACACCCTGTTGCCATATTATGAACATCAAAACTACTTTGTCACAAGAAACAAGCAAGATAAGAAATTGTTTACTAATCCTTCCTCCCTATCCAGCAGCATTTGGGAATAGCAATCAAACACTCCACTGAACATTTATTGCAACAACATGAATCCAGACTATCAATATTCATGCAGCACCATATTATGTTCAGCTTTTCTGTAACCACTTAATTTGCCAGAATTGTAAATATGGGTGCATCAAATTCTAACACTTAACTTAGGAACAGAATTTGAATAAAACAAATTATAACTGAATCATCTTCAAAAAAGTGTTTTAAGAAGGAGCTGTAAAAGAAGCATCTCCCAAACACAATAAAAACTTCCCCAGTAACGACAATTAGGATCCACTTAAAAGCAAAAGAAATAATGCTTGGTGCCCTTAAACCTTTCTTAAAGAATTGCTTTCTGGTAAGAGAAAAGAATGACAAATGTGGAAACAATTCTTCCATCTTCATAGAAACATGGAAACTCAGCATAGAAAGAAGCTATTTGACCACCTTGCTCACACTGGCTCTTTGAAAGAACTATCCAAATAATCCCACTGTCATACTCTTATACAGCTGCCCTGCATTTTTTTCCCATGTACAGTATTAACTTAAAGCTACCTGTAAATCTACATCTGCCACCTTTTCAGGCAGTGAATTCTGGATGGAAGCAACTCTATACAAGGGAAAATAAATATCTTCAGTTCCCTCGAGTTGTTTAACTAATTACCTCAAATTTACATTGCCTCGTTATCAATTCAGTTGGCAATGAAAACAACTTATCATCATCTTTTCAAATCCTTCTCAGTTTTGAAATTTTCAATCCAATCTTCCCTTTACCATTTTTTGTTTCAAGGTGAACGCCCTCAATTTTTGGTATCACTTCAGTAAAACTCTTCATTTACTCTCATGCATTATGTGCTATGCAGTGTATTGTACCACTATGGTTGTAAATACAATAGGAAACCCACTGGCTTAACATAAAAATCAACTGAAGATTTACTCTGAGAATGGTTAAATTGATCATAATAAAAGCTGAACTAAAGACTAGCACGTTAAATTATATGATACTGATCAGAAAGAAAATATAAAGACAAAGGCGTGAAGAACAAGCTGAACAACATGGACTCTCTTTTTGGTGTTTCATTTTGGTCCTTTAGGAGTTCATTGAAAATACTTATTCCTCAAATCAAGTAAAGGATTTACTATTGGATAGACTGTGCACAATTAAAATTTGCAGAAGGAAATATATGTTGATATGAAACAGATGGAAGATTTCCTTTGTGTTCTGTGCTCTGTAAACCATAAATCCATTATTTTAATACATTTATAATTCCTAGTGAGGACTTAAGATACATAAAAAATGTTTGTTTAAATGGAGAAAGGCAGCAAACTGGAAATAAATTAATAGCTCAAGTGGAATGTGTGTGTATGTTTTGTATAATAATCAAACAACTATTTAGGATGGATGTGGAAAATAAGAAAAACAAAGTTCTCAGGTGATGCAGATTTTTCTGATTACCCCTCTATTGGTAATCCCATGATTTGAGGATTTTCCCTGCAATGGTTCTCTGTTGTGTCCTGAGATAATCCACGAATCAGTTCTGACACCCACAGGTCCAGGCAAAGAAGTTGCTGCTCACTGGCTGTTTCCTCTTATTTCTCTTTCTCAGGGCTCTGTTTTTATCTTGAAGAGCAAAGCATTTCTCTTCAAGGCCACCTCACACTTGATGGAGCTCTTCTCCAGATGGTACAGGTCCAATCTACTCAACGTTTTCTTACAAGAAACCCCTTCATCCCAAAAATCAATCCAGTGAACCTTTTTCTTAACCTCGGTGGATTGGAGTCAGTGATGTTGGCAAATTGCAAAAAAAAGGGAAAACAATATATCTAGTTTTGCAGGTTTTGCTGATAACCCTTCAAAACCATATTCAAACACTTACATTTTTTTCATCCTTTACAATGCAAATTTCCTTGCACTAAAACCTCCCCTCCACGGATTCTGTCCACACTTCCCGCTGCCTTGGGAAAGCAGTTAATAAAATCAAGGGTCCCTCCCACCTCAGTCATTCTCTCCTCTCCCCTCGGACAGCTTCTATCCCACTGGTATCAGACTTTTGAATGGACCTCTTATATGCTAAAAGGTGAACTCTTGATCTCCCAATCTACCTTATAGTGGCTCTTGCACTTTATTTGTCTTCCTGTACTGCCTTTTCTCTGTAACACTATATTCTGCATTCTATTTTCTTTTTACAACCTTGATGTAATTATGTATGGCGTAGTCTGTCTGGAAAGCATGCAAAACAAAACTTTTCACTGTATCTCAGTACGTGATAATAATAAACCAATACCAATAATTACATTTGAAAACTACTTCAAAGGATATGATCCAATGCTTCTGATGTTATGAGGTCATAAAAAGCATGCTATAAATGCAAGGTCTTTATTTGTTGAATAGCTAATGCTCCTTGATAAGACTAAGAAGCTATCCAGCTGCTCAAATTCAGGCCAGTTCTGAGTGGTATTTTTCATCATCTGCTTTCAACTTCACTTTGACAAATATCCCCAAACCTTTTATAGCATCATGGTACTGTTTCAGATCTGTTAAAAAAGGATGATAGGTGGATAAAGACTGAAGTAGCAGGAGTTGGGAGGGGCGGAGGTGAAGCACACAGAACCTCCGGCATACTTTCCTTCGAGCTGACTTACTAACATCAAATGCAATGTATGAATGCCTTTTAAAAAAATTCAGCCTGTGTTGGTGCAATGCCCTTTTTGCTATTAACATCTAAATGTGAAAAGTGGATGCAGTTTTAAGCAGAGCTTGAAAAGGTGCAGAATTCTTTAAAAGCCATTTGCACATTGCATCTGATGTTGAAAAGTCAGCTCCGAGGAAAATATGCCAGAGGTTCAGTGTGTTTCACCTCCACAACCCTTCCCCACTCCTGCCATCTTAGTCTTTTCTCCCTCAGCATCCTCCTGTTTGCAAGTCTACAGCCCTGAAACCAGCACTTTACCTGAATGAAGAAAGTGTTTATTCTTAGAGGATCTTGAAGTGTACATATCGTTTCCTTTGTCTGTTGTGATTATCAATCATCTTGTTGCCCCTTGACATCCTAATTAAACTGAATAATTGCCAGTATAGTCATAGAGACACATAGCACAGAAACAGGCCCTTCGGACCACCATGTCCATGCTGACCGTTACATACCTTTCTAAACTAAACCCACTTACCAGCACTTGGTCCATTGCCTTCTATGCATTGGCAATTCAATTGCTTGCCATTATACTTATTAAAGGTTGTGAGAGTACCCTCCAGAACCCACTTAGGCAGCGTGTCGAGGTTCTTCCAACCACCATCTGCACGATAAAGTTCTTCCTCAAACCTCCTCTAAACCTTTTATTCCTTCCCCGAAACCCATGCTGGCTAGTTTTGGATACTTCTGACATGGGGAAGAGTTTCCTACTATCTACCCTATCTATGCCCCTCATAATTTTGTATACCTCTAGAAGGCACCCCCTCAACTTTCCCTGTTCCAAAGAAAACAAGCCCAGCCTATGCAGTTGTTCCTCTCACTTGAACTATTCCACTCCAGCAACATCCTGGTGAATATCCTCTGCATCATCTCCAGTGCAATCATGTTCTTCCGATGGTGCGGTGACAAGAAATGCACGCAGTATTCAAGCTGTGGCCTAACTAGTGTTTTATAAAGTTGGACCGAGACCTCCCTTCACTTATATTCTGTATTCTGACTAATGAAGGCAAGCAACCCATATGCCCTTTTCACCATCCTACCCACCTGTGCTGCCACCTTCAGGGATCTTTCGACTTGTACACCAAGCTATCTCTGTTCCTCAATATTCCCCAAGGCTTCAACCTTCATTGTGTACATCTCAGCGTTATTAGTATGACGAATGTCGCTAATACTTATGAGGATTAAATTCCATCTGCCAGTGCTCTTCCCGTTTTACCAGTAGATCAATCTCTTCATGTGGCTGACAACTGGCCTACTCACTGTCAACATTTCATTTTTGTGGCATCTGCAAACTTACTGATTATACTTTCTACATTCATGTCCAATGTATTAATGTATGCAAAAAACAGTAAGGGTTTCAGCACTGTTCCCATGCAGGTTCTTGTCAAATGCCTTACTTAAGTCCATGTAGACTACATCAACTGCACTGTCTTCATCAATACATCTTGTTACCTCTTCGAAATATTTAATGACATTGGTCAGATAGGATCTCCCTGTACCAAACTACGTTGACTATCTTTGATTAATCCTTGCCTTTCCAAGTGTAGATGAATCTTCTCCCTCAGAGTTTTTTTCCAGTAACTTCTCTACCAGTGATGTTTGACTCACGGGCCTATAATGACCTGGCTTAAATTCCAGCCCTTCTTAAATTTGGGTACCACATTTGCAGTGCTCTAGTCATCTGGCACCTCACCTGTGGCCAGCTGAGATTTAAAAGTTTCTGTCAGGGCCCGGCAACCTCCTCCCTTGGTTCCTGTGACACTTAAGTTTGTATGTCCATCATCAGTGACAATTATACTGGTACAATGGAGGCAGAACTGCTCAAAGGTGCTTGTGAGCTACTCAGAGGGCCACACACAAAAGAAACTGTACATCTTGGATATGTTAAAATATTTCTCAGCTTCCACACAAACGCAATTATGTGAAACCTGAAACAACCCTAGATCATCTTCATTCTAAAGGATGTAGCCCAATGACAGTTTGACATCAGCAATCTATCAATGATCGTTGCTAGAGAAAGCTCACCTATGCAGTATCTCTGTGTTAACTATACCGGCTCCAAATGTTAGCAACACGTGGCTGGATCCTGGTAGGTTGCCATTTACAGCAGCTTTGTGAAACTCAGTGGAGACACAGGAAACTGCAGATGCTGGAATCCGGAGCCATTGAGTTCCTCCAGCAGATTGTTTGCTGCTATGCGAATCTCAAGCTGCTATTCTACTCCAAAGAAGTCTATGGACCTATGGATAAGTGAGATTAGTATAGATGGTGCAACGGTTTGCATAAATGTGGTGGGCTGAAGGGCCTGTTTTTTTTATGCTGTAAGACTCTATTACTCCATTTTATATCAGAGAACACAGAACAGTACAGCACTGTAACAGGCCCTTTGGCCCACAATGTTGTGCCGAACCATGGCAATGTGAAAGAATCACAGAGAAGCAGGGGATACTGGAGAAGAGAGCATAGGTAACAAAGCGTCATCATATTCACCAATTGCTCAGTGCTCCCAATGAATAACTTGATGGGAAACAAGTATATTAGACACCTCTTCAAATCCTGAACAAGTCTGACCACCTTGTCAAAGTGAAGTAACCACCCAAACAATAAATGTACAGATCAAACCTGATAACAGTTTATCAAATAACGAAACAAATGATGTTTACATTATTAAATTACAAAGCTAAATCAGCTGAGAAGGAAAAGGAGCCATTTTCATCAATTATTACTGGTGAATTTAATTTTTCAATCAGCAGCGAATCATAAATGGGCCATCGTGCATTCATAAGCAGTTTTATTATCAAATTTACTAAATAGTCATTATCATTATATAGCATTGTAAGTAATTTGCTCTAAAGGATATGTCCTTATTATGATAATTATAGGATAGATGTATATTTTTCTACATGAATACTGCTTTGTTATCCAAAAGCCCTTTTGCAACATTTTTGCAGCAGTTTTAAAATAATAAGATTTGCGATGTGCTATTTTTTCCAGAGGTTACAAGCAATTTCATTTAATCAAGCACTTTCATGCAGGAAGTATGGTCTAACAAACTCAATAAGGGAAGATAGATCACACCAACCTTGACATCAGCAAGTGCCAGTTACAATGCCAGCCACTCACCAGAAAGTGTGGATCACATATAATTTTAAGTTTCACACATCCACATTTTCAGTAAGTGCAAATAAATTCACGCTGGCTCTGAGTGAGGTTGTGTGAGGCACAGGAGATTGGCTGAAATGATGTGGTAGAGGTACGTCACCAATCACAGAGAGGTGGCACTGGGGTAGAAAGTGCCCTTCATTTTTTCCAATTCTAAGAAAGTTGAAGGGCGTATTTTGGGTGGAGGTAGTGCACTCATTGCCAAATTGGTAGTTGATGAGCTAGAAATTATTCTGTGCTCAGAAAGATGTGCTAAATCAATGATGTGTGGCAGGTCAACACCAGTTAGAAGCATCTGCCCACTCCCCACACTCACTGCAAAATTCCATTGCACACTTGGAATATTCCAAGGAACTTGGGTGGGTGGGGATTGAGGTGGAGGGGGTTCCGAGCAGTGGGGAAGACTGGAGTTCCCGTCAGGGAGAAACACAAGGATCATACTGGGGATGAGGGATGGGTGGGTGAGTCTCGATCAGGTGCTGAGGTGATCTCAGGTTTGCCATTGGATCAAGGTACAGTCTTGGGGGCCTGAAGGATATTTCAAGTGCCAGCCACTACTGGTTCTAGTCGAAGAGGCTTCCTTTCATTTTGGATAAAGCAAGTCTCTGATTTGTTGTGAAGGTCGAGTTTTGCAATGTGTAGCCCTAGTCATTCACAGCATGTTTGTGCAATTGAATTTTCATGATGTACCATCCAAATATGCCATTATATGCCACTCCACTTGTCTAAGTACATTCATAAGTACATATATAAGCATCCCAAATGCATAGAGGTTTGGAAGAAATTTAATAATTCACCTCCAAAATCCGAGACCTGGGACTCAACACCTCCCTTTGCAACTGGATCCTTGACTTCCTGACCAACAGACAGCAATCAGTGAGGATAGACAGCAACACCTCCAGCACGATTATTCTCAACACGGGTGCCCCAAAAGGCTGCGTCCTCAGCCCCCTACTCTCATGACTGTGTGGCCAGATTCTGCTCTAACTCCATCTGCAAGTGTACAGATGACACCACCGTAATGGGCCGTATCTCAAATAACGATGAGTTGGAGTACAAAGAGGAGAAAGAGAGGCTTGTGTAATGGTGTCATGACAACAACCTTTCCCTCAATGTCAGCAAAAGAGTTGGTCATTGACTTCAGGAAGGGGGGGGGCGGTGCATATGCTCCTGTCTACATCAATGGTGCTGAGAGTGAGAGGGTTGATAGCTTCAAGTTTCTTGGAGTGAACTTCACCAACAGCTTCTCCTGGTCCAAGCATGTAGACACCACAGCCAAGAAAGCTCACCAGCGCCTCTACTTCCTCAGAAATTTGGCATGATCCACACCAATTTTTATCAATGCACCACAGAAAGCATCCTATCCAGATGCATCATGGCTTGCTATAGCAAGTGCTCTGCCTATGACCGCAAGAAACCGCAGAGAGTTGTGGACACAGCTCAGCATATCACAGAAACCAGCCTCCCCTCCGTGGACTCTGTCTATACTTCTCGCTGCCTCGGTAAAGCAGCCAACATAATCAAAGACCACACCCACCCCAGACATTCTCTCTTCTCCCCTCTCCTATGGAGCAGAAGATACAAAAGCATGAATGCACGTATCACCAGGCTCAAGGTCTGCTGCTATCCTGCTGTTATACGACTATTGAATGGTCCCCTAGTACAATAAGATGGACTCTTGGCCTCACAATCTACCTCGTTATGACCTCACACCTTGTTGTCTACCTGCACTGGACTCTCTCTGTAACTGTAACACTTTATTCTGCACTCTGTTATTGTTTTACCTTGTACTACCTTAACGTACTGTTTGTATTGAATTAATCTGTATGAATGGTATGCATGGCAAGTTTTTCACTGTACCTTGGTACATGTGACAAGAATAAACCAACTCCAATTCCAAATCTTCATGAAATGGACAGCATGTATGCAACTATCTTTACCAGCATATTTGTGGTAAAACACCATCATGTTGGACTAACCAATAAAATGTCTGGGACAACTTTAAGCTGCCACTTAAATAGGCTAATCAGAAGTCCAGAGGAGACACAAGAGAATGCAGATTCTGGAATCTGGAGCAATATACAAAGTGCTGGAGGAACTCAGCAGGTCAGGCAACATCTCTAGAGGGAAACGGACAGTTGACGTTTCGGGTTGAGACCTTTTATCTGGACTGGTCTCCATCTACTTCATCAACTGGAAGTAAAAGATCACATAACACTTCTTTTGGACAAGAGCAGAAGAGTTACCCTCAGTACGCTATCCAATATTTGACCTTGAATTGGCATCACAAATTATGTTTGTGATATGATAGGTCTAATCATTATCCCATTGTTTTTGTGAGGGCTTGCTCTGTGGAAATTAGCTTTTGCAGTCCTTGCAGTGCAAGAGTTTTTATATTTAAGGATTGTTTCTTTGGCTGTCAAGTGATTTCGGACAACAGGAAGTCAGTAAACGTGCCCAATAAATACTTCTTGAGGTTCAAGTCTTAGGTCAATAGTTTTCAACAATTCCTACATCTTCTAGGTTTTCTGTTCAAATGTACAGATACATTTTGTTAAGGCTTAAAATGTGTTATTCGTAAATCAGCTTTAAATTTATTTTCACTTTGACTGGAACCTTTTTGTCTGATTATGAATTAAAAGCAGGAACAAGGCAACATGAGCCATTTAACAGCACCAGAAACAACACTACAGCCAGGTTTCCAAATTACCCACAGTAGTTAATGTCCCGTTGCATCCAGGTACCATTCTGAAACAGCTTGGCTTGAGAGTCCTTGTGTTACATTTTTATTGACAGTGTATATCAGTGTAATGTGGTTGCTCAATGGACGGTCACAGTATTGGATGCATTTGTCTGTTGACAGAGCTGTCGAATCACAAGGAGAGTTTCATATATCCCATCTCAAGTACCTTCACTCCTGCAACCTTTGTGAGGTGAGCTGCTGCAGGTTTGAATTCTTTTCACTGTAACTATTAATGAAGAAATGCAATGAAATAAGGAATGGATACCAGAAGTGACTATCAGACAGTTTCTTATTCAGATTGAGATGTCACTTTGAATGACGTGTAGTGAGTGAGCACAATGGTTTCTTCTCTCTTGAAACTGGGCTCAATTAATGGGATAAAAATCCACTCTTCCAATGGCAGTGAAGTCTTCAGTTTTGAAAACCTCAATCCAGTTTCCAACACTCACACTGCAACTGATATTAAGTGAGCAATTCCATAAAATATTGCTCTTTTGGAAGTAGAAAATGGCACACTTAGGGGTGGCACAGCTCTTATGCTGCCTCACAGGTCCAATGACACAGGTTCAATCCTGACATCTGGTGCTGTCTGTGTGGAGTTTACATGTTCTCCCTGTGATATGCTCTGATTTCCTCCCACATGCCAAAGTGGCATAGGCTGGCAGGTTAATTGGTAACTGTAACTTTCCCCACTGTGGAGACAAGTGGCAGAATCTGGGTGAGTTGAGGAGAATGCAGGGAGAAAGGAAATAGGATTAGTGCAACTTGGTGCTTGATGGTCAGCATGGACTGGATGGGCCAAAGGCCCATTTTCCTGCTCCATGTGCACAAAATGGTGGTGACACCACACCTAGATTACCGTATGCAGTTCTGGTTGCCTGAGCATAGAAAGGATGTCATTAAGCTGGAAAGGGGGCAAAAAAAATTCACGAGGATGTTACTGGGACTGGAGGGCCCAGGGCCCAGGACTACAAGGAGAGACTGGACAGAATGGGACTTTTTCCCCTGGAGCACAGGAGGCTGAGGGGTTACCTTATAAAGGTTTATAAAATCATGAAGGGCATGGATAAGGTGAATGGTCACAGTCATTTCCCGAGGGTAGGGGAGTCAAAAATTAGTGGTCATGGATTTAAGGTGAGAGGGGAAAGATTTAAAAGGGATCTGAGAGGCAACTATATTTTTTATACAGAGAATAGTGCCTATTTGGAACGAGCTGCCAGAGGAAGTGGTAGGGGTGGGTACACTTACAATGTTTAAAAGAGATTAAACGGGTTCATGAATGGGAAAGGTTAAGAGGGATATGAACCAAATGTGGGGAAATGGCACTAGTTTAAGTAGATAACTTGGTCAGCACGGACAAAGTGGGATGAAGGCCTGTTTCCATGCTGTACAAAATTATGACTCTATGACAATGTTTTGTGAAGAAAAGCAAAGGTACAGAGTTGTTGCTAAGTTTTTAAAAAATGCATACTTTTTGTTCATTTCAGTGCATTCCAAAAACTGCACACTCAACTGAGTACTTCTGACATGATGTCATTATTGTAATGTAGGAAACAACCAAGTATGTGTTTTTTTGACCATGTGCTCTTCTTCCATGATATCTCATCTGAATCACTTGATTCTAATTGCAGTACTTAGAATGTGAAAATATTTTATTTCTCAGTAGAAAGAGTAATGAGTATATTTCCTGCTTTTAAGGCAGTGCCTTGGGATCATGGATGACGACCTCACTCCATTTCTGTAGGTCTGAGATGACTGAGGGCAATTTGTGAAATGTAGGTGCTGCTACAGATGGGGCAGGATGCAGCTGTTAGGATGGGGGGAGGGGGGTGGGAAGTTTGTGTGGTGGTCCACTCCCTCCACCATTTACGCTGGGCTTCCCTGTGTCCACAATACATGGACTGAGGTCCTCACTTCCATTCCCAAATGATCCTTCTTCACTTTGATCCAGAAATCCCCAGGAGTCAGTGGGGTATTGTATTATTTCTAAATAGGAGGCTTTTGCACATCCTTAAATCACTTTCTCTGTTTACCTCACAATCTCTTCTTGTGACAGAGTTCGGAATAGTGTCTTCTTGGGAGTCTGGTGTCGTGTCTGTGAATGACATGGTCTACTGAATCAAGCCCCAATGCAGGGGTTATCAGCCTAAATGGAGGCACTGCCATTAACTTGTTTATTCTTCCAATGGTTTTGAAGGATTTTGGTGATTTCTCTCCAGTGCCTGTTATAGTAAACAAAGTAATTGAAGAACGCAGAGATCACACTCACCAGTCAACTAGAAATTTTGTGCTGGAGTTTGAGGTCCTAATCATGAACACACTCTTCCTCAGTTAGCCGCAGCCAGTGTCATCGCATTGAATGCAATCCGAATTTCATTAGCAATGTCTATCTTCACTGAGAGGCGGCTCCTGAGATATGGGAAGTGAACTTTTACAGTCAGGGTGCAGATTATACTGTGGTAGCCTGTTGTTTTGCAGATGTTGGGTGTAACGCACACCCCCTTGGATGATTCAGTGGACACACCAATGACGACTAACCAGCAAAAAATTGAAACTTTTATAAAGCAGTGTGGTTGTGTCATTAGTTGAGTGCAATCAACGTGAAATTGATAGATTCTTAGAAGCAAAGGGAATAAGTGGGTATGGCGATTGACAGGAAAGCCGTTTAGTGAGATCATGGCTGGTCCAATTGTAGCCTTGACTCTGCATTTCTGTCTATTCATGGTAACTTTCCACCCTCTTGCTTGTCAAGAATATCTGTCTCTGCCTTAAAAATATTTGAAGACACTGCTTCCAAAGATACAAGGAAGAGAGTTCCTTTGAGGAATATTTACTTTCATTCCAGACGTGGTTGCAGCAATTGCAGCAATGAGTTATATAACTGAAGCATAACCTCTCTGCTTTTCCCATCAGTTTGTCTGGAGGTAAGTAACATTCAGTTAGCTTTACTAATTACTTGCTGGACTTGCATACAACCCTTTTACAATTCATCCATAGATGGGAGAGATTTAATAGGAACCTAAGGGGCAACTTTTTCACCCTGAGAGTGGTCGGTATATGAAATGAGCTGCCAGGGGATGTGGTTGAGGCAAGTACATTAACAGTAGTTGAAAGGTACTTGGACAGGTACATGGATAGGAAAGGTTTAGAGGGATATGGGCTAAAAGCGGGCATATGGGACTAGCTTAGATGGGAATCTTGGTCGGTATGGACCGGTTGGGCCGAAAGGCCTGTTTCCGTGCGGCATAACTCTGCGATTCTATGACACCTAGATCCCTCTGCATCTCAAAGCTCTGAAATCTCTCACTATGTGGACAATATGCTTCTTTGTTATTTTTCCTGACAAAATGGACTCTCTCACATCTTCCAACGTGATACTCCATTTGCTAACTTTTTGTCCATGCACTTCACCTTTTTACATCCATTTCCTTTCATACCCAGCTTTGTGTCATCAGAAAATTTAGCAATCATACCTTAGGCGTCTTCATCCAAGTCATTTATACAAATTATGAAAAGCAGAGGCCCCACTGCTGAACCTTCTGCACACCACTCATTACATCTCACCAACCAGAAAGTGCTGAATCCTACACCATGAGCTCTTACTTTCGCAATCACCTTTGATGTACATCACATCAGATGCCTTCTGGAAATCTCAGTTCAGTGCATCCACTGATTCCCCTTCGGATTCCCCTTCAACAACAGCATAAAATTCAGGAGGTTCAGACTTGGATGGTTACAAGCACAGTCACATTCACAGTCCAAGACAATGGCCAGGTGGGTGCCACAACAAACAATATGCTCTTGCTATTCATACATAATAATTACTTCACATATTTGACCCAAATTCCTTTCCTTACTAAATGATAATGTGAAGATTACCAAGTCAATTATGCTCTCGTGCTTTCAGAGACATAAGCTTCTGTGACTGAAGTTTACACTTATGCAAGCTGCCACATCTCACAGCACTCTGGGGGCATAGACAGTATGCAAGAAGGCACTCAGAATCACATAGAGTTTCCAGTGTTGTTTTGAAAACTGACTCTTGTTTCCTTGGCAGTTTAAGGGTGCTAGAATTCTCCGGGGCAACTGAAAGCAATGGTCACAAGAAAAATCAGGGTAACTAGTTTCTTCATCAACGGAGAGAGGGTCAAAAGATAATGCAATAGAACAATATTAATGTTAACTTTATGAATAGCATAAAGATCAGCCAATTATTTAAGAAGTCTATATATTAATTCTCAGAGTTAGTTCATTCTCCAAAATTAAAGCTATTCATCTGCAGACATGTTACGGCAAAGACTTCATGTCTGAAATTTTAAAGACTGTCCTCTAGACTAGACAATAAAACAATCACCATTGAATCGCAGGCATTTGTTATACCACAGAGAAAAATAGATTGCTGAAAATATTGAAACAGTTGTCACATAAAGGAGGACTGATGCGTGCATTTTACACTTGGGTATTAAAGAAGGATTTGAAGAAACAAAGAAAACAATCATAACATATACTTTGTAAGATTCATAGCTCAAGAAAAGTTCAGTGACTTTTATGTATTCTAGATTATTACTTTGCGCTATCATTCTTTTTGTTATTTTGCTCAAAAAATAAATATTCTATGATGCACCATGAGGTGGATGATACTGTGCATATTAAACTCCAAGAGTTTTCTATGTTCTTAGAACTATCATAATGCCTAATGCAAATGGCATTAATTCAAAGACCTAAAAGGCCTGATAAATTACACTACAGATTATGAATTTGTGAACACAGACGTCTGAAAAAAAAGGAGAGTAATTTGGGACAAATGTGTTAAATATGAATACCAGGAATATATTAATTGTATTGGCTAATGTAGTAATTAGCCACATAGAAGGCCCCAGCTAATGTTGAGCTACCTGGCCTCAGTTCAGAAGGGGTTTGGTGCACAACTGGTCGTTGTCCTTGAGGCAAGAAACAATCAAATAGGATTTCATGCTTTGATCACCATTCAGTTATTTCTAGCAGAGTGTGTGGAGGTTTGATAAAGACAGGATCAGAACTGTTGCCATTGTACTCACAGTTTAAATATTCTGCTCAAACTTGCTGCCTGTGCACCCAAGTTAAGGCAATCATTTGCAATGTAATGGAAGACCAATTGATTCTCAATTCATTGAATACAAGAGAGAAAAGAGAAATTTCAGCAAAAAGAAAATGCTTACATGGAAATTAAATAAATCATAAGATAGTGTTGATAGGAGACAAGCCCATTTCTCTTTAACTCCAAATTCTAGATTATAACTACAGTTAGATACCTGGAAAACATGATTGAAAGTTATGTTTGTTAAATATTATTGGAAATAAATATAAAAAGTAGATCCTGAATTTCTTTTATGCATTCACAGGATGTAAACAGAATCACAGCAATTTTTTAAATATTCTATTATCATTTTTATATTCTATAATAGAATTTTTATATTCTATTATCATTGATTCAGAATTATCTGAATCAAATAAACTGATATAAGATGCCTGGCACAGAAATGTCAATTCAGAAACCTGCCTCTGCTGGCCCATAATAACTTTAAAATAATCCCACTTCCCAGCTCGAGGTCCATAGTTTTCAAATACATAGGTCCATACATTTTGAGTCAATGTTTCTACCTCCATCACCATTTCAAGCAGGATATCACTGGCAAAGTCAGCATTTATCGCTGATCCTCATTTGCCCAAAAGGAGGACACTTTCAAGACTATTATAAGGGTAGCTAGACCATTTCAGACAGCAGTTGAGAGTAAATCACATTGTTGCCCATCAGGAGTTACAGAAGAACCAAAATGGATAAGGCCAGCAGGAATCCTTACCAAGAGGAACAGAGAAAGCAAGGTTACAAAAGGCTGATGGTTTCATCACCAGCATTATCATTGTGTTCTTTTTCACATCAATCCAGCTTTATTTAATTAAATTTATTGTTAAATGTACTCATATTCCTAAGCCAATGTGATGGGACCTGAACTTTATATCATTTGTCCAGGCCTCTGGATCATTAGTACAGCAGTTTATATTTCGAAGTAAATGAGGAAAGTAATCAAGCCACCATACCATTAAAAAAGGTGAGGTACCCTGGAGACGTAGCTATGTATTAGCCTGCTTCAAGGTCACCTCAGCTATGTTGAGGACATGGATAATAATTGCTACCATTTGCTATTTCAACTTTGAAGTAGTCTTGAAGAATAATGAACATTAAAAAAAATCATATTAGTCACCTTGCATGGATTTTCATTGATATGAAATCCTAACTCACCATCTGCAAATACACATGTCAAAAAGATATGCTTCTGAAAGGTACACAAAGCAAAGAATTGCTCTAAAGGGCATTTCATTTGTCCATCCTACCTATGACCCAGATTGAGTCATGGCAGAAACATTGGACTCAAAACCAACATCTCCAGTCTGAAACCCATTTTCAATTTTATGTTTCTGTTTAATTAAATTCAGAAAGAACAATGTTTTATTGCTGCAGTTTAATTTGAAAATACATGTCTCTGTGGCCGACTTCTGTTCCATGTTGTGGATGGTTTGTCAGCCCGACCATCCCTATTAGTCAGGATTGGGCCATACGCCTTGTGTGACAATAATGCTTCTGTGCCAGTCATTTCAGCCAAAATTAGCAGTTGGATTGTTGCAATTCATTTGAGCCCGAGCCAATGCATCTGCTATTTACTGCATGCCTGCATGAAATGAGATTTGTTTAACGACAGGACTATGCTCTGCTGTGATTTCCACCTGCCTCCGCCATCCCCCACCACTCCAGCTGAAATTGCCTGCCTAGTAGAAACCCACAAATGAACATTAGGTTCTTGGATGAGATTTATTTATTCCCTGCATTATTATATTCCAGCAGGAGTCCCTGCCTTCAAGCAGGCACAAGGAAAAAAAAGTGAATACATAGCTTGCACACAGCCACTGGCTTCATCATCTGGGTGACTGGCACACAGATTGGTTTTCTAATGCATTTTATTAAAATATTTTATAAAGCCAGTCTGTTCTGGTGATACATCATTGCTGAATGTCATCTTGGCTGAGTGGTCAGACTGCTTCATGCTGAGTCAGATTTTGAGTTTAATCATTCGGCATTTGAACATAAAATCCAGGCTGAAGCTCCACTGCAGAATTAAAGGAGGTGATAGTTTTCAACTGAGGCATTACACCAAGTCTAAGGATCTGGGTCTCCTTGCACAGAAGTCACAAAACGTTATTGTACAGGTACAGCAAGCAATTTGGGAGGAAAATGGGAAAATTGCAAGAGGATTTGAGTGCAAGGGTGTCCATCTTACTGAAGTTACATGGGGCTCTGGTGAAATCCAATGTGAAACATTGTGTAGGGGTCTGGTCTGTTCAGCTATGGAACTATACACGTGTGATCAAGGGAGTGCAACAAGGTGTTACCAGATTGATTCTGCCATGGGGAATTCTCCTATGAGGAAATATTAAACCGACTGGGACTATCCATGAGAATTTAGAAGAATGAAAGGTGACCTTTTTGAAGGGGACAACATTCTTGCAGGACCTAGTAAGGTAGATGTTTCTTCTGGCTTTCTAGAACCAGATATAAGCTTCAAGGCAAGAGATTGGGCCCTCAGGAGTTGAGAAGAACTTTCATGATGAAGACGGCCATGGAGGCTCCTTTGCTGAGTACATGAAAGTCAGAGATTGATAGACTTTTAGATATTAATGGCATTGGTGGATGGGGTTATTACAGGAAGGTGATGCTCAGGTAAAAAAATCAGCCATGATCTTGTTGAACGAGGGAAGAGAACACATGGGGAGGAATGGCCAACTCCTCTTATTCCATATGTCCTTGCCTGCCTCTGCGTGCAGACATTAAAGATCCTATGGAGCTATTCAAATGAGAGCAGGTCACTGGAAAACAAATAAAACAGCAGATGCTGGAATCCCAAAGAAAAAGAAATACTGGAAGACCTCAGTCAGTCAAGCAGCATCTGTAGAAAGAGAAATTCTCTTGGTTTCTCTTGATTTTCGGTCAATGATCCTTTCTTGGAACATTCTTCTGAGTGGCTTGGTAATGTATTTCAACTAAAATCAGCTAAGAAAATTAATTGGTAATTTATTATATTACTGTTGGTGAGATCTTGTTTTGTCAAATTGGCTGCTAGATTTCATTCCATATATTGTTATTCATGAGTGGGTTGTGACATGCTGTATAAGTAGCAAAACTCAGATACAGGTTGGTTACTTCTGTCAATGTGCTGTTTTCCACTGAGAACCAGGGGACAACTTATCAAATCATTGTTGTTAACCCAATGCTCGACATAATGCTGATAATACACTTTTACAGTAGTCACTAAGCTGAAACCTCAGCCTCTGGAACTCTTCCATACTGTTCAATGGTCCCTGTCTTATTATATTCCAGAAGGAGACTCTGTCTTCATGAAAGAGATGGATAGAATAGATGCGGTTGAGTGCAAAGTTGACCCTGAGCTGGTTGCCAGAGGAGATCTGACTATGCCCCCTGCTGACCTGTGTGATAAATTCAAACTTCCCATTTTTGGATCTCATGTTGACTTGCTTCCCACAACCATTTGGATCCCATATGGTAAGGCCGAGTGTGAAATTAGGACCGTATTTGACATCACTGAGTCACACAGATGACCAGTACAAGTTTGCTTGATCTACCTTCGTACAGACTCCCTATCATTAGTGTTGAAGAATTGGTAAAGGTCTATGTTCTGCCATTGAAATACACATGGAGCCCAATGTCAAAGCACAGTCAGGGAGTTATTGGCAAAGAATCTTCAGGATACCTGCATTTGTGTGGGATTCGCGGACTCAGGAGCATGTATGCTGAGAAATGCCAGCTGTTTAATGCAAAACTGCTGACAATTCCAAGCAAGTTCTGAACTGATAAGTTACACCAACCATGAACCAGAGATCGTAGAGGCGCTGTCTCATAGTTCCAGTGACCTGGGTCCAAATCTGACCTCCTGCGTTGTCTGTGCAAAGTTTGCACATTCTCCCTGTGACCATGTGGGTTTCTCCTGGGTGCTCCAGTTTCCTCCCATTTCACAAAACCATGTTGGTTGGTAGATTAGTAAATCATTGTAAATTGCCCCGAGTATGTAGGTGAGTGACAGAATCTGCAGGGGGTTGAGGGACTGTGGGATAATAAAAAGTAGGATGAGGGCAGGATTACTGTCAGAGGGTGTTCAATAGCCAGCTTTGACATGGTCAAAGGGCCAGTTTCTGCGATGTATGACTCCGTAAAATTATTCTTATAATTCCATGACTCTGTAAGATTATTCCATGACTCTATAAAATTATTCTTAACATTAGTTCTGAATTTTAGTGCAAGTGCCAATTAGACATCAGACTCCTTTCTGTATTTTACACGAGTATTTATCACAAAAACACTGACCACATTCAAGTTTGCTTCGACTATTTCTGCACTTAATAACCATTGTAGAACATAACTGCAGGGTATCCTACTGTTTGGAAATAACAGCATCAGATGGAGGAAGATTTTCCTCTGAGCTAGGTCATACATACAAATCTTCAGCAACCAAACAGAGCGAACACATATTATTTTCCAATAATTCTCAATCAGAAAGAGATTATCATCTGGGATCTGCAAATGATCATTAAGTGCTCAGAATTCCCTGCAAGGATTACATCTGTCTTTAGTCGCTCTACATGCTCCATTATATAAGAAAACAGCAGAGTGTAAATAATATTCCCCAGCTTTTCCAGGAATTTCAGTTGAGTGCTGGGCCACTTCAATTGCAGAAACAATTCTTTAATAGGCACTGATGTTAAATTGCAGAAGAGATGCGAGAGCTGCTGCTGAAAATTAGGATAACAATGAGAAAGCTTTATTCAGTAGCCCAGGGAGTCTGTGTCCATCATCTTGGAAATAATGGCAAATATTTTATCTGCAAATATTTGGATATTTAGAGAATTATATGATAACAGGAGTGTTAAAATAAACATCTCTCATTCACTTTTTGAAATGCTCTGTTAAAGATACAAAGAATAGCTGCTAATCTCTCTAATTTTAACCTGCTAAGGTCCATTATTCACATTCAGTCGCTGTTATATTCATGCACACAGAACACAATGAGTCTTTGAAACATTCCAACATTCTCTCTCAGGGTATGCTGCCCTTGTCTATTTGGTAGCAGAAGTCATGGATTGGAAGGAGCCTTGGTGAGCAGCTGCTGAGGTTAGACTCTCTCTTGTGGGAGATGGTCATTGTCAAGCACTAATGTGAGGGGGGTATTACTTGTCACTCACTAACCCCTGCCTAACTGTTGTCAAGATCTTGCTGCATGCAAGCAATGACTGCTTCATTTCCTGAGGAGATGAACATTTTGTAATGAATGATGGATATCGAGCAATTAATTGTCAGGCATAGGTCAGTAGTTGGAGGGTTTTGTTGGCAGTTACATGGATGAGGTTCACTGGTGGCACTGGGGTGAAACTCACTGACTAGGAGAATCGATTTGGCCTTGATTACCAGATCAGGAGTTGAAGAAGGTATTGTGTGAGGTGCAGGGGTGGGGTGGGCGAAGTGGATGTGTTTAGCTTGGGGAGAGGGGTTAGGGCAAGGGCAAGCAATCCAGAAGCCAAGGAGTAACCTGGTGAGTGAGCATCTACCTTAGACAGGCTCCCATCATTGGACAGTAACATGTTTAGGTACGTCCCCTTAGGTAACAATAAATCAGTCCTCACAGATACAGTGAAAAATGACCTCTGCATGAGTAAGCTATCAAAAATATGGGCCACACAGACAAGTAGGAAAGTTACCAAAGAAGCATCTGGGCAAGCATTGCCCACCATTGGACCCTGTAGTGTGATAAGTTACAATAGCTGTGCTACATTATTGCATTTTCCTTTCTTAACATGCCCAGTATCTCAGGTGTGGCAATACGGAAAAGCAGCCATCATTTACATCATACTCAGTATCAAGTCTATAATTATAAATAAAAAGGCTAAAATAATTTACAGGAGCCTCAGTGCACATCTGAGCAATTATCTGCATTCAACCTTCAGGTATATGGAAGATCTGAGAGGAAAAATCGGTGACTTTGCATTCCTCAAGGAAAATCCCAATTATTCAATACATTTATTTTTATTACAACTAGACCACAGCAGCAAAAACAATGTAACACAATGGGTCTAGTTTTGAGACACAAGTACTTTCAGTGCCCTTCTGACAACACTAGAAGTCTGGCAGTTCTGACATTCTTCTGGTTGCTTAATGAGGCATGATAAAATCTTAGAGTTGTCTTATTTTCTTTCCAATTGCTCGCTAAATCAGCTGCCATTTTCACTTCTGCTGCGAGCGGCACATTTATTATATTAAACCTTGAGGCCTACAAAGTGCTTGCATTCCAAGTGACATTTTTAAATGCATTAACTGATGGTGCAATAGCACAGAGTAAGTTGCAGTCAAAAAAGAATCCAGCATTGGTTAGGAAGCATTTTAAAAGATAGTATAAGATTGGTGGAGAGGTTTAGGGAAGGAACTCTGGAACCTGTGGCCTTGGCAGCTGAAGGAACAGCTCCTGATAGAGAATGATTAAATCAGAGATGCGTGAGGGCCAGAATGATGGTGCAGCTGACACAGAGAGTCATAAGGTTGGAGGAAGTTACAGAGATAGAAAATGACCAGGTTAAAGACAGAGTTGAAAACAAGAAGGTGAGTTTTAAATTTAAGGCCTTGCTAGACTAGAAGACAGTGAAAGTCAGCAAGCATGGGAATGACAGTTAAACTGGACCAGGTGTGGAGATGGGAAACTGGCAGCAGAATTTGGGGTCAGCTTCTGTTTCTGAAGGATGAGAACTGAGAGGCAGATCCGGAGTGTTTTGGTGGTGCAGTGCCCAAACTACTGGGCGAGTAACCCAGAGTCCCAGGCTCACAGGCTGGAGGGCAGACTTCAAATCCAATCACGCCAGTTATAGAATTTAAATTCAGTAAATAATCTGGAATTTGACAAACCTAAAAATACTAATAACAGTAAAGATAACTGCTATTGAAAAGAACATTCTGCTCACTGAAAATCTGGATCCAGTCCAGCCGATGCATGACTCCAGACCCACAGAAATCTGGTCGACAGTTAAGTGTCCTCTGAAATGGCCAAGAATGCCACTCTGTGAGGGGAAAGTAGTGATGTGTAACAAATGTCCACATCCCAAAAGATGTGTTCTCAAAAAAGTCAAATCTAGAAATGACAGATATGTCTGAGGGCTTAAACATGAAGAATTCTGAGCTATGGGTAAAAACAGGGTATGGAATCAATGGAATTGCTTCACTGGGAGTTAATATCATCCCAATAGGGTGAATGGCCCCTTCTGTGTTAATCAGGTGCAGATTAATCATGATATCTGTCAGCTTAGCTGAATGTAAACCATAAAAAAAGAGAATTATTTTTCCCTGTTTTCATCTGCAATTCCCTCTTACATATTGCAACATAATTTTTGGTGAGTTATGTCTGACTCCATGTATCAGACTTTGTCATCAGATGGCATACAGTAACAAATGACTTGCACTTCACTATTCTTGCAAGCAATCTCCTAATAAAATCAGATGGCCTGCACCACACTACTCTTATTCTGGAGAGATTCTAGTCTTTGCAAATGGGTGAGAACTGGATGGATATATATTTAACACCATCCAATTTATTTACCCCTTCTGTGTTCTGCAAGAACAAGTTGCAATTAAAAGAAATTTGAAAACATCCTGATCCAGAAATTCAACTGTTCTGTTTTCCAGCACTCTAACAGTGCTAACAATCTCCCTGACACAAAATAAAAATCTTTACAAAGTTGAAGAGAGTCAGTTGCAAAACAGCAAATGCTGGTTCTCTCTTGTAACACTACTCAGCTTCAGGATCAGTGGGCATTTGCACTGGAATACTCTGTTGGTGGAAGCTTTCCCTACACCTCTGACCTCAGAGATCAAATACAACTATTTAAGTGTTGGCATGGAATGAATGCATGCTTCAATGATGTGGAGTATGTGTATGGAGGGTGGGGAGAGGTACACTTTGGGTAGAAAGTCCTTGTCCTCTTGGGGGGGGGGGTGGTGGTGGTGGTGTTAGGGCAGGGGAAGGTAGAGAAACCTGTGCAGCCTCTGAGGAACAGTGCAGGCAACTTCCTTGTGCAAAAAGCAGGGAGTTATCTGTAAGAGCATGAGTCCCTTCTCTAAATTCCTACATTTTTGGAAGTGTTGCAATAAAGCAAAGAATTCCCCTTCCAGAAGTGAATGCAAGAGTCGCTTGAAGCTAGCATTGAAGACTCCTCACTTTGCCAGAAGAACCTTTTTAAACTTCTACAATGGAGCAGTGAGCAGCAAAATGTCACATGTGGTATATTTCAGCAGTGGCAGCCTGCAAGGATCCTGAGGCAAGGTTTCTGAGAGTGAGGGTGACACTGACATTGGGTGTGAGAGCAGTGATGGAACAGATGTGAGCTGGTGCTGTGGCTTTCAGTGGCCACAAGTGATGAGAACTACCCTGTGAAAGGAGAGCCTGGATTGACTTTGCTTTGGCAGCTCATGTCAAAGAGAGAGTCCGTCCCTCTAAAGCCAAGGTAAGGGAGCGTTTTGACACTACCTCTTCTTTCAAATATCCAGCTTCTGTGCTTTCAGTAATTTCTCTTTCTGCAAGACTTTTCCCGGCATTTCAACTGACAGATTTTTGAGGGGGAATCTGCTAAAACCACCAGTGGTGCAGTGACTGGGATCCCAGTTTGGGTCACCCCCATTGAGGTTTGGTTTATAGAGAGCTGTGCAGTACTCTGACCATGATCGCAGGAGAGATTTGTCTGATCCTTCAATCCGTATTCACCTACAAACCATCTGCATTATTAAAATGGGTTCTGCTGTAGTGAACTGTGTTAATTGTGGTTCAGAACAACATGATACAAAATCTCACCAGAAACATAATTTGGGCATCACCTGAGTGTTGACATCATTTGGTCAAGATGGATGCCAGGGAAACAGCGCGCGAGTGCATATAGTCCACATGTCGTTAACAACTAACATTAACTCGCACGGAAACAGAGTCAAAATTGGTTAATCTCTTCATCTATGCAAAATCTCTTTTCCTGGCATTGTACAGAACATCTTCTTGTTACCAAAGGACATTTGTTGCAAGCTGCATAAGGAACTCAGATTGTGGTCAAAACCTGATCATGGAATTAAGGTTTAAATAGATATTTTAAAAGGAACAGGTAGAGAAGAACTTTAGGATCTAAGCAACTCACTGAATGAATATCAATCATGGTCCCATGAAAATTGTAAATACAAAAGAGGCCTTAATGGGAAGGGCACCAGGAATTCAGGGTTGAAGAGCCAAAGTTGTTCACAGATACACAAAAGGTAGTTAAAAGAAAACTTCCCAGTGCAGGTTGATGTGTTGAGTATTTCATCATTCGGGTCTAACAAAGAATAAAAGGACAAAAGAAACAGGAGCAGCCATGCACCATTCACCTCCTCAAACTTTCCTGGTCATTCAATGAAATTCTGGACGATACTGCATCTCCAATCCACTTACCCACCAGTTCTCATATCTTTTGATTTTCCCTATTGATCAAGAATCAATAAATTGCTGGCTTGACAGTATTCATTGACAACGCGTTAAGAATGAAAGATTTACAGCTCTTTGTGCAAAGAAATTGATCATCTTAGTTTTAAATAGACAGCCCCTTATCCAGAGACCATGTCTCCTCATTCTAAAGGGCATAAGCTCTTGGCATCAGCCTTTCAAATCCTTCCAGAATCTTTAAGACCATACCAATCTTAACTCAGTCTCTAAACCGCACAATCCTTTTACCCTAGGAATCAGATAATGTAACCGAAGCAAATTCATCCTTCCCTTGGGAGAGAGACTAAGGCTGCTCACACATTACTCCAGGTCTAATCTTATGATAGCTCTGTGAAGTCGCACCAAGACTTCACATCTCTGGCACTTCAACCCTCTTGCAATAAACAGCAACATGCCATCTGCCTTCCCAGTAGTTTCCTGGACCTACAAGTAAGTATTTTTCATTTCACAAGTCATCACATTAAGATCCTCTGTACAAAATTTACTGATTTCTTGCCATTTAAGATTTTTTTATTCTTCATCACTAAGTGAATACTCCATCTACCACTCACTTAATCTGTTTACATTCTTTGCACACTCTTTGTCTCCTCCACAGTTCACTTTTACACCTGCCTTTGCACAGTCAGAAATCTGGATATGTTGCACAGTGATACACTTTTCTTATGTGGCAAGCTTCCCACCGATCCAACCTTGCAGTGAAGGCAATTAGGACCAGAGGAAGTTGGTAATCCTTTTATAACTTTCTTTTTTTCAGACCAGAAGAAGCAGGAATGTACCAAGAGAAAACATCAGGCCTCCTCCTGCACCCTCCACACCACTGTTGGTAAGATTGTTTCAGAATGGATCAGTGGAGGATCCTAGTGCTTAAGTAGTCATTGAGATACGCAGCATGGAAACAGGACCTTTGGCTCACTGTCCATGCCTGCACTTGCATGGCTTCCAAGGGTTGCAATGTTGACTTTTTGCTTAGAATGGATACCAAATCCTCAGCAGCACTTAAATGAAGCTGAGCTGATAAACTAGTTGAGTCTGCAGTAGGCAGATTGAAAATGAATTTGACAGCATGCACTTCTGGCAGTTAAAATCCAGACCAATGTTTCCATTTAATATTGAAACCAGTCCATAAATACCAATAACACAGAGCACAATATGCAGATTTTCTCTGAACACTGATGCTCCGGAGTGATTTACTGAATGCAAAGTACAGGTGGGGGCAGATAGTATGAGCTTGTGTCAAAGTGAATTGTAAGATATTACCTGAAAAACATGGGTTTATGCTTTTATGTCAGATAAATCAGTAGTATTAGAGGTTCAAATCATTTATAAAAGCAAATAACATAACAACTTCAACAGAAAGAGCTGCATATCAGTGAGGAAGGAGGGGGTGGTGAACTGCAGAACCCTTTCCACAGCCAGTATTAGTAAGATGGACCGAAAGGCCTACTTTGTGCTGCAAAATTTCAGAATTCACAATTTTACATCAATGAGGAGTCAGGGAGCCATTTTCAAATGTACGCAATTGTTAATAAAGAGGCAACATGTAAAATGCTTTGACATGATTGTAGATTGAAAGCTTTTTTATTTATGCAATACTCTTGTTGTATTTATCACTTTCACAGTACAATGCAAGGACTGACAAGATTTTTTTTTCAATCTTATCATCAGTGCATTTAAACCAGAAAAAACACCATCTCAGAAGTGTCGGACTTCAGTGGTTAAATAACTGGTTGATAAGTCCAGAGACCTATATTGATGATCCAAATGATCCAAAGATAGGCACATACATTCAATTAGTTAAATCCTAGCTTGTAAAACTACTAATAGTGAACATGAAATGATCAAATTGCTGCAGTAAACTAACTGTTTCAATTTAGAGAGCTGTCTTACGCATTCCAACCCGCATGTGATGTCAAAGCCACCAATGTGGCAGACATTTTGCCATCAGAAATGGCCAAGAAAGCCACTGAATTCAATCTAATTAAGGAAAAGCAATACATGCTGATCATGCCAACTGTACCATCACCACATATAATTTAAAATAAATAAGTTATGGACCATAAGGGTGAGCTTTTTTTTTAATCACTTGTACATTGCAGTCAAGGTAATATGGATTCTGCAGGCCAGAATCACATAGTCTTGACTGTCATATTGATTATGCACCAGTTAAAAGATGAAATGTAAGTGCTGCTCATCATGAAGCACTTCAGAGAAAACTTCTACTGTTCTCCTCCAAAGGTAGTCTTCTAATGCAATGTTTATTCTGAGCTGTCAATTCATTATTGTGATGGCAGATCTGACGTCACTTGCAGACAGCAAGTCTCTATGGATATGTAATATAATTTATGACATATTTAAACTGAAATGAGACTGAAACAGCATAAAAGCATTGTAGAAATGTATGGCAACTCAAATATTGAAAGCTTTGAAAGGCTTCATAGTTATCTTGCAGTTTTGATGAAAGCTGTTGTTTTATACACTTGGAACAAGGACTGTTAAAACTCCCCTTTTTGTTTCTCCATTGGATTTTACAATTTTGATTTCCTTTATAACAGCAATTTAATCATAGCTTTTTTCCCCCATGATGGAGCCAACAATTACGGTTGTTTTGTATTCCCAAAACAGAATAAAAACATTGCAAACGATGTCTGACGCTGCATCCCCAACTTAGAAACAATAATAGCATTTGGGAGTTTGTTCCATACAACATACTAATTGTTTCAGTCATTGGACAATTATCAAATTCCAATTTTTTCCTGCATCTTCCATGCCTATTAAGTGCTGCAGGAGCAGCGAATTTCAAAATAACAAATAAATAAAAATAAAACCACCTCAGAGAGCAAATCAGTCTCATCAAATTTGTATGAAGAACAAAGCACTTTTAAGGAAGCATATGTAAGGTTGAGGAAGCTGAAATCACAGATGGTCCTCAAGGAATATAAAGAAAGCAGAAAAGAACTCAAACAGGGAATCAAGAGGGCAAAAGGGGCCATGAAAAGCCCTTTGTGAGTAGGATTAAGGAAAATCCCAAGGCATTGAATACATACATTAAGCACAAGAAGGTAGTCAGGGAGAGGATAGGACCACTCAAGGACAATGGAGAGAATTTATGCCTGGAGCCAGAGGAAGTGGGTGAGGTACTAAATGAGTCTTAGCATCAATATTCACCATGGAGAAGGTCATGGCGGACAGAGAGATCATGTGGGGTATGCAAATATTCCAGGCATTTTGATACCAAGGAAGAGGAGGTGGTGCTGAGTCTCTTGAAGAACAGAAAGGTGGGTAAGTCCCCAGGACCTGATGGGATCTATCCCAGTTCATTGAAAAGAAGCAAGAGTGCCAATTACTAGGACCTTGACAGAGATCGTTATATCCTCTCTAGCCACATGCAAGGTCCCAGAAGACTGGAGAGTAGCCGATGTTGTTCCTTTGTTTAAGAAGGGCAAGAAGGATAATCCAGCAAATTATAGGCTACTGAGCCTTACATCTGTGATAGTGAAGCTACAGATGAAGATTATTACGGATAGGATTTATTCACATTTAGAAAACCACGGGCTTATTGAGGATATTCAGCATGGCTTTATGTGGGGCAGGTCACGACTTACAAACCTGACTGAGTTTTTTTGAGGAGGTGACGAAAATATTTGATGAGGGCAGGGCAGTGAATGTTGTCTACATGGACTTCAGTAAGGCACTTCACAAGGTCCCTCATGGAAGGCTGATCCACTGGAGTAAGACACATGGAATCCACAGTAACTTGGTAGATTGGATTCAAAATTCAAAAAAGACAGAGATCGGAGGTGAAGGGACATTTCTCTGACTGGAGGTCTGTGACCAGTGGTGTTCCACAGGGATCAGTGCTGGGACCTCTGTAGTTTGTGATATATATGATTGGCACAGAAATGTAGATGGGCTGATGAATAAGTTTGTAGACGATGCAAAAATAGTGAAGTTGCAGATAGTGAAGAAGGTTGTAAAAGCATATAGCAGGACATAAATCAGTTAGAAAATGAGGAGAAATGGCAGGGAGTTTAATCTGTACAAGTGTGAGGTATTGCACTTTGGGAGGTTAAATGTAAGTGGAATGTATACAGTAAATGGCAGAACATTTAACAGCATTGATATACTGAGGGATCTTGGGATACAAGTCCATAGCTCCTTGAAGGTGGCAACACAAGTCGATAGGGTGGTAAAGAAGGTGTATAGCTTGCCTTCATCATTTGGGGCACTGAGTATAAAAGTCATGAAGTCATATTGCAGCTGTATAAAACTTTGGTTAGGCCATATTTGTGTCACCGTATTACATGAAAGATGTGGAGGCTTTGAAGTGGATATAGAAGAGGTTCACCAGGATGTTGCCTGGAATAGAGAGTGTCAGCTATATGGAGAGGTTGGACAAACTTGGATTGTTTTCTGCAGAGCTTTGGAACTGAGGGACAACCTGATGGAAGTATATAACATTATGAGAGGGATAGACAGAGTAGGTAGTCAGAGTCTTTTTCTCTAGAGTGGAAATGTCAAGTTTGAGAGGACATAGGTTATAGGTGAAAGGTGGAAAGTTTAAAGAAGATGTGCGAGAAAAGTTTTTGTTTACACAGAGTGGGAGGTAGTAGGTGCCTGGAATGCACTGCTGGGACGGTGGTGGAAGCAGACACAATAGTTACATTTAAGAGGCATTTAGGCAGGCACATGAACATCCAGGGAATGGGGTGATACAGATCATATGCAGGCAGATGGCATCATTTTAATTCGGCATCATGATCAACACAGACATCATGGGCCGAAGGGTCTTCTCCTGTGCAGTACTGTTCTATGAATGCAAGTATAAATAAGTTCCCTCATTATTCTGAGGGAAAGGCTGCAATTCCCAATTTTTTTTGTTTGCCAACCAATCTTCAATCTAGTTCCTTTCATCTATGTCATATACCAAGTAAATTACCAGCTCTCAGCATTCTGCTGACATCAGTGCGAGTCAACTGTCAAAACTTATATCAATAACTGCAGAATTATTGTTCCTACCATGTTCACATCCACTCTACAGAATGTCAGGTCCAGGTTCTGCATCTGATCACATTAAGGCTTGAAGCCCAGAACTTGGTAATGTGGAATTTGCATAGAAATTCACGACACAGAGAGTGGCTATGATCACAACATTCTATTACAGCAAACACATCCATGCAAAACAACGAGCATTTTGCTCATGATGGAAGAGGTGGCAAAGTAAGTTTATCTCATGTGTTGATGGCAATGGAACTGGTGATCATTTAAAGAAAGAAAATAATGACCTGAATTGATGCTCCGCCTCATCAGTCTCCTTGGCACATCCAAAGGTATGTTATGATCTACAGTATGTATGAGTCTTCAAGTGAGCAGAAAATGAGCAAGATTAAGTTTGACAAGAACTAAGGGAGCTTTATGCTCTACTTCTGAGAGACTTCTTTACTAATCCAGCAGAACATGAAGAAGAGACATCAATTCAGCCTTTTTCAAAATACAGTCTCTTTTGAAAAGAAAGTAAAGTGTTGATGTAGTTTGTGTGCTGACGTTAGGCTAGACCTTGAGTTCAGTTAAGGTCACTACATTGTAGAAAGATATGATTGCACAAGAGAGGGTACAGAGGAGATTCAACAGGAAAGTGCAGGACTGTAAAATTGTAGCTATAGGGACATATTGGATCAGCTAGGGTTGGTTTCTTTTGAAGAAAGAAGGCTGAGGAGAGACTTAATTGGGTCTATTAACTTATGAGAGGTTGTGATAGAATAAGGTAGAACTAGTTTTTCTCAGTTGAGGAGTAAGAAAAGCGCAAGGCACAGATTTCAAGTAATTGGAACAATGGTCAGAGGGGAGGTAAAGAAGCGGTTTCTTTCATCCAGCAGATGGCAGGGATCTAGAATACTGAAGAACGTGGTAAAGGCAGAAACCCTCAGTATTGGCTATGCACATGAAAAGTTGTTACCTTCAGGGCTATGGACTTCATGGTGAAAGTTGGGAAGAGTCATGGACATTATTGGTGGAATAACTTCCTGTGTGGTAAATTTTCCATCACATGATTCCATCAGTACTGTCGTTTAAAAGGCAGCTCACATTAATATTGGTAAGGAATGAAGGATGAAATTAGATATGATTTTTAGTTAACTGCCCCAACTCAGAATTTAGCAGGCCACTTAGTTCTCAAGGACAGTTGGGGATACGCAATGAGTGGCAGAAATGCCTGTGTTGCGTGAACTAATTAAAAATCACATGGAAGTGCTCATAGAAATACTTGTTCAGCTTTTCCCACTGAAGGTGACGAATAGAGGAAGCAGTAAACTAAAACAAAGAATGGAAGGATTTATGTAAATCCTTTTCATATTTTTAAGGTCCCAAGATGATTCACATATTATTAATTACTTTGAAAAGTAATTACTGTTGCAAAGTAGGTGAACATTTGACTTTATTAGTGAACAGCATGGAAGACACTATTGAGTTCCTCTTACAGACGACATCTGGAGAAGAAATCATTGTTCACTACATGGGAGTTGGCAGAGGGGAGAAAGATGACAGAAACAAGGTATTGTTCAGTCTTGCTACAAACTGTCACATTATAAACACTGAAATGAAATCTATCCTTGGTTGCTGAAACTACATTAATGGGCTGATGTAATTCCCTCTGGAATTTGGTTCTGTTGATGGCACCAGAACTGAATACTGTGAGGGGAGTACAAGCATGTGACAAAACAAGCGCATTTAGCACTGGAGCAGTAACATACGAGTCAATTTTGGCTGATCAACAATAATTGTTCCTTTAATGCTGGTTACCCTGTTAAAAATCATTTCACATGACTAACTGCTTCTATTTTTGCAATTGCGTTGCAAATTGAGTTGCAAATTGAGTTGCAAGTCATTGAGTCACAGAGTTATACAGACAGAAACAGGCACTACAGCCCAGGTCATCCACGTCAACCAAGTTGCCTGCCTGAGCTAGTCCCATTTGCTTACATTTGGCCCATATCCTTCTAAACCTTCCCGATCCATATACCTGTCTGAATGTCTTTAAACATTGTAAGTGTACTCGCCTTTACCACTTCCTCTGGCAGCTCATTCCACATATCCACCACACTCTGTGTGGAAAAACTTGCCCCTCAGTTAACCCTCAGATCCTTTTCAAACCTCTCTCTTTAAACCTATGCCCTCTAGTTTTAGACTCCCCTACCATGCGAAAAAGACTGTGAGCATTCACCTTTCCTATGGCCCTCATGATTTTTTATACCTCTATAAGGTCACCTCTCAGCCTTCTACACGCCAGAGAAAACAGTCCCAGCCTATCCAGTCTCTCCTTATAACTCAAGCCCTGTGAATCTTTCCTGCATACTTTCCAGCTTAATGACATCCTTCCTAGAGGTGGGCGACTAGAATTGCACACAATACTCCAAGTGCGGTCTAACCAACGTCTTGTAATATGACTTCCCAACTCTTGTACTCCAAGTTGGGGATATAAAATCCAGGAAAAGAACATAAAGCAACTCCAAAGATATTTGCTGCCTCTGTAAGCAGTTTCATAATTGAAGTACCTTTGTGGTTAATTTAAATGATTGCAATTTCCAGTATTTTACAAGGTGAATAAAATGAATAAGGAGAGGTGGTGTCAGGAGTGCTGTTTGTTCAAATTATGAAATTTAGATGCCATGCCTGAACCAGAATACTGAACATCAGGCATGATCCCTCTCAACTGAGATACCACATGAACCTGCACTGACAGACACAGGTGGCACAGATACAGCTGCGAAACCATTGAATTTCCATGCAAGTAACCTGTCTATAAAATGGAGACAATGGAAGGAAGTGTTCTCATCATATATTGAGCTGGCTATGGCAGATAAACCAGAACAAGGCAAAGTAAAGATGCTATTGCGTCTCATTTCACAAGGAGAAAGAATTGTATTCGCCCTGAAGCTCTCAAGACCCTGAAGAATGCATTGGAAGCACTGCCAGCATATTGCAACCTGCCTCAAAACGAAACAGTTGATTGCTAACAGTTCTCTACAGAAAACCAGGAGTAGAAAGATCCCGTTGAGATATTATTAATGGAGCTTAGATTTCTGTGGATAATTGAGATTTGGCAGATTTGAAGAATTTGCTCATCAGAGATTGGATTATTTCTGGAACCTGGGAGTCTAGCCAAAGGGATTAGTTGCTACCCTAGAAACCTGTTCACAGTAATCTGAGCCAGGATGGCCAACAGAAGGAAGTATATGTGGTGATACACAAGACTGAAGTCAGTATAGACAACATAAAACTGAGATTGCTTGTGTGTGGCTCGCAATCCTTTCCATAAAGGAAAAAGTGTGCACAATGTAGATGGAAACTCATTTCTCCGAACACTGCACAATGAAGAAGATGTCGAAGGTCCACTGAGTGGATGAGGTAAGCCCTTAAGGATCAGAAACAGGGTTAGGTTATGATTGCCACTGGAAAACAATATCCTGGTGACAAACAACCATGAGAGGTCTGTACACCAAGATGCTGGTGCAGGGATAAACCAACAGGGCCACTTTAACTTAACTCAGGAGCAGCCTGTTCAGGAGCAAGCCAGTGCAGTTGAAGTCAATAAGTCATGTGAAGCCTGCTGCAAGATGCTCCTTGAGTACAGTGAACATAATGAATCAGGATTAACCGTAGTGGACCAGAAAGATGTCACAGCTGTACTCGTAAGTAGTACAGTGGAGCAGATGTTACTGATAAAGAAAGACAATAACAGAATAATGAGGACCAATTCACTGAGTGGGCAAAGACATGCAGGGAGCTGATATGCTCATGTGAGCCAATCTGAAGGAGGCAATAGATAGCGGAGGATGTACCACCAACCTTGCAGACAAAGACCACGACAGCTTGACGACAGATCCCCGGGAACCACCATCAGTCAGCACCAGAGGACAGAATATCGACCCATGTATCCACAGAACTTGGTGCCAAAATAAAGCACTTGCAGTTTGAACAATTGTATGCGTATTTTTTTTCCCTTTTTGACTTTGATCATTAGAGGAGGAATGTAACATCTGTGTCCCATGTAATTTTGGCCCATGAATAATAACCTTCTTGTCCCCCTTTAGGAATCGCATCATCTGACCAAAATGTTTCTCGTGAAAGTTCCAGAGGAGGTGACTGTCGGGATGTTTATAAGCTGCTTCCTGAATCAGGAACCTTTTTTGATAGTGTATATTGTTGACTGCTTCCAGTGTCTTGGATGGGGCATACTGAGAACAAACTTCAGTTTCCAATCCATTGATTGACAGCAGTGCCAGTTCTGGAGAATCCAAAAGTCTGCCACATCAAGTCTCAACCTTTGTTCCTGATTCAATTATTTTTAACAAGGCAATATTGAGCAGAGTGGCAGTTCAAACCTACTTTCCTCCTTGGCTTCCCTTCAGACATCCATCAATGTGGTCTCCCAAGGATTAGAATTTCCTCTCTGCCAACCAAACAATAAATACTTGAATCCTCATCTATCACAGAGAGGAAATGCTTGATGAACTTTGCTTCAAAGAGTGCAGAAGATGGAAAATGGGAAATTAAGGGCAGTTCATCCAACTGTTGGCAAGATATCCCCAAACCAAGACACTTGTGAACATCGTCAAATCTATTGCAGAATATATGGGTGGCTCAGTGGCACAGCTAGTTGAACCACTGCCTCATAGTGCCAGAGTTCTGGGTTCAATCCTGACTTCAGGCGCTGCCTGTGTGGAGTTTGTACTTTCTCCCTGTGGCTGCATGAGTTTCCACTGGGCACTCTGGTTTCCTCCCACAACCCAAGGGCATGTGGGTTAATAGGTTAATTAGCCACTGTAATCTGACCCATGTGTGTAGGTAAACGGTAGAATCTGAGAAAGTGGGGAGAATAAAAAAAGTGAGGTTAATTTAGGATTAATGCAAATGAACGGTTAATGGTCAGCCCAGATTTGCTGGGCTGAAGGGCCTGTTTCCGTGCTGTATCTTTCTCTGACTCTGAACATGTGGTGAAGTGCAGGCCTCACAGTAACCATCTGAATACTTAACCTTGCCTGTGATATGGCAAAGCAAGTGAGAGCCAGGCTCGTTGACTGATGAGGTTTAACATCAGAATTCTGAACGGAAAAGACAGCCACAAAAGAGAATCTAAAGACTTCCAATTCACTTCTTGTGAAATACCATTGGACACCAGACAGAGACCTAATAAAATATTCTCAAACTGATTAAGGGATCAATAATTAATTATTGGACTTGAAGAACCAGCTATAGGCAAGCTGTTAAAGAATGGAGTACATCTAAAACATGTAATTTTATAAAGATTTAGCTTTGCACATCTGTGAAATGCAATTTGTTGTGTCTGACAATAAATAAATAAATAGATTTAAAAGAAGAAAATATATATATATATATATATATATATATTTGGTTTGACAAGGCAGGGCAAATGTGTCTGTTAGAATTCTGTCCAGCATAAAAAATTTTAACGGAAAGTCAAGTAACATTAATTTCCCGACAGGTGCCTTATTTTAAAGTTTTCATTGCCGATCGAGCAGTGTCCGCAGCACATGCATTTTGCAATAAGCATCTCCCCAACACTACCTCAGGCAGGAGCACCTCTCTCCATGTATCCGTATAAAAATCGACAATCGTTCCACACATTCACAAAATAAAACACCTTCCAGCTTCAAAAAACCAAACCAAGATCACTCTATCCACAATGAACAGAAGTGCTTTGGGAGACCTTTTCGTGCTTGAATCGAGATAAGCTCTTAATAATTTTCATCAAACTAATATGGTGTTTTGGTGTATTTTATTTTTCTACGCATTATACGATAATGAATGTACTTGCTTCATCAAGAGGAAGACATTTTAACCACCACTTGAAAGTAAAGATCATGTTATTTAATGCTAAGATCCTTACCTTTGGTGCTAGAAGCAAAGAAAATTGTTATCCTCAAAGGAGATTATGCAACCCATCACGTGGTACTAGTTGAAAAGGAGATATCCAGCCAAATATTACCTTCCAGCATTTGGCTGTTATCCTTGCAGCTACACATCACGTACATAAAATCTGACGAGGGCTCCTGCCTCTGCCATCCTTTCAGGCAGTGAGTTCCAGGCCCCACCACCCTCGGGATGAAAATATGTTCCTCACTTCCCCTCTAATCCTTCAAGCATTAATTCTAAATCTATGTCCCCTGGACCTTCTTATTTTCATGACCCTTCATAATTTTATGCACCTCAATTCAGTCTTGTCTTGAAGTCTCTGTTCCAAAAGAAGCAATCCCAGCTTATCCAATCTTCCCCCATTGTTCTTTTTTTTAATTTGTCAAATCTCCTCTGTACCCTCTTGAGGACATTTCCTTGTTCTGATGAATGATCATGGATCTGAAATATTAACTCTCTTTGTCTCTCTACAGATGCTGCCTAATTTGCTGAGTATTTCCAGTGTTTTCTGTCTTTTAGTATTGCTATGGTCCCTCAACTACCTTAACGGATCTGTGAACATACAGCACAAGTTCCTCCATACTTCTCACTCATATTTTATTCCCTCCCCTTGTTGTATCTCCCCCCATGCATACTTCTGTGGATTAATTCCATTTGCCTTTTACAGCCCAACTGACAGACCATCTTTATTCTCCTGAAACGGGGAGCTTTCCTCCAATGGGTCAAACCCACAGCTAAGTTTTGGATCTTGGACCTTTGATCTTGGATAATCTTCCAGAACCTGAATTAGTTCCCTATATCTTCCTTTTACACTTTCTTGAACTAAATTCCAAAAAATCTGGCATTTTTCTTAAAGTAACCATGCACTCAAACTGATGTGCTGAAATGTTGTTGATTTTATCAAGAGTACCGAGGAAATAGGAGGAAAATTAAAATATCTTTGTGGAAATTTTATTGCATGAGGCTTTTTTTTAGCATTCTGCAACTGAACATCAATACTAGTCTCATTGAGAGAAAGACAACAATAACTATTTCTGTGGGGTTTCTTTTCACTGCAAAATTCAACCAAACACTTCCTTTTGTGAGTCACCCTTGCAAGCTTGATATGATTGCTGCTTTGGGGCCACACTAAAAGACATTGTGCACTAAATGGCATTGCTATTGGTACACCGTAGTGGAAGATAGACCATGTTGATTTGGAGATGCCTGTTGTTAGGCACTCTGGAAGATATAGTCCGATTCCCACAGCACTGCACAGAAATCCTGCAACGTAATTGAAACACTGACCTGCATCTTGCATCAAGCCCAATCTCAACCTCACCTCAATCAAAAGGTGCCTGCCGCAACTCTGCAACTCCCCAAGCAGAATGCCTCCTCCGTCCCTTGATCTTAAGCTATGCATTCCACCCTCAACAACCCTGAACCTAGTTCAGTGCTCTGATGCCCACTGGGACACCACATCACTAACACACCCTGCAACCCTGGCCTCAAGTCTAATCAGGCAGCATCAACCACCTGACTCAGTCCTCAAAAGTTATAGTATCAGAGAGTGAATAAAGGGTACACAGAGACAGGAACTAAAGTTCAATTTGAGATCCATTAATTGACAGCAGTGCCAGTTATGAAGAATCCCCCACAAGTCTGGTTTATCAAGCTTCAGAGCAGTCTCGGTCTTTGCTCAACATCTCCTTGTTAATCACATTGAATCAGGACCAGAGTGGCAGTTCAAACCCACTTCCTCCATTGGCTCCACTTTAGACATCTCTCACACAGTCCTCCAAGGATTAGAACTTCCATTTTGCCATCCAAGCAACAAATATATGAAGCTACATAAAGGAAATGACACAGAGGGGAAATACTTGGTGACATTTCAGAAGGAGACGTGGAATAAAAGAAAATTTTCTTTTCTGTTAAAAGAAATCAATCAGCAGGCACAAAAAAAATCAATCAGCAGGTGTCACACTCTGAAGTAGAAATAAATGTTTGGGTTAAGATGGAGAAAGTTCCAAAGTGTGTATAACATGCTTTAGCTAAGGTGCCAATAGACTTTGTTGAATTGATGCTGAAAGGGTCACAGGAAAGAGCAGGGAAATTGAACTGAATGGATTGATCTACTAATGGCTGACATATACCCAATGGGCTGAATGGCTTTCTTCTCCACCTTACTGAGTTTATGTTCCATTACAGATGATTTGCAAACTCACTTTGAAAGGTGTAATCTGTATGCACACATTTTAAATTATATTCCGAAAGCCTAACAGATTACTTTCATTCCATTCATGGTTCATGAGATATTTGGCCAAACTGCAGACATAATGAAGTCTACACCAGAATCTAACAATTGTTTGGATAGCTGGTTATTCCACTGATTATTCAGAGGACTAATCAGGCTATTTGAATTGGCCTAAATCAATATTTAACAGAAAAACAACATCGTGATTAAATATGCACTGAGTGTTTTACTCGTTATATGCTCACGAAACATGGAATGAGCCCCAATTAATTTAGATTACATTCTGAAGCCAACAGATAAGTCAAATGTTCAAATAATTAATATGTGTTTATGTTTCACCATTGCAACATTATCATCGTTCTTCGAGGATTTGATCTGAAAATGCAATCAAATGAGAGCCTGGTAGCATGCAAAGGTTTTGCAGATGCCTAATTATTATTGACTTTTATCTCACAGCTCTGAACTATAATTCAGCAGAAAGATTATTTTAGTTAAGTGTTGAAAAGAGTGAGGATGAACATTTTTGCCTTTGCAGCTGACAAAATAAACACTTTCATCGCCTTAACATCGTGAGCCCTTGCTTCACCGCCAGCTTAAAGGGTCCGGCTTGAGCAAGTAATAGGTCAAGGAATCTAGTGCTGGAAAATTTACTCTTCTGGGTCCTTTCCAATTATAATATTTTCCACACAGGTCTGTTCATAGAGACACATGTGCAAAACTCCAGAGAAAGTTGGTGGGTGGGGAAGAGTAATGTACCCACTGCAACTCTTATTCTAATGGTCATCTTTGGCTGTATCAAGCTGTGCAGATACAGAGTATGCAACCACCACGAGTGAGTATGTGCTGAGGTTCTATCGGCCCCCAGTGATGCAAGGGATGGCTCTGGTCTGGTTGCTGTGAAATATTCCACACCTGTAGCACCTGTTCCTTATGGGAAGGTTTGTGCAGAAAAATACCTTTGGTCACAAGTCAATCGCTGACCTGGTCCACATGGAATGTTGTTGAGATCATGTACGAAAAGGAGGCAATGAATTCTGATGGGCTGTTTATCAAGCAATCTGTCAAAGGCATTTGGCAGAATGTTTCATCACCAAAACTTTCAAACCAGCCCCAAGGCTTTGCCGGTGGTGAGAAGTCCTCTCCCTGTCAGATCCTTGTTGCACAGTCGGAATCAGGGTCAATGCACGCTGCCCTCAAAGAGGCTGGGACGGGGCATCATTCATCTCATCTTGGTGAAGGGCACCCCCCGAACTGTCTGAAACTTGCTGGTCTTCCAGTGCAAGGAACCGTCCACAACTGAATGTTGTCGACTGGCAAATTCCAACATGCAGAACTACATGCAGAGGGACGCACTGAAGATTGGTGCAGCTATTACAGTTTCGGGCCCTCACACCATTGAATACTGGGGGCCAGCAACCTGCTTTGAAAAGCTAAATCTGTACTCTGAATATCACACTATCCAAGGCCAAGTCAGAGAGGAGTAGATTTGTATGTGTGAGAGAAAATAAGTTGCAGAAGTGCAGGAAAATAAGGAAAAAGGAATGGGACCAATAGGATTGCTTTGCTGGGAGCCGGCACAGATCCAATGAGACAAGTGGTCTCCTTTTGTATCATTTTCCATAAGTCCATAAGATAAAGGAGCAGAATTAGGCCATTCAGCCTATTGAGTCTGCTGCACCATTCAATCATCGCTGATTTTTTTCATCTAGATTCTCCCACCTACTCCCCGTAGCCCTTAATCCTCCGACTCATCAATAACATATCAACCTCTGCCTGAAATACACTCAATGACATGACCTCCACAGCCCTCTGTGGCAATTAATTCCACACATTCACATCCCTCTGGCTGAAGAAATTCCTCCTCATCGCAGTTTCAAAGGAACATCCCTTTATTCTGAGGCTGTGCCCTCGGATCCTGCTAATGGAAAGATCTTCTTCATGTCCACTCTATCCAGGCCTTTCAGTATCTGGTAGGTTTCAATAAGATTCTCCCTCATCCTACTTAAGTGTTATAATAAGTATAATAATTTATTATTGAAGATGCAACATCCAAGTATTCTTTCACATGACCTTCACCGATGCATGACTTCCTTGAACATTTAGTTCAATAATTTAGAGAATTTGAACATTATGACTTTGGCAGAATCGTGCACATCTTACACTTCATAATGTTCCTGCCCTCTGATCTATAATTAGCACCACCAAAGGAGATTCACGTATATATTTCCATATTGTCATTCATACTGCAGAAACCAACATTCAAAAGATAAAGGCAGAAATAAAACAAAGAGACAAATAGAACCCTTTTAACTTAAGGTCAATGAAAGGGTCTTTGCTTTTGATAAGTGATGCTTGTAGATTGATCTGAAGTTACAAAGTTTGAAGTTTCTAGCAACCTACTAAATTTCCTCATTGATATTATCCTGTAATTGAGGATGCTTTCAACAACGAAACTTAAAAGCTTTATAAGAAAAGGTTGCAGGAACATAGTTGTAAAAAAGTTGTCCGCAATAAAGAGCTCATCCTCAAGTCACATGCATTAAGTGCACAATACAATGCTGTCTGACTTTAATACAATTGAATGTCAGAGATGGAGTTTTTAGCATGGCTTATATTACCAGGTGCAATTTGCACCAAAGATAAAATTTCCTCTCCCACCAAGCATTCATGTTCCTGTCTTTGGAAAATTCCTTGATTCACATTGTGCTTTTCATACACAGCAGCATATTTCAAAGTGCTACGAAGTAAGGAAGAAAGGAACAAAGAGTCATATGGTCTTACAGCATAGAAAGAGGCCCTTCTGACCACTATGTTCATGTTGACCATACCTATACGTGTTCTATTTTGCCTTTGATGCCTTGGTGATTCAAGTGCTTGGCTAAATGCTTCTTCAATGTCCTGAGAGAACCTGCCTCCACCACCTCCTCAGGGAGCACATTCCAGATTCCCATCACTCTTTGTGTGGGGGAGAAAATCCCACTCAGATCCCTCAAACCTATTCCCTCAAACCTATTCCCTCTTACTTTAGGCACCCCCACCACATTAAACAAGATCCTTGACATCCACCCTATCTGTACCCCTCATCATTTTGTCTACCTCTGTTAGATCACCCCTCAACCCCTCCTCCAGTCCAGGGACAACAAACCCAGCCTTTCCAGATCTCTCCTTATAAGTGAAATGTTCCAGTCCAGGCAACGTCCTGGTGAATATCCTCCACATTCTCTGCAACACAATTTCATTTATCCCTGTAGTGTGGTGACCAGAGCTGCACACAATTGTCCAGGTAATCTTTCATAAAGATGAAACGTGATTTCCCTCTTTTTAAGTTCTATGCCATTGCTGATGAGAATTAGCATCCCAAATGCCTTCTTCTTCACCTTATCTACCTGTGTCACCACTTTCAAGGATGAATTGGCTTGTACCTGAACGTCCCTCCATGTATCAACACTCCCAAGGGTCCTACCATTTACCGTGTATCGTGCAACAGTCAGGATTACTTTTTATCTGCCATTGCTCTGCTCAACTGTCCATCTGATCAATATCAATTTTTGTGGTGTTGCAGGTAGTGAAGAGGATTGTCACAGCAAAGCAAGCTCAGGTAAGGAACAAGAGGTGTGGTTGTAAATGTTTTGATGGGGAGGAGGGGGGGGGGGGGGGGGGAGAGAGAGAGAGAGAGAGAGAGAGAGAGAGAGAGAGAGAGAGAGAGAGAGAGAGAGAGAGAGAGAGAGAGAGAGAGAGAGAGAGAGAGAGATGGGGAGAGGGAGAGGGAGAGGGAGAGGGAGAGGGGGAGACTTTTTCCAAAGAGAAGGGTAACGGGCAGTTTCTGATTGGAGGGCTTCCTCTGGCACTGTGACCTAAGTTAGGAGTGAGGAAAGTCCGAAATTAGAGTGAAAGATTTGTGCTGAGTTTAAACTCTCAATAATTTGAACATTGATGTGCTGGTGGATTGGGGCTCAGTGTTTACTGGCGAGCACAAGGATTCTTGGTGGATAGGAATTTCTCCCTTAGAATATGGGAAGTTGAGGCTGGAAAAGCTTATTGGGTGAGAGCAGAAAGTGGGAGGCTGTCCAGTGAGTTACCGGACTGTACTGATGAGTATATAAGTGCAGGGAAGGTACAGCTGTGTACCTCAATAGATTCAACTTTAATCAATGATTTCTCTCAATTATATTCTTGTATTCACCCCCACAGGCAAAAAAAAGAATTAAAAAATACATAAACAGTCATAACTGTTCCCATCCTTTGGTTTTAAATAAGTCCAAATGGAATCAGTTAATATTGAGCACCGTCTTACCATGACTTGATCTTTTCTCTTGCAACCTCTTTCATCTCAGCAAAAACACCCATCATTTGATTTGTTTCTGCCTATTATAAGACTGCTTCTTCCTTCCTCACTTCCTCACTGCAGACTGAACAGACTGAACACACTTGCTGACCTAATCTGCTCACATTCACTTTTAACTTGGCTGCCATTTTGCTGGTGTGATCCCTCATACCTACTCCCTCTTACTTTAGGCACCCCCACCACATTAAACAAGATCCTTAACATCCACCCCATCTGTACCCCTCATTATTTTGTCTACCTCTGTTAGGTCAGCCCTCAACTCCTCCTCCAGCCTTTCCAGATCTCTCCTTATAAGTGAAATGTTCCAGTCCAGGCAACATCCTGGTGAATGTCCTCCACACTCTCGACAACACAATTTCATTCATTCTCAGTGCAGATCATTTTTATGTTCACGATTTCTGCTGGCAAAACAAGGAAAATACATTTATAAATCTTTCCCATGCCTTAAGTTATCTTGGGTCCATCCCTAGAAACTGTCTGGTGCCTGTAAAGGTCAGCAATGTGCATCAACCAGTGAAGGTTTCAGTTTGAGGGCCAGTGGCTGCAATATTTTAAAGCACAGGGTCACTTGCACTATTGACTATAGATTAAACCTTGCACATTTGGTTCACTGAGAGGCCTTTCCTTCTGTGATGGGTCATGGGTCAATGCCCAGGTCATGTTAATGGATGGGAAGCATGGAGGAGAGAGATCTGAGAATTGAGACAGGCACTGGGACCTTTGGAGGTCAGTCAAGTCATTGCAATTTCAATCCTATACTTTCTGTACTTTTCCATCCTTTTTTCTATATTAAGTCTTTGGTGTCTGTTGTAAGTTTCCATCCCCTTTTTTGTATCTCATATCCCCTGTGCATTTCATAACCGAGAGGACTCTAGATTTAGCAGTGCCACTCTTTATGTGAACAGGTTTACTCTGAATCTCTTGAACATAAAAATATCAGAAATAAGGGCAGGCGAAGGCTACTATCCTATAAACCCACTCTACCATTCATTAAGATTAGAGCTGATCTATTTCAGAGCTATGTTTTAGCACTAAGTGAATCAAGGAACACCATGATAATGCCCAGAAACTTATCGACCTCTATTCTGACTGAATGCAATGTCAAAGCTTCCACAGCCATCCGGGGTTGAGAATTCCAAAGGTTCACCACCTTCTGACTGAAAAAAATTCTAATCAGCTCAGTCTTAAACAGCCTACTTATTTTTCTGGAACTCTGCTCCCTGGTGCTAGACTTCTCATTCAGACAAGTGTCTTATCTGGATCTAGCTAGTCAGGCCACTGAGGAATTTTGCATGTCCCTTGAAAAATGTTCTTTTTTGAATCTCCTCCTTAAAAGCCTCCCATTTCCCTGACAGCAATTCAGCTTCAAGGAGCTGTTTCCAGTTCGTCAAAAAACTCCATGGGGAATTCAGACAGAACTTCTTCACCCAGGGAGTGGAGAGAATTCAGAACTTGCTACAATGGGAGTGGTTGAGGCAAATGGTATAGAAGCACCTGAAGGGACTTGATCAAGCCTTCAGGGAAAGGGGAATAGAGGGTTCTGCTCATAGGTTAAGATGAAGAAAGATGGGAGGAGGCTTGAATGAAACATAGATGCTGGCATTAACTGGTCGGCCCAAGTGGCCTGTTTTCATCCTATACATCCTATGTAATCCAGTGTAAAGATTTTGCTTATATTGGATACAGCATGATCATTGATTGACCTAACAGACAAACTTGTCTTTCCATGTACATCCAGTGAACAGTTCCTAATATATCCGCAAATAACAACATATAGAGGAAGAGAGAAAGCTAAAGCAATTTGACAACTGCTCGCTTCACACTTCTAACTGAACAGGAAAAAAATCTCAGTCAAAATTGATATGATGTGTATACCACTGAAGTTTCGACAGTGGCGCCTCGCTGCCGTACACTTTGGTACAGTACAAAAATTTGCTACATTTTTATGATTAAAGTTCAGTGTTCACTGCACAGAATGAAAGTTGGTTAGGACGCATCTGTGTTCCCGTCCACAAATCACAAGAAGTTAAGGCAGATATAGCAAACAATCAGGAAGGGTTACATCACAATATCCTGTATTTTCAGTGGGTTGAAATATGTGTGAACAACACTTTCAATGCACTTCGGTGAGATTATACTTGATCTTAAGAAAAGATGGTCTGAGCTTTAAGGGGAAACACCAATGATTCTTTAGATCACTTTGTAGAAGGTGCACATGCTTCTGTCTACATCAAAGGTGCTGAAGTCGTGAGGGTTGAGAGCTTCAACTTCCTAGGAGTGAACATCACCAATAGCCTGTCCTGGTCCAACCATGGAGATGCCACGGCCAATAAAGCTGACCAGCACCTCTACTTCCTCAGGAAGCTAAAGAAATTTGGCACGTCCCCGTCAACCCTCACCAATTTTTATCGATGCACCATAGAAAGCATCCTATCCGGATGTATCACAGACTGGTATGCAACTGCTCTGCCCATGACAGCAAGAAACTGCAGAGAGTTGTTGACACAGCTCAGCATACCGTGGAAACCAGCCTCCCCTCCATGGACTCTGTCTACACTTCTCGCTGCCTGGGTAGAGCAGCCAACATAATCAAAGACCCCCACCTTCCCCGGACATTCTCTCTTCTCCCCTCTCCCATCAGGCAGAAGATACAAAAGCTTGAAAGTACATACCACCAGTGTCAAGAACACCTTCTATCCCACTGTTATAAGATTATTGAACGTTTCCTAAGTACGATAAGATGGGCTCTTGACCTCACAATTTACCTCATTATGACCTTGCACCTTATTGTCTACCTGCACTGCACTTTCTCTGTAGCTGTTACACTTTATTCTGCATTCTGTTATTGTTTACCTTGTACTACCTCAATGCACTGTGTTCTGAACTGATCTGTATGCAAGACAAGTTTTTCACTGTACCTTGATATATGTGACAAGGAAAAACCAATTCCAAAACAGGAATTGTACTTGGAGTTTTGTTCTTGCTGAAATATAAAAGAATCTTGAGGACCTCAAAGATTAGATACTAACACGTTCTTCCCTTGGTTAGACAGTCAAGAATCTGAGATTGTAGGCTTGCAAGAGGGATAATGAATCTTTGGAATTCACCACCTCAAGTGCCATGAATGCTTGGAGGTTGAAGACAAAAGCATACATGTTTTTGGACGTCAAGAGAATCAAAGGATTTAGTACTAAAGAGGAAAGTGAAGTTGAAGTTGAAGAGTGCTCATTTTGAATGGTGGAGCAGACTGAAGTGGCCATAATGCAACCGCATGAACTATTTCTGAGGTTTTTGTGGTCTCGACATGTTCTAACCATATCTTCTGAAAGTTGGATTAATTACTTTGTATTGAAAGTAGTTATTTAAGTCATGTCACATTTGCCCGGAACATCTGTTTATTGTCTGTTGTTTCAGATGCAAATAAGGTATATCTGATAGTCACTGCACCGCTGTAAGCATCTCCAATGAGCCAATAAGAAACCTGGTGGAGTAAAGACAATGTCACTAAGTGTGTGAGCACAACAATTAGTACAAAAGAATACAGCTGCAAGAAGGGACTGCACGTATCCAACAAGATAGGTGAACACAGATAGAATACAAAGACACACAAAGGTCCAGACATGATATGAAATGAAAACAGTTATTGTTTGGATCAAAATATTCAGTTAGAGAAACATGACTGCATTGTAATGAGAGACTTGCTGAAGAGAATACTCAGCTAGACAACGACCCCCTCCATACTTTAGTTAATATCCTTGTAGTTTTATATTGAAATATGGCAGATTGAATAACTGAGACATGCCGATTTTAAACCTCCATGAGGCATCTATCTATATAATGCATCATCCATGGATACATATATTCTCCTTTGTGGCTAAAATTTGTGAGTACTGAAGGAGATTCCCATGGGTTTGTTATTGGATTGATAGATCAATGATTTACGGTCCTGTTATTCCAAGCAAAAGTTATAACAGTGGAAGGAGAGCTCTTGTGAATCGATTCCAGGAAGCAAATTAGAATACTGACTTTCATAATCACTTCAGATTTCAGTTCATTTGGCGCATGGAGGTTTTTCAGCACCCACTCCCCACCACCCCGCCTACCATCCCACCTCCCCACACTGCAGAGTTCCTGTGCTTTATGCCCAATTATAATTTAATGAACAACACGAATAAGATGAACACTTGCTCAAGAATCAAAGTTGTTCCCTAATGTCTCAAGTTTTAATTAAACACTTCTGATTGAGTAATATAACAAGATTATGAGCTGGTGCATTGTTAATTTATGTGATAGGAGAAGTGTGAAATATTGCACACCCCTTCAAAACCACCTTACTGCAACCAGATCCAGATGAGTACATTAAAGCCAAATGATAGGAACCATGTTTTGAGCAGTCAATGCTCAGTATCATAAATGGCCAGATCTCACTGAGCAGGGCCCAATGCCTGGAACCGGTACATACAGTCACCACATGCCAATCCTAACTTGGAATGGCTGTGGTTGGTCAATCTCATTGGTCCCCCTATCCTTGAGTTAGGTGGAAAAGTCCACACAGTACTGGGCCCTAGGCGGCAAAGTACAGAATACCTGCCCCAAAGCACCCTGACAACTCATTCCCTCCAATCAAGTTATTCAGCATTTTAACAGAGTTACACATTTAAAACTATTAACATTGAAGTAAATCACTACAAATAAAATGACATTATTTACAACAGAAATAATTAATTCAAAGCACATAAAAACACTTTGAAATAATTAAAACATTAAACAAAAAGTAAAATGATGAAAAATAACTTCAATAACCTAACTTTGCCTCTGCTCCTAATCTGTAAGCCTGGAGTCCCAACCGAAATCAAAGGGATCTCAGACCCTGGTCAAAGGCCCATCCATCACTCAGTAAGCACTGAACTCTCGGCACTCTTTGGTCTCTGATCACCCCAATAACAACCCTTTTTCCTGTTTACGAACCTGCAGAATATTATTGTATTCTCCTTTATGTTTGCTGCCAGCCTTTTCACCTGCTCTCTTTTTGTCTCTCTGATTTCCTTCTTTACTTCCCTTTTGAACTTTCTTTAATTGGACTGGTATTAACAACCTTGCATCCACTGCGCAATCTTTATTTCTGTAGGATTTCACTCTCTTTCTCTTTAGTCACCTTCTGGTTTAAATTTAAAAATGTGGAGAAATTAAGGGCCGGGAAGCAGTAGGTTAAATGGAGAAAATGTGAACTCAAATAAACCAATGGTTAAAAGGTTGTGGTATCAATTTGTTCAGGGCAAGATTCCAGTCACAGCAGGGAGTTAAATGATGAATGAACAACTTGACCATCCAGGTCACATTCATGAATCTGGATACTGTAGGGAGCTGCTCAAATGGATTTTCTGCCAACCTGGAGTGAAAAGCTCAGAAAGCTGCTAAACAAACCCTCAAGGAGCAAGGTGAATATCCCTGACCTAATGTTTCCAGACATCATGAGACATTGTGAATCTTGCACTCCTGCAGATACCCCTGACACCAGTGAACAGAACTTGCTCCTTGCCATTTTAATCTTATCTGAGACAAAAGGTACAAGTTTCAACTGTCCATTCAACACCCCTGCAGTGTTTCAGCAATGGTCACAGGTAGAAAATCCCAGGGTATTGATGAACGAGTGGTGATGGAAGTCTAATTCACGTCTGCATGTGACCAGGAGGTGAACCTGGAGGGATTGGTAATCCAACGGCATTCTTACCCTTGCACTTCTCAGTAGAATGGAGGTCACTAGGGAAGATGTTGTTGTGAGTTACGTGGTTACAGAGTCACAACAGTGCACCCTGTGGATTTTGCATTTGGAAACAATGGATCGGCCGTGTAAGAGCTGGAGCCCAGAATCAATAACAAGAATCTGTTGAATGTTATGGCTATGATATGGCAAGGATCTCGTTATTATACAGGCCATCCATGGTTAATAAATGGGTTCTGTTTTTCCAGCCGTCCTTAAGTCAATTTTGTCCATAAGTCAGAAGATACGCAAAAATCACTCGATACGGAAACCATACCTCCACAGTCTTGTAATGAATGGCATCAAAAGCACATAAGACTAAAAAGAAACAATAATTAATAAAAGTGCAGAGAGAGGAAACTAGTTCTGTGGTTTGTAGGAATGAATGTTTGTACATACATCAGACTTTTGAATTTAATAATATTATGGGAGCTTGTTCCTACGTAGGGGCTGTTCATAAGTTGGATGTTCTTAACCCAGGGATAGCCTTTAGGTGCAAATGTAGGGCACAGATCTGATGATGTAGTAACAGAGCTCAGGGAACAACAAGGTAACATGGTCACAGAGGTCTACTGAGTAAAATTCCAGACCACATGAAAGATGTGCTTTTTTTATGCTGTTACTGAATTTGAGACTAAAGCAATAACCAGTGCTAATCTGTAATGACTGCATATACTGAGTTTGTGGAAGATGGTTGCAATGACTAACACATCCAGCTCAGAATGAACAGTCAGACTGATGACATTGCAAATTGACTTCCAATAGTTTTTTCAAAAGGCACAAATGATGAAAAGAAGATCTGATACATTCTCTTATGGAGTGGAGAGACAGGATTGGATCCTTTCAACACCTAGGAAGTCAGTCAGTCAGAGAATAACAGTCCTGAAGAGATTTTTGAAAAGTTCAGCACGTACTCCAAGTTGAAATTGGATCCACATAAAAAAGCCTGAGGCAGGAATCAGGTGACAATTTGCTTACAAGATTCAGAAACACAGTCAGTGATTTCAAGTCAAGGAGATGGTTGAAAACTTGAAGATCAGTTCATTTGAGGCACAGCATACAAAGACACAGAGGAATACTGATTAGAATGGTAGAACTCATATAGCCCGAGAGAAAGCTCAAAAAGGAACTCCCAGAGATGGAACTGAAAGTGATAATAGCTGAAGTCACTGAAAATTAACCAGCTGGATGAACTCCATTAAGGTGAGTGTGAAGCCACTGGACAGCTAAGACAGAGCAAAACCCAACAGATTTGTATCAGGTGATCAAGAGAAACTATCACCCAATTCCGACTCTGGAGAAAATCATTTCCTCATTGACACAGGCCAACTTCTTCAGCAAACTTGATGCCTGAATTGATACTGGAGTATGAAGACTGATGGGGAATCTTCACTGTAGACAAAATTTAACAAGGCAATTTGGCCTAAAAGCTAGGTCACATTTCAGTAGGAAGCAGACAAGTCCTACAAAGGATACATGGTTCAGAAAACAATTATAGTACCTGGACAACCAGGAACCCGATCCTAGAATAGATTTTCTTCTCCACCATTAAACCCTTCCCCTCCCCCCTCCAGCATTTTAAAACACCCTGGTTTTCTCACTTTTCTAGTTACAATTAAGTGTCAATAATGTCGTTCTCTTTCCCTCTCCACAGCTGGGTGTTTCTGGCATTTTTCAGTTCAGATTTCCAGTATCTGCGGTCTTTTTGCTTCAATAAATTAATAAACGGTGAACAATTCTCAAAATGGAAGGTTGAACTCCCTGGTTTATTTCCTCCGTGAGATAAATATGCAGAGAATTTATGCAAGATCTCCAAGATTCTATGTAAGATTCCCAAGGCCATTAAATAGTGGAATATTGGGAAAATAAAGAGAAATAATATTACAGATTGTAAAAATTTGAAGTAACTGAGTAGTGCTAAGAACCCTTCTATGCTCAAGAGCTGTGAACATTTACACTATTTCACAAATCCCACTGTCCAAAGCAATTCCCTACCCACAAAATTGGTCACAACCCAGAATTATTATTTTTTGGGCCCAAAGGTAGCCACAGTCATGTGAATCCAGTCTACAGCACTTGTCCTGCAGTAACTAATAGTCAATGTGACCACTGACCAGCCAGCTGCAGCACATAAGTGAACAAATCCAGTTTTAAACTGATCACTGGTGAGACAGTTAATTAAATTATCACACTGCTATGATTAAAATTACTCCCTTGACTTGGGGAACATTGCTGAGAGGTGATTAAAATCAATTTGCACACTGCTTCAGAGAGTGATTTAAACTGTGCAAAAACTAAAAAAAAGTTTGCAGAGAGAAACAAGTCTTTTGCCCTCTGATCATCAGTCTCACTCAGGGGAGAAAGTACTGTTCCTTGCCTTCTACCCTGAGGCTGCATTGGCCCTGCTCCCTCCATGCATTGATTATATCTGATTACACTGCTTGATTGCACTGACACCTGAGAGATGTTACTTGAATTGAACTTGCATAAGACTAACAACACAACTTTGCTTCAGCAAAGCAGCTTATCGTGCCTTCTTTGCCTGTTATACCCTTGAAGGAAACTCCTCACAATATACAATTGCACAACAGAGTCAAATACCTGCTTGGTTATTTCTTAAAGCATTTCTCATCCTTGTCTTCGGACTGCCTGCTCCAAAGGTCACTGCAACTTTTCTCTACTTTGTACAAGGAAAACATTTGGATAGTTTACTTAAATAACAGAAAATGCTGGAAACACTGATAGATTAGGCATCATCTGTGGAGAAAGAAACAAAGTTAATGTTTCAGGTTGATGACCTGAAGAGTTTACTTATTGAACTTATTGTACAAGCAATATTCTTAATTGACTGAAGCAACGTTTCTGTAGAAGACTGTAGAAGGAAAGGGATTGAATGAGACTTGAACTTTTTGGATTCAATACTTAAATCCTATTTGAGGCATAACTCTGCAGCTATCTAAAAATTACGTATTATTGAGGAAAACTGCATTTTACACACTATAGGTTGGAAAAGAAACATGAAACAATCTCTGTTGGAATTGAGAATATATAATGTTGTTACCAAACTGAAAGGTTTATGGTTCAGAGTAATGTATTCTAAACTTGAACTTAACCTCACTCATGATGAGCAGTGGTGTAGAGATTGAAGCGACGAAGAATTAACCGGGGGCAGGTCTTTTATCCGAACTACCCACATCTACCCACTTGGCCAAAGACCCAAAGTTCAACGCTGGAATGGGTTTGAGTCAGCAGCAGCGGTTTCCAGCCTGCTTTCTGTGCTGAATGGGCAGACTCTGCATGCAGTCCAACAGGACAGCAAGAGATTCTGCAGCTCCCAGTTCTCAGGCTGGGAAATCCATCCACAGAGGGTGTACCAGGAAGAAAACACACCCATTGAAATTAATGGGCAGAAACAGCTGCTGTTGGAATGTTGAGTGAAGCGTCTTATTTGATTAAACTCAGTTTAAATATAGTTAATTGTTTGTATTGTGAGTTTTAATTTTATACAAGTATTAATGTTAAAAGAGGATTGTTTTTGATAGTTGACAGGAGTTTTTGGATGTCGAACATTTCCACAGTTGGAGCAACAAACATTCTACTGGGGGACCTCAAGTCTCCACTTCCACAGTTGGTGCGTTTGGTGGAAGGGCCTCACCGGCTGCCAAAGCCACTCTATCAGTGCAGCCAATCAACTGTGCTGGAAGAGGCCTGGCGTTGCATTACGTTGTGCTGGCTTGCCACTGTGACCAGGCAATGTTGGAATAAAACAGCATGGTTAAGGGCAGGCCATTGGATTCAGAGGTTCTGGAAATATCTCCCATAGGCAGTTGAGAAATTTAAAGAAACACAACATGTGTTATATTTCTTGAAATGACACCAGGTTAAGAGATGGGCAAGATGGTAACTGGGAAACAGTCAGTCGGAGAACCTAATAAGTATAGTCCCTAAGCCTTTTCCAAAAATATGTTGTTTTAAAGATTAAATATGGCAGTACAAGAGACTACAGATGCAGGAGTCTGGAGTAACAATCTGCTGGAGGAACTCGGTAGGTCAAGCAGCATCTGTAGGGGGCAGAGGAATTCCTTTGCTCCCACAGATGCTGCTCGACCTGCTGAGTTGCTCCAGCAGATTGTTTAAACATGAAGGTAATGGCTTCTTCTGCTGCATCTGGCACAGTCTTCGTGTGACGGTCTCTGATCTCACTCCTGCTACAAAAATAATTATGGATTTGGTTGAATCTTTCCTCCCCATCTGTGAGAGATGCAGCTCACTCACACAAAACCCCAGGTTGAGCCTTATATTTTGACATATGTCTTTGGTGGCCATCTGAGTCCAAACTGATACTCTCACTAAATTTCAATGACATTAGGTTTCGATCAAAGTAAATTACCCACAAAAAGTTTCAGCTGGTTTGTAGACATCTCAGAGAACAGAAAAAATAGGACCACTTCATCATTATATACCACAGTTCCTGATAAGAAGATTAAAAATTAACCTTGTGGGCAGCCGGGTCCATTAATTTGCTTGAAGCATCGTCTTCAGAACAAAGTGAAGTGAAAGGGACAAAGGCACATGTGAGCAACTCAGTAGTAAGGAAGCACTCATTCTTCTTTCACTTTATGGGTTTCCTACAGGTCTGGTGTGGGAGATAAACCACTGACACATGATTGAACCGTATGAAAAAAAATGCAGGAAAAAATCCGTTCCAGGGAAATCAAGTTGCTTAAAGAATGACAGAGAGGAAACAGGACAAATGAAAGCATCCATCATGCTCTCAGATGCAGGTCAGAAAGAGATAAGAAGAGGATTAGAGGAACAGGAGAGATTGTCCTTCAGTTGCTCTTGCTCTCGAAGAGAAACACGGATCTCTACAAAATCAGGTGGAAACAGAGAAAATAAGAAGCATGATTCTGAACTGGGTAATGAGGCCCATAATAGATGTCTGGTGGCAATGGAGCAGTCAACTTAGAACAAATGGAGGCCTTAAGAACCAAATCAAAAGCAGCATACAGAGACATGAAGTGTGATGTTTTATACATGGTCAAAGAAACAAAGCAGGACAGTTTTCTATGCAAACAGCAGGAACCTTTCAGCCACATTTAGGATCCAATTCAAATTTTTTATTTATATGAAACATGACAATGTAGAGAGCTGACAAAAGCTTACCAACAGCTTCTAAAAAGAAATAACTGAAGAAAAGCTCTGAGCATGAACTCATAAATTCAGTGGATTTTAATCTGTAAGTATAGCCAATATTCCTTTTTTATTTGATAGAAAACACATCATGAAAGTTTAATAGAACAAGCAAAAATGCACCAGGCACAATATTTATTGAGGAATGTTCACATTTCATTCCGTTCATATGAAAGTGACTTTTTGCTGAATTTTACTAATAGTTGCACTCTACATACAATTTAAGAATCTTGGGGGATAAATTCAATTGTTTCTTCAATGTAAAACAATGGGGGAATTAACCCACAACCATTTACTCCAAGCAGGCACCCTGCCAACTTTGTACCGTCTGCTCATTTGAAAGACTTCTGCAACCAGCCAGCATGAGCCATCCTGTTCAATGGCTGGGATGATCAGCAGGGGGCCAATGTCATGAGTGGCTAGCTCCAGTTAGAGCTAGCCTGGAATACATCTCTAAAAGAGGAGGTGCAGTTTGGCTGTAGAAAGTATGGGAACTATAAAGGAAATGAATACGGGAAATTCTGAAGAATGGCACTTCATGGGAAAAAAAGAGGTTTGTTCCGAGGTCATTTTATTTATTTGTTCATCCCTAATTGCTTCCTGGACCATTTATGAGTCAACTATCTTGGCGGATCAGGAGTCTCATCTAGGCCATATTGTGCAAGAATAGTTGTTTATATCGCCTGAAGGAATTAGTGAACCACTTCAGTCTTTATCACATTCTGGCAGTTCCCCCATCACTTTTTGACTCCAGATTCAATTAATTACAGGTGGTCCCCGGGTTACAGAAGACCTGACTTACAGAAATCTGACTTTTCACAAATTTTCCCAGACTCTGCTGTCAGGTACAGGACTCAAATCTCTTCACCAGGAAACAATGCCAAGATCACCCAGAAAAAAGGCAATGCCTTCGCCAAGCTCTCCTTCAGGTAAGATCAGACATTTTGAACCCCGAGCCGCTTCTTGTCAGCACACACTATCTTTTATCATCTGCTGTTAGTTTTCTCACCGATTAGTAGATCAGCTCCCCCCATCACTCCACCCAGGCAGACATTTGTCACAGTTCACTTGTTGGTAACAATTCCAATCATCTACACTGATCTCCTAAGTCTGCTCTTTGCAAATCAGTCCCTAAGGGCTGCCGAGGTTAAGGAATTCACATCACCATTTTGGGGAAATTGTTTATTTCCCCACTTACAAAAAATTCACTTTATGGACACATTTCAAGAATGGAACCCTTACATAACCCAGCGTTCCTCTGCACTAGATTCCTGAGTTGCCATCGTAGGATTCAAACTGGAGATTAGTTGAGTAACCTAACCCCACTAGCCAACATATAAAAACAGAAAATGCCAGAAGTACTCAGCAGGTCAGGCAGCATCTGTGGAAAGAGAAACAGAATTAATGTTTCAGATCGAAGACCATCCATCAGAATTAGGCTGTACCCCTTGGTGGAAAAGCGTGAAGAGATGTTTCTGTATTCAAAGAGGACCAGGAAGCTTTCTGACACACGGTTAAAAATCTAGAATGGCAATACCGTGACTTTAAACCCCAAGGACCAAAAATAAATTGGTGGAGGAACTCAGTGGGTCGAGCAACATCTGTGAGGGGGAAAGGAATTGCCAATGTTTCAGGTTGAGACACAACATCTGGTCCTGATGCAGGGTCCAACCCAAAACATCGACAATTCCTTCCCCCCCGACAGATGCTGCTTGACTCGCTGAGTTCCTCCAGCAGAGTTTTTTGCCTTAGACTCCAGCATCTGCAAACTCTCGTGTTTCCCTCGAACCTCAAGGTCCTGGATATGGTCCCACCAGAAGTTCAAAGAGACACACAAGGGCTTATTTTCAATGAATGCATCTTCAAATGTGATATCTCACCTACTACCTAAAACACTGCTCAATTCACCATGCCCTATCCAATAGCAATCAATAATATCTTTCAAATAGGACTCACATCTAACCTTCAAACCTTCTTAGTGCTGCTGCAAGATTTACACTCACAGTCCATCTTCCAGTCTAAACCAAATCTTCAGCAAAATCAGGTGCATCACCCAAAGAGACTGCACAACATTCACTGACACTGATTTCAACCAAGGTACTGCACATTAAAGGTAGCAGAAGCCAGCAGGAAGGGGATGAGTACACTGGATTATCCCTACACTATGGAGGAGACAGCGCTGCCCATTAATGCAGCAGCTGTTGGTGAAGTTGTGCCCAGTAGCAGATCTGAAACCATCAAAGGTGGCTGTATTCTCACATTCTGCTTCCTTTTCCATTTCTCCCCACTCAACACCACAACTACCTGCATCTTTGCATAAAAACACAATAGGAGTAAGATTAGGCCAACAGGTCTCTCAAGCCCGTCCCACCATTCAATATGATCATGGCTGATCTATGCTGACCTCAACTCCTCTTCTGTGCCAGTTCCCCTGAACCCTCAATTCTTTAATGTTTCCAATATTTATCTACCTCCCCTTTAAACACATCTCATAATCTGGCTTTCACCAACCTTGGGATCAGAGAATCCCAGAGATTCACTGTTCTCTAAGAGAAGAGATTTTTACACACCTTGAGTTTTACATGACCAGCCCTTTATTTTGTAACTCCATCCCTTGGATGTGACTCTCCCTCTGGTGAAAACATCTCAGTATCTACCCTGTCAAGCCCCCTTAGGATCTTACATGTTTGAATAAGGTCACCCCTCATTCTTTTAAACTCTGAGGAATATAGACCCAAACTGTCCCGCCTCTTGACTTGAATTTAATTTCTACACAGCAAGAACTCCTACTCTTATGAGATCTGTGATACTTGTCCTCAAATTTGAAATCATTCCAGGCGTGCCCCTATTTGTAACACTTTGCACACAAGATGTGTGCATCAGTGAACAAATAGAGAGACAGTGTCAAATATTGACATTTTTTGCCAAGCCGTGAAAAGCAATTTGGCCCTTTAACTGAGAGAGTTCAGGTGTTAAATCTTAATGCTATATTCATCAAATGCAAAGATTAAACATAAAATGTCCATCACTGCATAAAGACGGGTTCCACTCAACCAGCAGAGTTTCAGACATACTGTACATCAACTGTTAATGTCTAAGCAGAAGGGCAGATTCAGTAAGCAGGATCATTATCTCCAGAACCAAAGACTGGGCCATGATGCACGAAGTGAAGGGAGCCTTATGCCATGGAATAAACAACTTCCTTTGCACTGTGGCAATGTGAATTCAATATTACATGGCCTCAAACACATTCATTTGGAACTGTCAGTAAATATCAGAATCTTAGCCTTTAACATTCTGGTGAAAACTAATAGCTCTATTTACAACCAAAAGAATGCCCAGAAGGAGAGGAAATAAACACATCAAAAATCTCAAAACATGAACACTGAATCATTTCACAATTGACTAGAAATACTCTTTCTAAAAAGTATTTCTTAAATTGTCTATTGCACATGAAAGCTTCAGGCTAAACATTTGAAGACTTATCCAAGAAGCTGGTGCCTTGGGTAGTGCAGAGCTCGAGGCCACCAGCAATCATGATATATCAGAACTGAACTAAAATTAAAAACGTGAAAGAAGTTTCCAGTATTGATTCCAGTTTCAAAATTTCTCTAAATAGGCAATCAGTCATTGGAAGTCATAACACAGAATGAGGACATTTAGTCCAGGACACTTGTGCTGTCAGGAAATTCTTTCCCTTCCACACAAACATTTGAAAACAAAGGGAGAAGCTGGAAGAGGCAATTTTGTCTTCCCTGCTTTCTTCAACATTCAATATCATGGCTGATTTTTTACCTTCGTACCACGTTCCTGCATTAACTTAACATCCCTTAATTCCCTGAATATCCAAAAAGCTATGAATCTCTGCCATTTAAAAGAAAAATTACTGTTGTAATGCTTTGGTCACATTGATCATATATTAAAACTTTGGATGCAATAAGGATTTTATGCCAAAATATAAACATTTTCCCTTCACCTTCACTCTTTTGATCTTTAACATCAGCTTTCAAATTTCAAACTTACTGCAAGGTAGACTTTTTTTCCCCTTTAAACTCATTGGAAATGTTCATTTTTTTCCAATACTTCAGGTTTCCTCGTAAGAATTTCCTTTCCTCTGGTAACTCTGTATAATTAACACCTCTACTTCCTGTTATTAACAGGGTGAATCTCTTCTGTAACCTCGCCTTGGATGACACATAAAGTGGTCAAAATATTTAAACTGTGGTCTGACCAATTATAACCACATTCGCAAGGTTGGGCATTGCACAGTAATTAACAACTCTTCAAAATCAACCATATCTTCTATATTCAGGACAACAAATCAGCATGTTAAATGTGTTATGCCTGGTTTCACCCTGCAGAAAAAGAAAACACATTTTAAATGAAATCCCAATTGAGAGCCAGGATACAATGGCACGATTTTGTCTGGATTTTAAACTACCTCGCATCAATATGGAAATACCCTAAAAATGCCGGAGAGTGGCTTGGTAATAGTAGGATGGATTATTTATTCCAAGTCTGGCTTCCTCAGCCCTGAGCCTAAATACTCTACAGACTCCTGACAAACTCTTTCCGATCTTCATCTCCAGCGATTCACTCGCTCCGTTCTCAATCCCTCACAAAATAACATTTTAATTTTAATTTATGTTTCCTGGATGAATATTTGACTGAAGTGCAAAAGTTCACCTTTTCTTTGGTAACATTCCATTATTCAAAACTGCTGTCTTCTCAAAATGTCCACCTTTTTTTGAACACACCCTATCCCATGGCCCTCAGATTGTGTTTTAGCCCCAAGTTCTTCATGGACATACACATTCAACAGTGTGAATGCTGATCTAGTTTATGAATAAAGTTCTGTGATGATGAAATTTTATTCCTCCTTATCCTCTTGCCCATTCTGACCTTCATCAGCATCAACTACTTCAGCTCTCTTCGATACCTGATACCTAAATTCACCCTCTCCTGCTATTTTACTGCTTGTCCAAGCTGCAAAAAAAAATCTTTTTCTCAAATGTTCATCAATAGCGAACACTTATACCTCACCTACACACTAAAAGATCATCAATAAGCTTGTGGACAGATCCTTTGAGAAGATTTGATTTTAATTCTCTTTAATCTGGCTCAATCCTGCCTGCCGTGCAGATGAAACAGCAATTTTCCAAAGTAACATCATCATGGTCCAGTCCTTTGGACCCAATGGTTATGGGTGGCCAGCAAATTCAAAGGCCACAGCAACCACTGCCAGATAAATCTGCCTAGACTTGAGCAGTCCTATCAACAAGGTACAAATCAGGAATGTGATGAATGGTTCCCTGCTTCCCTGAATGAGTGCAGTCCTATCATTGAAGACAACCCACGACAGAGCAGTCTGCTTGACAGACACCCCATCCACCAACCTAAACGTTCATTGCCTTCACTGTCAGCGAACTTGGAATGCCAATCAACACAGCCACACCTCAAGGATGTGTGCTTAGCCCACTGCTCTACTCTCTCTACGCTCATGACTGTGTGGCTAGGCACAGCTCAAACACCATCCATAAATTTGCAGATGACACCAATGTCGTTAGTAAAATCTCAGATGGTGACAAGGAGGCATACAGGAGTGAGAGAGATAAATCAGCTGGTTGAAAGGTGTCGTAACAACAATCTCGCTCTCAACATCGGCAAGACCAAGGAATTGATTGTGGACTTCAGGAAGGGGAAGTTGGGAGAACGCGCACCAGTCCTCATTAAGGGGTCAGTGGTGGAAAGGGTGAGCAGCTTCAAGTTCCTGGGCGTCAACATCTTGGAGGATTTATCTTGGGCCCAACATGTTGATGCAATCATGAAGGTGGCATGCCAGTGGCTCTACTTCATTAGGAGTTTGAGGAGATTTGGTATGTCACCAAAGACTTGCTTATTTCTATAGATGTACAGTGGAGAGCATTCTGACTGGTGTGGAGGCTCCAATGTGCAGAATCACAAGAGGCTGCAGACTCACGGGCACAATCCTCCCACCATCGAGGACATCTTCAAGAGGAAGTGCCTCAAGAAGGCGGCATCCATCACTAAGGACCCTCACCACCTGGGACATGCTCTCTTCTGGTTACTACCATCAGGGAGGTGGTACAGGAGCCTGAAGACCCACACTCAATGTTTCAGAAACAGCTTCTTCCCCTCTACCTTCAGATTTCTGAATGGTCCATGAACCCATGAACACTACCTCATTACTCCTTTTCTTGGCACTATTTATTTATTCTTTAATTTAGAGTAATTTTATGTCTTTGCACTGTATTGCTGCCACAAAACAACAAATTTCACATCATACAAGTCAGTGATAATAGACCTGATTCTGATGTACAAAATGCACTGCAGTTACTCACCTGGGGTGCTCTGACGGCACTTCCGAAATCCTTGACCTCTCCCACCAAGAAGGATAAGGGCAGCAGATGCTGGAAAGCACCACTGCCAGCAGATTTCCCTCCAAGTCGCAAGTCATTCCTGATTTGGGAATATATCACCATTTGATATTATCCTGGAACTGCTTCCCCAATAGCACTGTGGGAGCACAGTCATCAGAGAGATTGCAAATGATTGAAGAAGGTGACCATCTTCTCAGAAGCAATCAGTAAAAATCCCATCTTTTCCACAATTCTATCAGTTGTCTCATGCCATCACAAATCTTGCAACTCTCACAATTTGTAAACTGATCTTCTATCTGTGGACCAACCCACAACTGGTGACTGACATTCCCATAATACTTCTGCCTTGTTACATTTCTGCACACCATTGAATTTCTACCTCATGAATCATTTGCTTCATCATCCTGGTTGGTGTGAGCCTCCAAAGCTCTTATAGGCTATCATGCACAAGGTCCAAAGCACTGGTCTCAGATCTGCCAATATACACAAGTATCTTTCCTCCGTGGTCTCCGTATATTGTAAAGAATGGAGGAAGTGCACTGGGAGGTAGTGGGGGGGAGTGTTCCAGTGGAGTTGATTTGATCTGATGGAATGGGGAGGGTGTTGCCAATAAATGGTTGCAAGAAGGTGATTGAGGTGGGCTGAGAAGAGGTGCCTAGAACCTGGACCGGAGGATGGTCAGATAGAAATCTGAGGAGGCATAAAGACACCAGTGGAGAAGTGGATGAGGAGGTGATGGTAATCGCCAAGGTTATGAAGGATAAAAACACTACCTCGAGGAAAGTTGGTGCTTCAGAATCCCCAGCAGCAGCCGAACTTGGGACAGGCCTTCTAACTTCTCCTGGAGTGGGCAGCCAAACAGTTGGTTGAGTTTCGATGATCAGGCCCCAACCTCGGGGGAGCAACAACATTTGATGCAAGTGACATCAGTCATATGGTGCACAGCAACTGACCTTCATGCCCAGTGATTATGTTGTTGGTGGACGAACAATGAATATCCAGAAATGTGCACATAACTTACCAATCACACTTAATAGTTGACTTTTAATAAAACATTTCATCATATGGTGCAGAAAGAAAGTTGCCTGTTATTTTCAAACATGCCCTTTTCTCCTCCTTAGTTGTTGTCAGTTGAAGTAACATTGGAAAATCAGTTCCATTGAAGGAAGAATATAATTGCTAGCTGCTCACTTACAATAAATATAAATTCTGCTTCAATGCAACACTTCACTTTCCCAATATTTACTCAAGTTGTTATTTTTTTATTTTTCCTTTATCAGTTCAATATAAGCTTCTGATTCTGTTTGATTAACACGCACTTTCCATTGCCAGAGTTAAAATGTCCATCACTGTGCACTTATGACCGGGTAGATATGAATGTAATTGAATAAGGTTTAAATTTTAGAAGAATTTGATGAATCAACTCCATGTTTGACAAGTCTACAGGAAAATGCTAACCTTGATTGAACACATGTATTTATTCTGCTACATCAGAAGCAGCAATCTCAAGGTTGGTGATACATATTTAGTTCACCTCACATAAATCCAATCTAAGGTTTCTCCACAGGAGAAGTATGTTATTTACTCACAGTTGCTGCTCTTCTTCATTGACACAGGAGCATACTGTTGCCTTATTATATATAATTTTACATTTGTTTCAGTCCTTTTCTATTTATCTTTGCTTTTCAATAAACATGAGTTTCTGGCTGCACTGGTGGATTCTCATCTGACAGAAAACTTCAAAGATCACATATCCCTGGTTTGTGATATTTTTGTGATTGAAGCAAGGCTAACTCATCACATGTGAGGATCATTAATGCTTGAGAATTGCTGTTGGTACCTGTTAGATGAGACATCATTGAAAATCATCCTGATTCAGACCCAAGTGTTGTGTTAACGAACTTCACTTTGCTGCTCTTTGACAGGACTACTGCAATGATGCAACTATCAAGAAATAAATTAAGTTCTAATATTCCTTGAACAATGTAACAGGACATTATTGATAACATCAATATGATTATGCACTTCACACTTCCAACCCTTCATCTTTCAAATGAATTATCAGGGCCTGATTTTTGAATGCTTTGCTTCAATTATCATGATATAGAAGGAGACCATTTGGCAAGTTAAATCTATGGCAGCTCTCAGACCAATTCCATCATTTACATTCCCCAACTTCTTTTGCCATAATCTATTCTCTCTCATATGCTTCTCAACTCTACCCTGAGTTCTCCTCCCACCCATTTATATGAGGGGTACCTTACAGTAACTAATGAACTGACCAGCCAGCATGCCATTGGGACATGAGTAGAAATCAGAGAACCTGAGAGAAACACATACGGTCACAGCAAGAATGTGCAAACTTCACGCAGATAGCAATGAAGGTCAGGATCAAACCTGAGTCGCTACCTGGTGCACCACATTGCCATCTGCATTCAATGTACGTATGTTGGTCTTGTTTTCTCGAATTGGTAGGAACACAAAGGTCAGTGGTGTTGTGGATAGTGTGGAGGACTGTCGAAGCTTGCAGAGGGATACTGATAGGATGCAGATCTGGGCTGAGAAGTGACAGATGGAGTTCAATCCGGAGAAGTGTGAGGTGGTACACTTTGGAAGGACAAACTCCAAGACGGAGGACAAGGTTAATGGCAGGATTCTGGGTAGTGTGGAGGAGCAGAGGGATCTGGGGGTTCATATCCATAGATCACTGAAAGTTGCCTCACAGGTGGATAGGGTAGTTAAGAAAGCTTATGGGATGTTAGCTTTCATAAGTCGTGGGATCGAGTTTAAGAGCTGCGAGGTAGTGATGCAGCTTTACAAAACTCTGGTTAGACCACACTTGGAGTACTGTGTCCAGTTCTGGTCGCCTCATTATAGGAAGGATGTGGAAGCATTGGAAAGGGTGCAAAGGAGATTTACCAGGATGCTGCCTGGTTTGGAGAGTATGGATTATGAGGAGAGACTAAGGGAGCTAGGGCTTTACTCTTTGGAGAGAAGGAGGATGAGAGGAGACGTGATAGAGGTATACAAAATATTAAGAGGAATAGATAAGAGTAGACAGCCAGCGCCTCTTTCCCAGGGCACCAATGCTCAATACAAGAGGGCATGGCTTTAAAGTGATGGGCAGGAAGTTCAAGGGAGATATCAGAGGGAGGTTTTTCCCAGAGAGTGGTTGGTGCATGGAATGCGCTGCCTGGGGTGGTGGTGGAGGCAGGTACGTTGGTCGAGTTCAAGAGATCGTTAGATAAGCATATGGAGGAATTTAAAATAGGGCGATATGTGGGAGGAAGGTGTTAGATAGTATTAGGCGTGGTTTGAAGGTCGGCACAACATGGTGGGCCGAAGTGCCTGTATTGTGCTGTATTGTTCTACGGTTCTAACAGAAGATCTGCCTCAATTTGTCAAAGGATGGTTTTATGTGGAAATACTTGCAATTGTGCATAAATGCTATCAAGTTGGAGACTTCCAGACTGGTGTGTTAATACCTTCAGTTCCAATCTTGCTGGTCGTTTCTTTATTAGCCAATGTTCCAACTGTACTTTGATGTTGGATTCTTACAGATTTTAGCAGGGGACTATGACATTCTTGCTGTTCCTCAGTGCACACCAGGAATCTACCACAGAAGCAAAACCTCCATCCAGTCAGATGATGCAGGAACAGTTTCTCTTTTCAATTAAATAAAAAGAAACAGTTGCTAAAAAAAGGTTAAGTATTAGGTAATGGACAGTTATTTGAATTGGGATTAGTTGGGATTAATTATTTTAAGTGTTCTTATGTAACTTAAAAAGTATTAGTTGCTTATTTTTTATTGCTTGGTAATTTAATAACAGATTAATTGCTCAAGTTGGTGAACAAGTTATTGGTGAGTATATGTCGTTTGACATCACTATTGATAGCTCAATTTTTAGATGATTGGCAGTCTCCTCTTGTGGTTGGATTTCCCTGCCTTCTGTGGGTGTGTTGGCATATAACTGGGTGGTTGCCAGTGTTATAGCAATAGTGAAGAAGCTAACTGAAGATATAGCCAGTTCCTGAACCCAGGTCTTTAGCACTGAGAACAGGATTTTGTCAGACCCATAACTGTTATTGTTTCAAGTGCATTCAGCCATTTCTTGAAATCATATGGAGGAAATTAGATTAGTTGAAGGGATACATCTGTGTTGACGACAACTTGGTGTGCACTTGAGGGTGAGAATTGAAAGCATTGTCAAAGAGCTTGTGGCTCAAGATAGTTACTAATGACCCAGCTATCCATGCTATATTATCCAAAAAGCATCACAAATGAAGTACCAAACAGTTATTGCTGGATGTCTGCTGATTAACTCCATCACCAGCATCACTATCAGACTGCCGCTGTTTCTGATTTCATATTTACTCTACATTTTAAATACAAACATACAAATATGCATATAAATATCTGTTTAGGCATAATATTTTGAATAAATTATAAAAATGTCACATAAATTAGAATAATTTTTCCTTGAAGATAAAGAGTTGAGGGCTGATCTGAGGTGTTTAGATAATTTGCTGTGCAAATTAAGAGCAGCTATTTCCTCAGCTGGAAGAGTCCAAAGCAAAGGGGCATAGCCTTGAACATAGAGCTAATCTTTTTGGATTAAATCAAGAAGCACTTCTTCACACAAGGTGCAGTGGAAATCTGATACACTCTCTTCTCAAAGAAAGCTGGTGAGGCTGAGTAAATTGAAAATTTCAAAATTCAGCTCAATACGTTTTTGTTGGTCAAGTGTATAAAAGGTTACAGAACCAAAGGTGTTGATGGAGTTGAGGAATGATGATCCTCTTTGAGATCCTTTAAGGGTTCAAGAACTATTGGATTTACGCCCTAAGTAGTGCCCCAGATCTGCTGGAGAGCAGCATGTTTCCATGTGGGGGCCCACGTGGGAGTGATCTTGTTGCATCTGCTGCACTTGAAGATGGTTTAAGCCACAAATTGCTGTTGTCTGTTCTTCCTGTGGGTTCTATTCCCCTGCATGTTAGCTGTTCTTTGAATTTTTGATCTCGGAAGATATTGTGGTACAGATCAGTCTATTCATAAGCAGACAGCATTGAGGGGCTGAATGGGCTGTAACTGTTTCTACATTCCTTTATAAATTGCCACTGATTCAAGGACTTTGAAGCTCAATTTTGCTTTTAAAAATGTCAGTTGTAGTGACAACATGCAGAGAAATACTGGAATAGATTGATAGGATTGCTTTGAAGCAAATGATCGCAAGTCTTACAATGGAAGGTATAGCACAGGGCTTTACGGAGTGCTTGAGAAAAGTTAATTTTCCAAACCTTTATTAACAAAAAAAATTCACTTTGGAAAACAACTCTTCTCCACTGAGACCCCATAGTTTCAAATTACTGAAAAATTGTGTTCCTTTGTAAAGAAGCAATTTGCTGAGAGCCTGCTGTTCAGTGTAGAAGAACCTCCTGCAGTTGGGAATTATTTCTTGGTTCCAGGAATGCCTGGCACAAAACATAAATATGCTGAAAATGGGATTAAAAACAAGGCAAACACAAAAGGAACAAAAATCACTAATGCAGAGTGCAGATCTGCAAACAATGGTTACAACAGCAAAGGGGGGTGGGGGAAACTATTACACAGCAGAAGCTTTCCTTAATTAACACTGTGTCATCGATTTGGTCTTTCGAATTTCCTTTCAAACCTTCTTCACCATACGCTTATCATTTTGCAGCACACTGCACCAAGTCACCAGCACGCATTTCAAATGTGCTGTTTCTGCTTTGAGGCCCAAAGCAGACTGGTTTACTGTAATGAGAATTGGACCAAAATAATGAATTTGAATGGCACACAATTGTGTATGCACTATCTAGTCGGCAGATGAAACCCATGCACCAGTACTGATTGCTTTGAAAGGCAATTGTGCTCAATTAATCAGTTCATTTTCAAATTCACTTCCTCAGCTTGTGAAGGGACTTCAGTGAACTCAAGCAGAATCTTTGACTCAATAGACACTCAGAGAAAATAATGAAATCTGAATAAACAGTCAGGTTTTGTATTCTGTTTATTGTTTAGCATGAACAGATATAAACGGCAGGCAGACTTTCAGACAATTATTTTCTTCTATCTATACATTGGCCAATTGCTTCGATTGCTGATTTTTATGATGTCTGTTCCAATATCACGGCAGTTTGACACAACAAGCACAAACTTGGGATCTGAGACCTTTGAAACTTTCTTGTTACTTTCCTCACTCTTTGTCTAAATTTCGTACTGGAGCTATTTCCCTTTTGTGCCCTGTCCAATGGATATTATCCATGAATGGACTTGATTATGAGTCACAGGTTATTCAATGATCTTGGAGATGAGGCATTTACTCAATGTCAGCATGTGTACATGTAGTTGTTATCTTTGGATATTGATTAGAAATATAACATCTAACTTCCCCTCCATAATACTGATTGCTGAAGCCAAGCCTTGCCAACTCTGGTTAGGAATAGCTCACATGTAGGGGAACAAACCTAGATCTTCCTGCTCTGTACTAAAAGGTCATTTATTTGATAATTGTTTTGAGGAAATGAAAGAGAAAAATTCTGTGCTTTTTGTTCTTAAATAGACATTTTATAAGTTCTTATATCTCCTAAGATACAAATTATTTTTCCCTTATTTAAATATTTACAGAGTCAACCCTGAAAGCTGCTGACCCAAAGAAATATTGGGTCAGAGGTTAGATTGGAGATAAGCAGGAATAAGCAGGAATTAGAGAAGTAGGAAAATGGAAAGAGTACCAATTACAAACAGCTTTTCCAACAATTTTTGGACACCGGAATCACAATATTAGTAATCCTCTGCTCAGCAGTACCCAATAATACAAACAAGAGTGGACTGTACCACAAGTCTGTTATTACAAATGTTTGGCTTCAATGGGCTCACTATCATAATTTTTTTTATATTTTACATTTGGCACCTGCCATCACTGATTTGAGAAAATGGTAGAGAATTGTGGAATATCAGTCGCTAACACCTTCAAACAAATCATGTCCTAACTCTTGTTGAAAACTATGCAAATTCTGAGCTGTCTGCACAATTTCATGGCAGAGTGGTCGTATGCTCAAGAAGAATTGGCAGTAATTTGATAAGCTGTGCTTAGCTGAAGTGGTTTTCTGCACATGGCTGCAGAGACATTTCAAAGGAAGTACCTTCTCTGAACTTTGATGCAGATTTGATAATTCATGTTGAGCATCACCAATGAGATAAACTATTTTTCAGGCTCTGACTTTTTTGTTCTTTATCAAGGCATTTTGTGTTCCCATGCTCCATTACACGGTAAACCATGCATAAGGACATTTGACATTTCAATCAATGGAAGAAACTACAGTAGGCAGCAATGGGGTGTTTTTAGTTACTTACACATTCATGATGATTTATTAAAGCCTCACTGCATGCTTATTTTTTTATTTGTTATATCTGGCTGCTCTGAGAACGCAGTGATGTTAGCATATTTAATTGGAATTGCAAATGAAATTTCAAACACAATTCAATTGTTCTATCACCTGTAATTTACGAGAGGTCACAGTGTTTCTCAAGCCTCATCAGCTGAATATGTCCCCAGGTACTTTTAGCTTTATTCATTTACGGGATATGGACATCAATGCATTTATTGCCCACCTGTAAACTGCCCTTGTTAAGGAAGAGATGAATATCACCTTGAACTGTTGCAGGCCTTCTGGTGAAGGTGCTCCTGCAGTGTTACCAGACAGAGTTCCAGGATTTAAACCCAGCAACAAGGATGGTAGAGGATAAGATATCGTCAGGATGATCCAAGCGGAATCTTCAGGTGTTCCTAAATGCCTGCAAACCTTTGTAATTTTCTGCCAGCTTTATTTAATGAGACATTTCAGTTCAAGACTTAATCAGTGCAACATGCACCCAGAGGTATTGCTGAGACAGGCCACAATATAAAGGGTTGAAAGACTGTGCATATTTCCACCTAAAAATGCGGTGCCAGTCAAAAGCAGATAAAAAGAGTAGATTATACTAGACCCCTTTTGTACACAAAGGCCTTGAGGCTGCTTCAGGAAGACTGTTTTGCTCTAAGGCAGACCTGCAGTGCACTCAGAGGAATCAACATTCGGAGTTGGCGGCAATAAAGAAGTAATGCAGTGAGACAAGCAGAAGTGCTGTTAATGACAACATACTGAATGGACACAACCTTCCTGCTACTGCTCACTTCATTGCCTTTCCCAGCATCCCTGCCAACAATGCACCATGACCAAATTGAATCCTTTTATTGGTTGGCCCAATTCAGGCCTCCAAACTGAGTGCCGATCCAGGTTGTCATTCCCAACATTATCCTTTGACCCAAATCTCCACCAAATTGGAAGCCCGCAATAAGATTTGTGTTAACATGGTACTAGAATAGTTTCTGGTGCTATTTTACTAATTCCTTCTCGGTGAACACAAACAATTCCAGTGAAGAACTCCACTCTGAACATTTGTTACCAGGAGGTGTTTGTATTTCCTGCCCATTCTGCAGCTCCGCACAACAAGTTAGACAAACAAGTGAACAACAATTGGAAATTCAATGGTATACAGCAGTCAACAAGATGTGGATGAGTTGGTGCATACCATAAAAGTGCAAACACAGGCACATGGACTAACAGCAAAATTAATGACTTGGAAAGGACACAAATCACGAGGACTGCAATCTGAAAACTGACAAGAATAATCTAGAATAACATGTTGTTAAGTATAAAAGAAGGAGAGAAGTTTTGAAAGGAAATTAGTTCCAGAGTAAAGACCACCATACAGGTCTCGCAATGGAACAGAGCACTGGAATCATTCTGATAGTGTGAAAAGAGTCAAGTTGCCGCAAATATCCATGATCCTGAAAGGCAGGAACAGCTCTCGCTCATCAAGAGACAGTATCTCAGTTCTCAACCAGACAAAGAACAAAAGGTGAGATACAGGAAGCAAAAGCTTAACATGTGGCAGCAGAAAAGACTGGTGGATGTAAAGTCACTCTCTCACCTCTGGTGGTTCTGCTGGAGAAGCTGAAACACTTTTATTGACATTAACTCCTTGTTCCCAGATTAACCAGTTGATACTGTATATGTACAAGGTATATAACACAGTGGATTCTTTCAGCAGGCCAAGCAGACAATTCTACCTCCGCTGGCTTGGTTGAAGACAGTATCCTGCTGTTTATATGTATTACTCTGTGAGAATTGTTATTGCTGATTATTCCTTCATAAATTAGTAAATTTTGAGAATCAAAATGACTTATCTATCTATATCTGTTCTTCTGTTAACTCACAATCTCATGGGAAAAACCAAATAAAGTCCATTCACGAGCAGTGAAAGTTCAGATGAAAGGTCATCGACCTAAAATGTTAACTGTTTCTTTCTCCACAGGTGCTGCCTGACCTGCTGAGTGTCTCCAGCATTTTCCAATTTTGTTTCAGATTTCCAGCATCTGCAGTTTTTCTTGCTCTTTCAAATCATAGGGGGCAGGACAATGTCATCAGGTCTTAATGCAATCACATTGTCCCAGCTAACAATGTTGTCTTGTAAGTAGGGAGAGAGATGGAGTGAGAGAGAGAGAGAGAGAGTGAGAGAAAGAGTGAGAGAGAGAGAGTGAGAGAAAGAGTGAGAGAAAGAGTGAGAGAGAGAGAGAGTGAGAGAAAGAGTGAGAGAGAGTGAGAGAGAGAGTGAGAGGGACGGGGAGGGAGGGAGAGACAAACGATCAGAAATGAAAGACAGCAGGTTGCGTGCATAATGTGACATGAAACAAAGTCATGTCTCACACATTTGATGCAGATGAGAAATCTGAAATATGGTCTTGTACAAAGAAGCACTGACATTCTTCCAAGTGCAAGTGAATGTAAATGAGGCAATTTTCCTCATTTCATAGCTAACAGATATTTAAACAGTAATTTACAATAACACCATTCAAACTGACAGCTATCAGCTTCAGAATAAAAAAAGAATTCCTATACTGAAAAAAATAAGCTGCAAGATTGTACACTATGATAACGTTAACCATCAATCAGTCCCTCTACTCAATACCACCTTCATTCCCAGCTGCAACATTGCATAATGTCACTGGCTGAATTTTTGTCAAACTCTGAAACTCGCACAGTACCTGAGAGTAGATAATGAATTATAGGGGTTAATTATTTGAAATATCTGAGATGACAACCACATTGAATGTTTTTCAGGCAACACCTCAACAAAGAGGTTACCAAGGTTAGTGCTGGGGCTGAGTACAGGGAAGATGGTAGTAACATGGAAAGAAGTTCGATGATCTCATTGGAGTGATGAATGTTACTCTCTTATGCACTGACCATTTAACCACATGTAATACTCTTGTCCCACTTCCATTCACTCATCTCAAATCATCGTGCCGTGAACAGCAACACTTAGAAAACTAGAGGAAGATTAAAAAGCTCATACAACTCTTGGCCACAGAGTAAACACTAGGATAGATCTGTTGAGATGAAAGGCAGTAAATACAATATAAATCTATGCTCCCCCGGAGTACAAGATAAGATTAGGCACCATCACAGCACGAACACCAACGTAGGACATTTAAGGCACTTGACCGACTGTTACAGAAATATTTGTATTCTATTTTGAATTTCAATAGGTTTTCCAGAATCAAAGTCTAAACTTGGTAGATGTTGAACCAAGGTTTATGAACCAGCAAGGAGAAGGGCTTATTCCACATCAGTTTTAGTATTACTGCAGAGAGGATTTATACATCTGTTCTAAACGTTCTGCACTAATCTGATGTGGGAGCTAAATTCTGATTTACTTGCTGAGATGATTTCCTGAGATATGCTAATTAGCTTTTTGAGAGAAAAATTGCAGATGTAATCATCATAAATTTGTTTAGTTTTTTTTAAACCAATTTATGTACTTAACTATGAACCTAAAACAGGAATGTGGACAATATAATACAGGGTCTACCTCTCCTCCATGTTAGTTCTGATGTGGACATTCATAATTATTTCTTCTGGAAACCCTTTAATACTGATAGTGGAAAGCAGTGAAGTAATGCAGTCCTTACTCAGTGGTGACATACAACAAGAGAGCTGACATCAATAGTCTACGGGTAATAGAGCAGCGAATGGCAGGGAAAGTCGTACCTGTAATTGAGTATTATTCATCTTCAACTAGATGGTCTGATATAGCGATTCAATCAGAGTTTGAAATTGACAATGGCTCAGTTGTTCAGGGGAATTTCTGAAATGGCACAGGTAAAAACCACACACTATCTTTTAATGTCATTGATCAGAAATAAGAAGCAGCATTAAATAACTCTGGACTCTTCAATCATGAGAAAGGGTAAATCTGAGGGAGCAAGAGCATTGAAGCATCTTGGTTCAGACAATGGACACATTTAATCTACTTAAACATCTTTTGCAATCTGGGAAGGTCAACATTTATTGCCCATCTTTAATTGCCCTTAAGAAGGTGAAGATGAGCTACCAAATTGAAGCAATATTTCTCATATTTTGTTTTCTTACGTCCCAGGGGCCATTCTGCCTATTGAGTTTATGCCAGCTCTCAGAGCAATGCCATCAATCCCATTTCCCCACAGCACATTCTCTCTCCTACCGTACAGATTCTTCTACTGCATGCTTACACTCGTGGCGAGTTACAGGACCCAATTATTCTATCAGCATGTCTTTGAGATGTGGGACAAAAACAGAGCACTTGGAGGAAGGCTACGTGGTCAAGGGGAAAACAGGCAAACATGACCAGGCAGCACCAAAGATTAGGACTGAATCTGGGTCATGAAGTTGTGAGGCAGAAGCACCATTGTACCATCCTTGCAGTGCTAGTTCTTCTGGTGGAGGTACTCTCACAATGCTGTTAGATAAGGATTTCCAGGATTTAGACCCAGCAAAAATAAAACTAAATAAAACTTTATATTTGTCAGGACTGTGTGTGTGTGTGTGTGTGTGTGTGTGTGTGTGTGTGTGTGTGTGTGTGTGTGGTGGGCGAGGAGGTGCAGGGATTAGAAACAAGAAACAAGCAGACGGTGGTCTTCCCAATACACTTAAAGTCCTTGTCCTTCTTGGTTGCAAAAGTTTTATGTTTGGGAGGCTTTGAATAAATAGCCTGAGTGAGGAACTGTGGGTACACACTGCAGCCACTGAGTGCTGGTGGTGGGTGGAGTGAATATTTAATATTTAGGGTGATGAAAGGGGTGCCAATCAAGTGGGCTGCTTTATCCTTGATAGTGTTGACAAGTGGACAAAAATCTAAAGCACTCAACAAGTCAGCTAACGTCAGAAAAGGTGGTCATGAAACTACCTGATTTTCAAAAAAAGTCCATTACTTTCCTGATGTTCTTTAGGGAAGAATATTTGCCCCCCCAATACTTTGTACAAAAAATTCCAGCAAGGAATAAATTTGTTTTTCTTAGTACAGGATAGGATTTTGGTATTCTGGACTGTACAGATTAAAAAAAAGAGGAGAGCCACAAAGGAAACAAAAAATCTACTCATTTACACACTAATCATGTGCAGGACAAGATCACAAAATGTTTTGACACTGGAGGGAGGATGCGGGGGAACATAATGAAGGTACATTTTAATTGGTATTGGTTTATTATTGTCACTTGTACCGAGGTACAGTGAAAAGCTTGTCTTACAAACCGATCGTACAGGTCAATTCATTACACAGTGCAGTTACATTTCCAAAACACAGCTCTGATGGCAACACAAAGGATACAGGAGGGTGTTCCAAAATTGTGGGTTAGGGGAACAGGCACAAGAGAGTGGGTCCTCATGTAAAACTAAAGAAATAGGAAACAAATCTGAAAAAAAAATCACTATCTGAAAAAATTGAGACCATACAAAAGGACATTTAAACAGAAAAGGTAAACAAACCCACAATGTCCTTGTGATGGAAAGTATAAATGGGCAGGGAATAAAGCAGATCGCCAAACCGATCACATCACTTTTTGGCTGATGCACAGGAGAAAAAAAATGTTTTTTTTAAAAGTATTTCAGAGGTGGTGGAATTGAAATTCTTTTGCATTATGCAAAGACATTTTGCACTATGTAATAATTTAAATCTGAAAACTGGTTACATTCCTTGGATCCCTCAGCAAACTATGATAATGTCCATCTGTGATCTTGGCTCAGTTCTTTCTCTCTCTATTACAACAGCCCGACTTGCTGGGCACATCCTACAGTCCTGCATTTTGCACTTTTCCACATTCCGTTATGTATATTCTCACTCTCGAACTGCCCTCATTTCATGGCTTTTGTTCCATTATTTCTCTCTCAATCTGCCCCCATTAATCTATTGATTGAATAATTTCTGCAATTTATCCCCAGGGCAACACTGGCCTCACCCAGAGATTCTCCTTTGTCCGATCAGCACCACCCCACCTTCTCTGCAATTTAAAGCTAATTTGTTTTCTCGCTTCCACAGGTTTGATTCTGTTTCTTTTTCCACAGAGCTGCAAGACCGACTAAGTGTTTCTAGCACTTTGCTTTTATTTCAAATTTCCAGCATCTGTAGTTTTATTGATTTTCAATCACCATCCCGATACCCAACTCAGATAAGATTTTTTTATTAGTCACACACACATCGAAACAAACAGTGAAATGCATCTTTTGCTCGGAGTGTTCTGGGGGCAGCCCACAAGTGTCGTCACGCTTCTGGCGCCAACATAGCATGCCCACAACTTCCTAATGTGTATGTCTTTGGAATTTGGGAGGAAACCGGAGCACCCAGAGGAAACCCACACAGACACGTGGAGAAATTACAAACTCCTTGCAGACAGCGGTAAGAATTGAACCCGGGTCGCTGGTGCTGTAATAGCGTCACGCTAACCGCTACACTCAAAATGACACGATGCCCAATCAGGTGTTGGAGGTGCTTTATCCTCATTGCCATCACTCACCTATCACTTCAGGCAAAACCCGCTCCAAACCTGACTCCATTACTTAAGGTAGTGATTCCAAAGAGGATCTGCTGTTTTTCGGAACACCTCCCATAGCAGGAGATCACACTGCAAGGATTATGCTGTTCATGCAACACAGCAATGGATACCTTCATTTCTGCAAGCAATAAGGCCATAAATTGGAATGTAAGGGCTCACCATGCTTTGTACAAGACACACATTTGAAAAGAAATCATCTCTTGCCTTGCAAAATGAACTGGCGTGGGTCCCCATTCTAATATACATTTTAAACCACAGAACTGTTCATTGGCCAGTTTGATTTCTCATCCATAAAGCAGATGTTGTCAGTACATACAGTGGTCAAGAAATAAACTGTGATGAGTTCACCTTTCAGAAATTGTACGAGAGAACAAACTGATGAAGCACGCTTATATAGGAAGAGCATGGGTTTCCATCCATGCGTTGAGATTTCAATGTGCTCAGCATCATCACAGGAGAAAAGGAACAAAATATAACCAGTTCAATGACCTACTGTCAAATAATGCTTAGATTATAGGTGTGAAACATGCCCATGAGAAATTCATTGGTTCAAACACTATAGTATTTTGCAAGGTGGGGAGCTGGTGCCTCAAAAGGAGTGAGAAACATGAATAAAAAGAGGAGAAGGATATAGGGAGCTGTATTACTGATTTCAAGGTGAGTGAACAGAATCAAGATGTTCCTGTATGTGCAATCAGTGAAACAAATTTCCACTTTTCAGAGATCGAGGGTGTATATGTGATAGAAATTTATCTCACGGACATTGCTGAGTACCTTTACCCACCAGTAAAAATCAAGAAAATGGGTTTGCACTTAATCAAATTATTGCAATATTAGTATCAGTGTTAGTTCAAAACCACACAAAGTCAAGATATTTCTCTAACAAAAAAGGAACTGCAAGGGAGTACAAAATTCAAAACTCTGTCCCATTGTTTGGGAGAGAGAGTATGCCATTTATTTCCAAAGTGTTGACTGATGCGCACAGTCAAACTAGCGGGCAATTGGCATCTGATGTCAAATTGGCGAAGAAATATTGTGCAGCCAACATCTGCAGTGAATACGCAGAGTCGACAGGTCATCACATCATTCAACTTATAATTCTGATTTGATACTAGGTATGCCATTTTGGAGCATGGTGTTCTAACAGACACCCTTGGCTGATCATATTGATCAATAACCTTCCCTGCCCTTACCCCCAATAGTGTCACTCAAGGGATCATCAGATCAGTTGCCAATTGAGTTCTGGTGGCTGTTGCTGCAATCGTGTAAATGTTTGGCAGTTCTGTGAGTTAATTAAAGTTGGCAAAGTGTGCAGGGTGTACTTTGACAAATGTTGAAGGATTTTTCATGACTTCAAGACTTCTGCTTTAAAACTGCTTTCAGATATTCTGCAAGGAATTGAGAACAACTGAGAGACACAGTGAAGAGCAACGTACCTGAAGAGATTGGGAATAGGAACAGGAAGGAAAGCGCTCTGAGCAGGATGCCTTATCTACCAGGCAGCAATTCTGCAGATGACAGAAAAACATTCCTGTGGAAATTCACCATCTATTTCAGCCACAATGCAGCAGCCCTTTAAGAAGTACAGGCTCCCTTTGTAGTTGCTGCCTTTTCATAATTTTCTGCCTTGTGTAACAGCACAGACAGCTTACTGCATTCAAGATAATTAGCAAGTAGCGCAAACTTGGTGCACTGCATGCATCAGAGGCAAACATGCAAGCAATCCAATGCCCCAGGAGTCCAGGGAAATCAGCCCCAAAGTCGTCAACTGAATCAGATATCTATTCAGCTTCTTTTTAATTTCTCCAAGTGACATGAAGTGAAATACATTGATGAGACATGATTTCACCCTAAGGTTCTATTAGAAGAAAGACAGGAAAACATCTCATCTCCTTCAGTCATTTACTTACTCGAGAGAAAGAATGTAATCATTCACTTACACCTCCAGTTTCCATCGGGGACTGACCTTGCACATTTGTAAAAGAATGGCAGTTGAAATCTTTTTTAAATGTATCTTCCTTGGTAGAAGCGTTGACAGTGATCCTTCTAGACAATACACATGTATATAGAAAATGATGTGAAATTGAGAGCTGAGAAATAGTTCTGATCCAAAATGAGGGAGAGCAAAGTTAGCTGCCAGCAAGCTCCTTTTAATATTGCAAGAGATGAGAGCTCTTCAACTCCATGGTGGAAATTGCTGTTGGCTTGCCAAAAGAGGGCTCAAATTCGTGCTGGAGTTTTGCAGCTAATACATCAACAAGGACAGTGGAAGAATACAAGGCAGCACTGAAGTGAAAAGAGTAGGATTTGAGCTAAACAAATGGTCAAGACTGCTCTGCCTTCCAATAATTCCAAAAACTTTGATTTCACACGTGGTATAATTTTGTACCACAGACAACGGAAGACAAATTTCTCCCCCAGGGAATATCACGATGCTGAGGTCAGGAGCCTGACATTTTATGTGTCATGGATTCCAACGCAATGAAGATCCAAAAGAAATTATTCTGGAGGGTTGCAGTTACCGATAGTCAAGTCCTCTCCCTCAATACCCTGATGTCCAAAACTCTATCCTTGAATGTAGGAAGGGACATTTCAGTATGCAGTGAATAGCAAGATATCAGACAGAATATTGCCAAAAGCACCTGTATTAATGATGTGCCATGTTTGCTTGCAATCTTGTTGAGTGGCATATGTGTTGCTGTAATCTAAGGCAATCATCCTGCATGATGCCCAATGACAAACAGCAACTTGTCCAATAAAGGGAGAACATTCAAAATTGTTTGTCCTTTTGGCAAGATATCAGAATTTAACAAAGATTATTATAGTAAAAACATTTAAGACAGTGTGATCTTTCAGAACACAGCTTTCAACCTGCAAATTCTAATGCAACAGATGTTGAAATTAGCATCATAGGCTGAGTACAAGTTTGACTCAAGTTAATGCATTGACAGCACAACATAATTAATGCAATTGGCTAGACCTGTGTGGAGGATTCCTTCCAAAGTGGGTAGTCTTTACAAGGAAGTCAGCTCTTGCACCATTTAACGATATGCTGCCCCTTTCTTCTGATAGCTTTGTAATTTTCCAGTACTTTTGTTTGCATTTCCTTCTTTTTCAGATCTGTGCATCACTAAAAAGGTGATCGTTTATTGCCCAAACTTTAAAACCCTTGAAATAAATGGCTTGCAAGGCAATTTAAGAAGGGATATAAGAATTAACCACATAATTGGGCCTAGAACAGCATATAGGACAGATGAGTAAGGATGCAGATATCCTCTCTTGATAGACACTTTTGAATCAGATGGTTTTTAATTAAAAAACTGGTAATTTTGGGTTCATTATTACTAATTCCATAAGTTGCCATGGAGGAATTTGAACAATTCATCATGTAAAAGTTCTAATAAAATGTCAGCAACCCGCAATGTTAATTCTGTCTCTCTCTCCGCATATGCTACCTGATCTGCTGAGTATTTCTTGTGCTTTCTGTGTTTTTTATATATATTAGGGCAAATTTCTTTCTTTCAGGGTAATTCAGGTATGTCTTTTATGTATGTCTAATAAGTATGTCTATAGTTTGAAGAACAAAGGGTAAAAGAGAAGAAGACAAAGTTGCAATGGCATGTGGACCGAAATAGGGACAAAGTGATGGTGATGAGGACAAATTTTTTCACTCAAAAACTGACGAACCTTCGCAATTCTCTATCACGTACGGGTGTGAAAGCTCAGTTATTGTGTTCATTCAACAGGGATTAGTAGATTTCTGGGTATTAAGAGAATCAAGGGATGTGGAGATAGTGCTAGAAAATGGAGCTCCTGGAAGATCAGGTGGTGCAAACTCAAAAGGCTGATTCGCTTACTTCTGCTCTTACTTCTTGTATTATGATACCAAGCTTGGATTGTAAATGCTTATAGATTACATAATCAAGGGGAAAGAGAGGAAGGTAGAGAGTTTCACAGTGCAGGTCAAGAGAAATTGATGAATTATGTCACACAAAGCTGTGAGAATCATGGAGTGCAGTGGTTTACAGTTGCTGCTTGGGACAGATGCTTTCAACTATTTTTCACACACTACGACACAATGTCTTCCCAAAACAGATTCCAAAATCATGAAAGAAACAATAAATGGAAATTAGGTTTATAAATCGACACAAACAACTCTTAAAGACAACTAATAAGAATCAAAATCACAATGTGCAAAGTGAGAGACTTATTGTCTTATCTTAAACCACCTTTCCAAAACACAACCCATCAATCAACATGCCTCCATAACCTATTTTCTTTTGTCTTTCTTCTTTTCTTGCAATTGTCAATATTTATTAAAGTTGCATAGAGCCAGTGTAACGTAGCTTCGGTCCTGGGATAAGGGGCTTATCGTACAAAGGAGGATTTGGTATCATTTTTCAATGCTGATTGAAGCATAGAAGAATGAGAGGTGATCTAATTGAGGTGTCCAAGGTTGCAAGAGGGGTTGTCAGGATTGATGGTGAACGCACAGCTTAGTCAAGAACTAAGGGTCAGGCTCTGGATAAGGGATCAACCATTTAGCACTAGAATGAGGATAAACTTTACACAGAGGACCGTAAATCTGTAGAATTCTCTATCTTCAAGGGCTGCTCAGTCAGAATATCTTCAATACTGAGATCAATAAATCCTGGGGCAGGAAGGGAAGTAGAAGACATTGATAATGGATGGAGCATAGAATCAATGTCTCACTGAATGGTGCAACAGGTTCATGGGGCCACATGGCCTACTCCAGCTTTGATTTACTACAGAGTCATACAGCACAGAGAAAGGCCCTTCAGCCCATTGTTCACATGCCATCCATCAAGCACCCATTTACCTGAATCCTACACAAATCCAATTTTACTCTCTCCACATTCCCGGATTCTACCACTCACAAAAGAACAATCACAGAGGCCAATTAATCTACCAATCCACGTGTTTGCTACGAAACTGGATAATCCAGAGGAAATCCATAAAATCACAGAGAGAAGGTGCAAACTCTACACTGACAGCACCAGGCCAGAATTGAAAATGAATTACTGAAGCTGTCAGGCAGCAGCTCTGCTGATTGTTCCCTAGTGCCACCCCAGTTCATATCATCCCCCAGACCAAACAACAAACACTGCTATTATACTCAGTCCTGAGTTATTTTGGATTTCTGGAGATTCACATTAGTAGGCTGGCTTGAGACTCATAGATGTTTGAATCTGCCTCCTGCAATCTGATGAAAACAAAGGGCTCACAATTCTACTTTAAATAATCCAGAACATCACATGAGATTATGTAGGCTAGTTCAATGTTGTTTGTCTAATTCAGGTTCTGGGAGCCCAGTTTCTGGGACGTGCCTGTTCAGTCTGGGTTCCACAGCCTGCAAGATCTCAAAGATATAAGGAAAGGAACTAAATGCTATTTGGCAAAGGAAGCAGTCTTAACAGCTGGGAGGTTGCTCACAGACGCAGGGCTCCCAGAATTGGAATTAAAATTGAAGAGAGATGTAAGTAATAACCCTAATAACATTTAATATATGCATGGCTTAGTCCTCTCAGGCTCTCCAAGACCAAGAGACATTCTTTAATATTCAATTTCAACTCAAAATTTTAATTGAAGCATATTTTATTTTTACATCTGTGGAATTACAACACCCAGCACAATATGTGGAATGTCTGGGATAACAAGTTAATATCTGCTGAACGACTAACTCTTATAATATTCTGCAGCGCAGGATATCCTCTGTCCTTGCCCAACCAGGCCTATATATGATTGCAGAACCACCTGCCCTCTGAAACAGCTTACTTAGCCACACATTTCAATAAGCTATTATGCAGAGTCAATAAATGCCAAATGTCCACAGCCTATGAATGAATAAATTAAGACATAACATGTAGCACTTGAAAGCTTCATTAACCATTGAGATGGTGGTGAGTTGTTTCCTTGCACTGTTGTACTGGAGGTACAGCCAACAATGCCATTGGGTAGGAAGGTCCAGGAATTGGATACAGCATTGATGAAAGAATGGCCATATATTTCAAAGTGAGGAACATACAGGCTCTGGTGTTTCATTGTACCTGCTTCTTCTTCCAAAAGGTTCTGTCATCATCAACCTAAAGGAAGGAGACAGTTCAGTAATGTCCTTGCAGCCATTAAGAATTTGCATGTCTTTCTATTCAGGCCTGCTCGATTTGAAGGCCACTGACAGCACAGCTTCCCAGAATTTCCTGTCCTCTCTCCCGTAGGTTTTAGATGTTGGCAAGTGGGAGAGTCTGGACCATCCATCATCTCTGGATGAGCTGACTGGGTCTATCCATTCCTTTGAGAGGAGTGAAGTGTCAGAAGTGACGCTTTACCTGCTAAGTTATATTTGGCTCTGAAAGTGCACAGTGCTATGCTACTTGCTGGCAACATATCAGAACTCATGAGGAAGGGCACCTACAATCTTCTCTACAAGTAAAAAGTGGGGAAGGGAAGAAAACGCTCCCTCTCAATTGCAGGAAATAACCTGGTCACCAGGTGCGAGGTGGTCTCAGTTTGTACGTATATGGTGCGGGTGTGGTCTACTCCTGTGCTGCAGCAGTCAACCAATCCATCTTCCATTTCATCTCGAGATCCAAAATGGAACCAGTCCATGGGAATGAAGGTACAAATCTCCAGAGAAAGGAGGAATAATGTATCCGATATAGTCCTGTTCCTGATGGCCATCTTTGTATGTGGCTGCATCAAGCCCTGTGTAGACACTGAGTACGCAAACCCCAATTGTCACTCTGTGCTGAGGTTCTCCCTGCCCCGATGTTGCGAAGGGCGGGCCTGTCCACCTTGCAGCATAATGTTCTATCCAGTTTTTCTGTGCTGTACCACCTGTGTCTCAGAGAAAGGCTGTGGAGAAAATTGCCTTTCAGCACAAGTCAGTCGGGCAGTGGTCTGCACTTAAAGTCCTCTAGGCTATGTTTAAACCTTGAGCATACAAACGGCAAGTGTCATCATGTTTCATCTGACTTCAGTTTAGCAAAGAATGAATCGGACCTTGTCGCCTCGAAACCACTGTTTAAGACCCTTCCATCAATACACAGGTGTGGATTGTGGGGGAAAACCCACACTCATGGAATGCATGTGAAAAAGTAACTAACATCATGCTGACATAAAGTAAGTTTTAGAAGTAAATGGAACAATATTTCTTTGGCTCTGAATGGCAATATACAAACTATTTGTATTTTGTACTTGCAAATTTAGGAACTCAGTATATTTTGGAAAAGAAACTGTTCTGTCCAATGGAATCAGTAGCCAAACCAGCAAATAAGGCACGGCCACAGTTAGTTTTTCACATACATTAGCACAAATTGTTGTGTGCATCCGAATGTTCCACCCAATACAGTGCTAATTTTGGGAGGAATGCCTCGATTATTTGTCATATATTGCCTATTAGTTTGGTGCAGCTCTCTAGTTACATAAGTGGTGAATCAGCTGCTTAAAGCAATCAAATTATTCAGAATGGATTACATTAAACGTTGACTGTGTAGGGCAATATCATCGGTCCAAAAGCGAGACATTGAAAATAAAGTATCTTAATGTCCTTACTGGCAGGCTTATGGTTTAACACACAATTATTGTTAATACTCTACAGGCTTAGACTTGCAAGTTTAGAAATTCTTCAGCATCAAAAACATGCATGAGACCGGAACTGTGCAGGAAACCTCGTTGCATCTTGTGTGAGGCCCAAGCATTGGGTGCCATTGAACTGGCTATGCAAGCAACAAAGCTCACAGAGTTTTTTCCTCCACTGGTTCCAGCCACTGTGGAGCTGATGGAGGAAATAACAGGTTGGGTGAAGGTTAGAGTGGACGGTATGAGGAGATTTGGAGATCAGAAGGGGCGACAACAAAGGAATGGACAACGTTGTTGCACACCGGTTTACTTCACTGCATCACACGTATGGAGAATCCGGAACAAATCTTTGTTACGGTGATTTGTTCACAAGGGACCTGATTAGGTTTGGTGATCAAGTTCAAAGAACCCGACTGCATTCAGTGATAAAAGTTTCAGATTGAAATGCTTCTCAAAACACACAAATTTTAGATTTTCAGAAGAATTTCTAGGCTAGAATGGTTAAAATTAACTTTGTTGCTCTTTAGCTGAGCTGTTCAAATTAACTAACAATAGACAACACTTTAATCTGAATTTATGTTGCTTTTTTGGTGTGATTTCCCCACTACCCATCACCTTCAACACCCGCCCCCCCCCCCCAACAACTCATTTCAATTTTTTTTGACAACACAGTAGAATTGGAAAGAACGCAAACATATAATAGTTTATGATCAGAAAGAAAGAATCCAAATGACCTGCAAACACAGGGTAAATATAAAGACCCAGGCTGGAGAGCAATCAGCCATAGACCATGTGAATTAGCTCTGCGGGACTTGCAATAAGGTAAGATAAAATCTCTTGCATCTCCCAGCTGGATACCTAACTATAGCAAAACCAATCACAAATGAGTCTGTGAATGTATAAAATTTTCATCAGTAGACAACTCTACAGTGAGATCTGAACAGGCTTAAATTGAGTGAAAAGCCCTAATCCAAGGAAAATTTTAATTGAGACAAATTTCATTAATTCTGATTGCCTCATGACTGCACACAATCTTCTGTTAACCAGTTTTTTTTGCTAGAGCTTTATGATATCAAACAAGCCTCTTTGAAAGGTGGTAAAAATATATTGGAAAGATTGCTGCAGAATTTTGATTGTACTTCACCACAGTTTTCAGATTTGCTCCATAATCATCTTAATCCAATCCATACGAGACTCTCACGTTGCTCCATCTCAAACAGTTAGCTCCCTCCAGAAAACATTTCAACTAAATCTCAACATCACTGTGTGCCAGAAGCAAGGATAATAATATTTCTCGTGTTTGGTATTTTATTTTTACTCCTCTTATCTGAGCCAGTTCCAAAGTGCGACAGAACATAATTAAAGCAGAACATTTCCAAGCGTCACACAATACAAAGAAGTTGGAGGACTCGAGAGGGATTGCAGAGGCTGCAGCTTCATTATGTTCTATCAGCTGAAATCAGGTGTCAGCAAGTCGCAGGCACTGACAGGTTTCTGCCAGAGTCTAAGCCTTTCTCTATTCCTCAATTTGCCAAGGTTGCTATGAAGTTAAATGTCACCATTCCTTGTTGCAAAATCGGTCTCAGTGACTTCATGTGGCAGACAAAGATAAAACTGCTAGCTCTACATTTCCAGGTTTTCAATGCAAGCTTTTGATTAGACTCGACATTGTGATTTTAATTGATGCATAAACCACGACAGCGTTTGTTTTTTTTGCTGATGTAAATTCATTATATCTCTGGAGTATACATTCAAGAATTCTAACACTGAAAGCAAATTGTATTGATACATCTGGCTTTTATTTGATGTTCACTGTGGTAAGGGATATTGTTTGGAAAACAAGCATTAATATATTTGGTGATGATACTGCGTCCAAGGCAAGGAGTGTGCAGAATGGTGACAAGGTTGGATTTTCCCTTGTGATGACGATAAAGCCGACTGCACTCAATCTGACACCTCCCTTACTCTGCCCCTGCTCTGATCTCGACTCCCCTAGTGACACCCACGAGACCCAGAGTACTGGAGGCCTCCACTCCAAGGCCCTTCTGAGAGACAGAGTGGGCTACAAGTGGTGACCAAGCCCCAAGCAACAGAACCTGATGCTCCACCCCTTGAACAACCTCAGCTCACTGTGGTCAAAAACATTTTCTCTGCTTTCAAATAATTTAAAAAATAATTCTTTCAAAATAACTCAAGATAACAATAATAAATTGAGTCAGAAACAAGTTAAATTAATTACAAACTTAAATGTGAAGTGAAAGAAAGAAACATGAACAAAAAACATCACCTGATCTTCCCTGGAGACACAAGAAACTGCAGATTCTGGAATCTCGAGCAACACACAAAACACTGGAGGAACTCAACAGGTCAGGCAGTGTCAATGGAGGGAAATGGACAGTCGATGTTTTGGGTGGATGAATCCAGATGAACGGTCTTGACCCAAAATGTCAACAGTCCATTTCCTTCCATAGATGCTGCCTGACCCACTGAGTTCATCCAGCGCTTTATGTGTTGCACCTGATCTCCGCTTTTTGTTGAGGTCAGTGATATCTGTGCTCCAGCACCTGACCTCCCGCCTGTTTCCGTTTTTCCAGTAATGGAGCGCAGGCACGAAAGTCAAAGACCCTGTCAGCTTTGGAGGGTGGTTGGGCAGCTGTTCCCACAGTGGTCCTCAATCCAACCCAATGACATTTCAATTCACTTTACTGATTCAGGAAGCACTCTACAATGGACCAAAGGCCTCGCATTCTATTTCTTCCACAAAGGCACATTGGTCTTAATAGAAAATATGGCTACTGCTACTTCAGTTTGTGCTTTTTGGGGATTCGAACAACAAAATCACAATATAATTCATTATGAGATGGTGATATTGGAGACAGGGATGAAGAAATTATTGCATTAAATGTTGGTAATGGGTTGGTCAGGGAAAGGGCAAGTAGTTACAAGTTGTTTGCCTTGCTCCAATCTCTTGACATTCATACAATGCAATTTATTCAGTATTTTGAGGATGCATTTGTAAAGTTGATGAACTTCAAAAATGTTTCACATCTTGTGGAGAAATAGCATCCAGAAATTTTGTGAAAATAATAAGATCCTTTGGGAGATTTGTTGGACCCAATTTCAATGCAAAACCTTTTCAGTGTTCTTAGATCTAGATTTCCAGTTTATCCTGACTCAGACATGTGGAAATAAGAAATTGCATGGTACTATTTTTTTGGCTGATGTCTTGCAACTTTAAAACAAACCAGTCAAGTTAATTTACTGAAGCTATTTTAAATTCTGAGCCCAAAGGTAAGTGGGTGAGAGGTGTTCCTAACTCCCATGATAAGCTGGAGAACTCAAAGACATGCCAACTAACAGAATCAGTCTGAATATCTCACTAAGTTGTATTGGAAGCTCCAACTGGAAACTCCAAAGACCAAAACATCAACAAAATTAAAAAACAATTCCTGCATACTTCCATTTTCTGAAAATTTATTCAGTATTTTGAGGATAAACCAGTTGTTCATATCTATCCGAGAAAAGATATTAACAAAATTAAACAAGGCTTCTGATTTTGGATCCAATTTTAAGGCAATGGATTTTGCGAAGTTGATAAACACGTGACAACTTATGTAAATCTCAACATAAAAGTTACCGTTTAAAAAAAAACAATATTTTGAGGTTTATATTGAACCAAAGATAAAGTAACAACCATAGCAGGAAATTTAAACAATGGGATAGACTTGGCAGCAGTAATGACAGTGTGTTTACAGTTACAGCACTTCAACACTGATAGTAAATCTTGGCTTAAGTATGTGCCTGGTTAATCAAGAAAATCCAGAGTTGCTGAAACCCCACAGGATATGCCAGAGTGTAATCTTTACAAATGAGTGAGTTGAATATAAATTCCTGCACTTACACAATACGCTTGTTGTATAAAATGCACCGAAAATTTTACACTTTATGATGGAAGGTGTAACCTTTATAATATTTCAACTTGTAACTTACTTCAATGTATATGATCCATTTTATTTCATTATCTAGAAAACCACTGGAATGGTCATTAAATCTTCCTGGTTTTCTGTGAGAAGTCTCCAATGTGCTTGGTGGTTCAGCCTCCTGACAGCATCATTGTTCCTGGATGCGAGAGATCCCCTGAAGCTGATACCTGACACAACCAATATTGGAAGGGATGAAGACCGGCCAATAGAGACTGCTCGTCCCCTCTGGGTAACCTTCAGCAGTGAGTGCTAACACCGTACCACCAGCCTTAATATCCACACCGCTGTCTTACAAAAACAAATGAAGTCTTTGTTCTCAATTTAGACATTTTTTAGGGCAAGACAGCACAGGTACCATAATTGTTGTCTATGGAAATAAACGTACAATGAAAACTTGGGATAAATTTAAAAAAAACATATTTGGAATTTTTTCAATAACTGGTGGTGACTTTCCAGGATCTGGAGATTTCAACATTTAATCCAATTGAAATATTTTACAGCAGTTACTTGAAATAGGTTTGTAAATAGAACACATTTTGAAAATTTGAAGGACCATAAAACTGTGTACAATCAAATGATTCTCTTTATCGAGGCCAATACATTGTGGCGGTTTTCAATCGCTGATGAAAGTGTTTGCCTGCCATGTAGCAGTTTGCATTAAGTAAGATCATGGTTTGATAATCACTAAAAGGATTTCTTCTCACTGGGGTTCAATAAGTTACATTAATGTTGCAATTACAAAGCACTAAAATGTCAAAACAGTCAAACTAATGTTAGTACATTCACTGCAGCTGACAATGCATCTTGAAAACCTTGTGTTAAGTGCTCATCAATGTGGAGGGCAATTCTTATTGACAGCCATTCCATTAATTAAACATCAATGTAGTAAAAATGGAAGCTTTACCTTCAAGTTTTACTAGAAATTGAGCATGAGCTGAGTTCAGGACCTTTGCTTGATTTTAATCTGCAGTTTACACTGTTTTTAAAATAAGAGGTTGTAATACTTTTCATCATGCAAATTTTAAAAAAAGATTACCTTATCACTGAGATCTCCTCCCAAAAATAGGAAATATTAAAGTTATCTTAACTTTGAGGTTTTCTTCCATTATCTTTCTTTGGGTATTTATCCAATATAAGAGAATGCCATGATTCTTAATTTGGACTGAATAGAGTCTAGAACTGGAAATATATCAATTATAAGGGTCAGTAAAGCTAACACTGAAATAATGCAAGGCATTATTCTGTTTAGACAGTTACTTAGCACCTAATCAGGATCCAGGCTGGGATGTTTCAAATTTCCCATGTTTATCTTATTTTCTTAATGGCACAAGAGGAGGCCATTTAGCCCAATGAGTCTATGTTAGCTCTCAGAGCAATCCTTTCAGTCCCATTTCCACAATTATTTCCCTGTAACTTATTGTCTTTCGCTGATAAACAGTTTGATTTTGGTTGTAAGTATGGAAATCAGTTGCCGCATTGACGCAACACAATGCATTTGAACAGAAAATTAAACACCCAATAATGGTAAAGAACACAGAAGTATCTGGATGATACATTCATGACCAATGATTGAACTGCACAGCAGGATGGAGATTACCCTGCAGTGAATACAAATTGATTTGCAGAAAGAGTTTCAGAACTTTTCAGAATCTCCACCCTAGTTCCTGTGAAAAATCCTGAAGCCCAGGTGACAGGTGTTACATTATACATATGACAAGCTGTTACAATCAAACTCTAATGCATCAATCAAACTCTAATTCATGTTACTGGAGACTAGTGCTAAGAAAATCATGCAATCCGTACGTCTGTTGTAATTTCTCCAGTAGACAACTATTTTGTCAATGTGGCCTTTGAATCTTCCATTCCCATGTAATGTCTCACAGCTGCAACTGTCAAATCAAAGTTTTGCACCAAAGAGTTCGTGATAATGGAATGACTTTTTCTGCATGAGAAGATCTCCACCAACTAGGTAAAGGAACATGAAGAAATTGAAGTGGTGAATGAGAAATAATTTGACTATAATTCCACTTGTTTGGCTTTCTGCAAACCTTGAAGGACACTGCACCTAATTCTGTGAAATTGCTGTCATCTGTTCTTTGCTGTCACTGCAAGTGTTGGCTCACACAGCCTCTTAGATCACATGGCACGTTAACCATGAAGTAGTTCACAGGAACTAACAAGAGATTTCTGCACTTATTTAACATACACACAGTCAGACACAGAGGGTTAGAAATTACTTTGTGTCACAGCCTGTGGCATGAGCCGGACACAGACAATGATCGCACTTAAATTTGATCCTTAGGGCTCATTTACATGACACCGCAGCCGAGGTCTGAAGGGAAATGCAGTATGAATTTTAATCTGCTTTATTGGTTGCTGCAAGGAAGGACTGGGAAAGAGGCAGAGAGGGGAGGGAGGGTTTGGGCAGGGTAGTGTTGGGTATTTGGGATGAGGCAGGAAACTGTCTTCAGCGCTCCTGATGCCCCCACCTCCATACCCTGTTCATGACAGTCTGCTTGACCTCAGACTGCATGTGGATATGGGTTTCCCCAACCATAGCCAGATCAAGCTGGCAGCATTCAGTGCAGACTATTTCCAAAAAGAGTACTGCATCACATTTTCTGTTAATACAGGTTGAAACTCTCTAGTCCAGCATGCTTGGGACCTGACTGGTGCTGGACCGCAGAAAATCCAGACCACAGAAATTGCCCCTCGATCATCTCCCTCTGAACAGAACTTATATTTTTAAGTCTGGACACTCCCCAGGTCATGCTAGGGTTCCGAGAACTACCTGTAATCGAAAAAGTTGGAAACGCTGTTGGCTGAGATCGCAAAAGTTGCACTGGTAGGCTAACTAGCAGCAGCTTAGTATAGATCTTTGTTAATTTTAGATAGAAATAGTTAAATCAGTACCGATCTGTGCTACAGATTCTAAACATGCCAGACCATGGGAGTTGCTGGACCACGGAATGCTGAAGTAGAGAGTTTCAACCTGTAAAATCAAAAGGCCATAACAACAATGTATGAGCTGTCAAAACCTCCTTTTCTGTCATGGAATGTGGACACTTGGGCTCAGCTTCATGTCAGTGAAACAAGGACATTAAGCAATTTTAGCCCAGGCAAAGTTCAGTCAATTACCCTTTACTGCAGCAATATTAATCTGTTAACAGTGGGAGTCATCAGAATCCTAGTGCTATGGTTGCTAAGAAGGTGTACAGTGGCACCATGCGTTTGGAGACCATGTTGTGACACATGTAGCAAGGTCTGTCCCACACTGTTCCTCAGCTCTTCAATGATAACATCAGGGAAAGGAAGCATGGAGATGTGTGAAGATGGGGAGGGAATAACAATTAATAGTTTTTTATTTCTTCATGGAAAAAGGACATAACTGGCAATGTTGACATTTATTATCCATCCCTAATTGGCCCTGAACTGAGGGTAGTTACTCGTTAACTGCCAGTATTTCTGGAGTCACATATCAACCACATGGGGTGTTGATGGTAGATTCTCTTCCCTGAAGGGTGTTGGTGAACTACATGGGTTTTTTTTAAACAATCCTCTGGTAGTTCTGTGGTTACTGAGAAGTAGAATTATTTTTGTAATTCCAGTGTTATTTAATGACTCGAATTGGACTTCCCAGGCATTCAATCTCATTGTTAAGAATCAATGGTCTAGAATTCTGGGCCAGAGCCTTTCAACATCATTGGCTACTTCAAAATTAAGCATGGACACAATCTTGTGCTCCAGGAATAATTAAACTAAAGATAACACAATTACAGTGCGAGACTTAAACTCCATGAGTACAGAGATTCCAAGATCCCACATGCCAGTTGTGGATTTAAATTCTGTGACTAAAGGGTGAAGAGATATTGGAGGAGGTTAGCCACATTAGTGTTGCTATAACCCCTATTAATTCAAAAATTTTCAATTATATCAGCATTCATCTCGAGGGAAGTGAAGGAAAAATAGAATTACAGATTTTAAACTAAAGATGTATGATATGTATGAGTCAAAGGAAGCCTAATCAGTTTAAATATACAACTTCAGTGTAGAATAACAAGCAGAAATACAGCGTTGAATTCGAATACAAGTAGAAAATACAAAAGTGATGATTACCAGTTGAAGGCATCTCACTTTGAAAGAGCCACTGTCAACAAAACATTAATTTTGTGGTCAATGACAGACTTCTTGGTGAGTAGCAAAGAACTAAAGATTTACAACTGGTTAAAATAACGATCTGGATCATGCTGGACCCAATCTACTGCCCAGACCCAGCGATTTTGGTCTCTTCCCAACTGGACTTGCCCTTCTATGGAAGTGTAGGGCTGAACAAGCTGACCCACACAACCAGGGAAGCAGAGTGTACTTCATTTGAAGAGCAGGCCTCCCAGGAGAAGTATCCTGAGGTCCCACCCTAACATGTTCTGATGGCTTGCCAAGTGTCAAAGGCTGTTGAATTGGTTTTAGTTGTCTCTGAGAGTCAGTGCTTAAAATGAATTAAAACATATTAACACACTAACAAATAATTAAAACATTAAAATAAGCAAAGAATTTATGTTCATTTACCTTTTTCCAAAGGGTCAGCGAACCCATTCACATGAATCGGGACCATACATATACCAGTCCCTCCAGGCATAAATGCATTAGACCCTCTGCTGCTGGGCTTAAGAAAACTGCAGGGTCAGAGGGGACAGTCAGATCTGCTCACATCTGGCCTCCAGCTTGTCTCAGACTTCTAGCTTCACGCACCCACAGAAGTCCAAGACGTGCTGAGCAACCAATGGCTTAGAGATGGCCACTCTGTTTGGAACCACAACTATCAGCCATCAGTACTCAGCCCAATCCTGCCTTATGTATGGGGTGACAAACAGACCCAACTGAAAATTTTCCGCTACACTTACTGTGCTCAAGAGAAACGTCACTTGTTTTCCTCTGGTGTACTGTTAGCTTGTTGAATGCATTGACATTTAAGGATCAGTAATTGTGTACAGAAAGTGGTCTCCATAATATTAGCCTATCTTTGCATTATTATTCCATTGGAGATGTTCAATGACTTAAAATGAATTGGTTAGTGTCTTTACCGAAATAACAAACTGGGAATGTGATATGAATTCATTAAGAGTTCAAAAATAAGTAATGCAGATGAAAATTAATTAGCTTAACATTCTCAGCCACATCTCCCAAGTTGTGTAAATGTTGCTTACCTGGGACACAGCTGAAGTGGAAATAAGAGAAGGATGTTTTCTGCTAAATATGAGAAAAGAACTCATCAGTAACATACCACTTTTGAAGAAGTGCATCGAAGATTCAGCAAATTGCTTTCTGGGATTGCAGACCCATCATAAGAAAGAGAAAATGAGCAGGCAAAGCCTCTGTTTTCTAGAGTTTAGAAAAATAAGATATTTCTCCTGGCTGAGGAATGGAGGAGTAGTCACAATCTCAAAAGAATGGGTAGGTTCTTTGGGACAAAACGTGGAGAATTTTTTCACTCAGAAACTGGTGATTTTTTTTCCAAATTTGTTATCTAGAGGACCGTGAAGACTCTGTCACTAATTGCATTCACAGACTGAAGTAGTGGAGATAGGGCAAGAAAACGGTAATAGGTAATAGATAACCCGCACACACACTCTCTCTCTGCTTTATAGTTGCTATGGCAGAATAAAGTTGATCTGAATGATTCTGGCACATGCAGCACTGCTGACAATTATCTGTCTGGTTATATGCATATGTATCACAGTTATGTTTACACTGTGAGCTGAAAAATCACAGTTGGAAATGCTTTAAAAGAATGGGTAAACAAAAATATAACAAGCAATTGCAGATTTCCAACAGAGAGAGTTAAGAGCATGAAGACCAATCTTTGACCATATATGCCCTCACCAAGCAAACTTGTGGCCTGATTATAAACGGGGGCAATTTAACACACTACTGATTTCTTGTCTGACACATTGTAAAGGAGATGGAAGAAAATCTGTCCAACAGTCATGAAAGAAGGCATTGTTTTTGCAGGACTTCTGAACATTTCTCATTGCATCTATCAAAGATAACTCCTTACATTTAAAGTTAATTTACTCATTATTGGATCTGCCTCACTCAGTGGCTTCACAATTAATGGCCTTTCCAATCCGTGGAGAAGGTATCCTCAATTCAGTGGCTTTTTTTTAAGATTAGCTATAAAAAGGTTAATCTTTACAGAGGTCTGTGATGTTGTTATGTTATGGCACTGCTGTGCTATTTATTACATTTTCCTTTTGCAAGCATTGCTTGTGTTTCCTCTTTAAGGGCATGGAGTAGTTCTGAGCATGCTCATTACCTAAAGTGCAGCAATAAAGAAAAGCAGCAATAGGTCTGTTGCACCCAGCAGTAAATCAGTATAATTAATCACACATATGAAGGGTAAAACTGTCAAAGGACAAGCTATAACATTAGAACTTGTCAGTACACGGCAAGATCTGAAGGCAGCATTTCACGGACATCAGCAAAAGTGTTACACAAATAAATACCTTCTCAAAAAATACCATGACACTTCCCCTTTGTGGTATTACTTTTGGTTGCTAAATGTCAAAAAATAAAGCTTTAAAGTAAATTGCTGCCTGATGTTGGAAGATCAGGCAAGTGTTTCATAAATCAAATGTTTGAAATTCTGAAAAGAGTAAAGCAGCAAAAACACCTGTTTCTCAGTGTAACTAATCCCAAAATGTTTGCATTCTGCATTATATTAGAGCATCAGTCACAAAGTGATGATTATAATAATTTCACTAAAATGAAGCAAAATAGCTGATAAATTAGATGTCATAATTTGCTTGAATCAAAGGATGACTTGGTATTTTGAAGAGGATTTTTGACAAATATGCTGAAATCACTTAAAATATCAAGCAATTTCTTAATAATTATGGAGTGAAAAGACAGCACACAACAGAAAGCATTTTTATATAATTATAGACTCAGAGACCATTCACATCAATGGGCTGTCAGTTAAAGTTGTTAGAATGAAAACATTATTGGGTCTGCAGATCAAAGGCAAGGACTCCTCCCTGTAGGATAAACATCTCACAGTTACATTGCTGAAACTTATGCTTAAGAATTGGAATAAATACAGAAAAAAAAACAAAGTGGAGTTTCCACTCATTCTATTGGTGTTATTTGAACCAGCGCAAAAGGTCACAGAAAGTCAAGTGCAACTTCTGTTCAGTGTACATTAAACTTCCATCTGACGATTGCCCTGACCACCAGTATCCCACCAGTGAAATAAAAAAGGATGCCAAGGTCCCTTAACTGTACCCATATGTGGACATGTGAGGAAGCTCTCCAAACCAAGGCTATTCTGCTTAGTCACAATGCAATTAGAATTTCGAACAACTTTCATGTATTCCAAAATCTTTACTTTACTAATGAATGTACCCAAATGAAACTAATAAATCGCTTAGAAATTTTTCAAGTCAATTTCAGTCATTTTATATTTGGATACTCATAAACAATGGACTGTATATTTAATAAAACATGCTTATTGTTGTGTAAAGTTCACCTTATTTGCATTAATAAAATGGCACTCGGTCACAATTTTGAAATACACCAAGGGATATATTTTATTCCTGGGTAATATCACTGGTGCATGGAAGATTTTAGAGTTATGATTGTGCAAATGCATTTTACTGGAAACTCGAACTCAACTGAAGCAGCCCAATTTTCATCCAATTTTCTGAAAGTGCTTAAAGTGCATCACTCTAACACTGCAACTATATCTTTAAGACTGAATAAGGGCAGTGTAATGCAAATAATATTTCTGCAAAACATTATTACTGTTTTGGGAATTTGTGCTTACATGTTAAAGCAACATGAGGTTTTGGAGGTTGCTCATGTGGTACAAAGAATCTTATCGAATCTGGATGAGGTACAAGTTCACGAGAGAGCAGAATGCGGAGTTCATCTCTTACTGATTATTTTCCCATTCATAATTTCTGAGTCATTCCTCAGACTGCACAAGGTGATCCACATAGATTGAAGTTAGAAATGTAGTTGTTATCATCCTTGGTGCTGTTTATTGTTACATAAAAAAGCCACTTCTTCCTATGTCAAAGCTATTTAAATCAGTTGAACAAATCTGCACTTAAGTGTTGGTCGAATACTTTTTCACTACCTCTTAAACTATCCTAATCTTGAATCGACTACCTCAATTCAGTTTTATCGCTGCTTTTCATTTGCGGTGGATCTTAAGTCGGTGCAGACAAGCAAGATGAAATTGCGGCAAGAAATGGAAGGGCATGCTCCCTATACTCTTACACTCAGTGCAGAAGATGCACTTGGGAGGGAAACCCAACAGGGGGAGCCCAACAGAGAGGAGAGCAATTGAATTATGAAAGGAGGCAAAGAATTCAGACCATGAACAGCAGGTCTTATGCTCCTAACCTCTAGCAAGCTGCTGTTAGCAGACACCTGCTTGCTTTTTGGGCAAAAGAATCACAAGTGTCATAACAAAATATAACAACCAATGAACTAAACAATGGCTTATAAGGGGAGAAAGTAAAATGTTCTCCTGTGACAGATTGTACCACACTGGATTTTCATTAAAACTTAAAAACTTGTGTCCTCTAAAGCATTTTGCAATGTAATTATTACTTCAGGATTACTTAGAAGCGAGTTTGCCAATGAAAGTTAATTTGCATATGCAAACTAGGATAATTGATATTCATGACCTATAGTTGTGATTCCTCATTTTAAGAAACCTAATTGAATAAGCAAGACCATTTCCCCTGACTAGGAAATGATCCCATAAGCTTTTGGAAAATAACATCTGTCTTTACTCATTACAGAGTCCTGTGTTGTTTAATTGATTATCACTTTTTCAGCCAAATCCATTACATTTTTCTTTGGAATGGCTGCTTTCCCTACTGCAATTATATCCTTTGTTGCTTTTTATGTAATTAAATGTTTGCTTTTTGTTTAGCAGCATTTGGATGTTACCAGGATTAAAGAGAGTGAAAGTACAAGGAGTGATAAGCTTCCATTTATGGGCATGTCCATTTTTGGGTGCAGAGAGCGTGAAGGGTACCAACCCTGGGTCTGACTTTTGTGGTCTACTTTTTCCCAAGTGGACGATGGCACTCTTCTGGCGAGAAATTGTAAGCTTTCTGTTGGTATTAATAGACTGGCTGACACCTGGAAAAGAGCTTCAAACATGGCCCAAAATACATGCCAAGTACTTGATCAGTTTCATTATATCCCAAAATCAGAACAAGCACTAAAGACCTTCTTCTGTTATTGAACATGATTCCCAATTTTTAATTATAGAGCATTCTTCAGAGAGATTCATAGCTTTTTCTTAAAACAGGAAAATTCTTTTTAATCCAACTATTATGCTAATAGCTGAAATTAACGCACCCTTCAGCAGATGGTAGCAGAAATTCATCCCCGTCACCAGGGCTCAATGCGTTAAGCAGTAGCAGCTGTGCATTGTATTTCATTTCTGAAATTCAATTCCATTAACTTCACAGGAAAAAATTTGGAAGCAGTGCCCAACATTTAGTCCTGTTTTATACTGTGCTTTTGGTGTTACTGATTGAAGACACATTTCTATGTAATGTTGCTGCACCCAGACAGCACTGAAGGACTTGGACAAGTCTAATTTCAAGGGTAGCTGATGAAGCTACTTCAGTGTGAAGCAGTTGTCTGAGAGTTTTAATGTTACACATGTCAGGAGTCCAGTAAAATTATAATTTGGCACTGATGTTTAAAGTCAATAAAATAAATTCCAACATATGTAAAGCTAACAGCCAAGTCTTTGCTCCTGTTGCAATGCACCTAACTGTCCTGACAATACCAATGTCAGCTGCAGCTGAGCAGGGAGCACTTCAAATCAAATTCAGAATGCTCCAAATTCACCTCACTCCAGGAACATGAACATAAAAATCTTGACCGTCACGCTCATGAAATTCTGCAGGCCTGCTGCATTACTGGAGGGGCAGGCACGGTAGTGTAGCGGTTAGCATAACACTGTAACAGCACCAGCGACCCGGGTTCAGTTCCGGCCGCTGTCTGTAAGGAGTTTGTACGTTCTCCCCGTGTCTGCGTGGGTTTTCTCTGGGTGCTCCGGTTTCCTCCCACATTCCGAAAAAGCGTACAGGTTAGGAAGTTGTGGGCATGTTATGTTGGCGGCGGAAGTGTGGCGACACTTGCGGGCTGTCCCCAGAACACTCTATGCAAAAGATGTACTTCACTGTGCCATTCGATGTACGTTTGACTAGTAAAGAGATCTTAATCTTTCTGTTACACATTAAACAAAAGCTCCTCTGCCATCGAAGATTAATGTAAAGGACCTCATGCTGTTATTTTAAAGATGATTTGTAGAAATCCACCTCGTCTGCTGGTCAGTATTTATTTCTCAATTAAACATTCACAGGAATGTTGCCGAGACAGGAGGGCTTGAGTTATAAGGAGAGATGGGACAGGCTGGGAATGTTTTCCCTGGAGCGAAGGAGTCTGAGGAGTGACCTTACAAAAGTTTATAAAATTATGAGAGGCATCGATAGGGTAGGTATCACAGTCTTTTCCCAGAGTAGGGAAAACCAGAGGGCATAAGTTTAAGGTGAAAGGAGACAGACTTAAAGGGGATCTGAGGGGCAGGTTTTCCCACGCAGAGGTGGTGGGTATATGGAACGAGTTGCCAGAGGAGTGGCAGAGGTGGGTACAATTACAATGTGTAAAAGACATTTGGACAGGAAGATGGACAGGAAAGATTAAGAGGGATATGGGCCAAATGCAGGCAAGTGGAATGACTGTAGAAAGGCATCTTGGTCTGCACAGATAAGTTGGACTGAAGGGCCTGTTTCCATGCTGTATAACTCTTTGAATCTATGAATATAACATTCCGAAAAATGCAACTATCAGGTCTTTTTCCACATTGATGTTTGTGGGATCCTACTGTGTACAATTTGGCTGCAATGGTAATCCAAGAAGTGAATTGTATTTGGTAATTACAACATTTTAGTATATCACAAATTGTGTTTTTTTTCTGCTAACAATGTCAATGTGGTAAAAAAAAATGTATATATATAGATATATATATATATATACCTGAATTATGAGGTAATATCACAGTGTCAGAAAACTTAGGTCCTTCCCAACAACTGAATTTTCGTGCCGGAGTGCTGCACTCTTGCAGCTGCCATCAGGCCTATCACAATAGGCATGAGGACAACTTGACAAGTGGCCAGTTCTCCCAGTGTGCCCTGGACGTCCTTTATCTCTCACTCAAAATTACCAATCAGTTAGAAGCTTAAGAATTGTCAAATCGGAGAAAACCATCGAGTTCACCTTGTATCAGTATGTTGCAATACAGTTTTAATTTTTGTTCAATAATTTGACATTTATGATATAACTGGGCAGGGACACCAAATCGATATTGTGTGCAATTCTGGTTGCCCCATTACAAGGAGGATATGGAAGCTTTGGAAAGGGCACAGAAGAGGTTTACCAGGATGCTGCCTGGATTCGAGGGTATGAGGTATGAGAAGAGGTTGGACAAACTCTGGTTGTTTTCTCTGGAGTATCGGAGAAGGCTGAGGGACACCTGATGGAAGTTTATAAAATTATGAGAGGCACAGATAGGGAAAACAGCCAGAATCCTTTTTCCCAGGGTAGAAATGTCAAATACCAGAGGACATGCATTTAAGATGAGAGGGGGAATGTTTAAGGGAGATATGCAGGGCATATTGTTGTTTTTACACAGAAAGTATTAGGTGCCTAGAATAGGCTGCCAGGTGTTGTGGTGGAAGCAGCAACGACTGTGGCGTTTAAGAGACTTTTCACTGGACACATGGATATGCAGGGAATGGAGGGATATGGTGCAATAGTGTTCCATATTGCTGAGGCAGTTCCCACATAGACTACAGTTTCTGTTTCTGGTTCAGCAATCACCATGCTTTGTAAACAATCGGACTGACGAATTCTCACTGTGGCACACAGACAGCAATGCATTAAGATAAATATCTATTCCATTTAAATAATTGTACAGAGAACAAAATAAAGATTGGATGCAAATGAAATTAAAGATTAAAGATAAAATGGTAAAAGAAAACATTAATTTCCTGTCTAGGATATGCGTATTCACACTGATAAATTTAATTTTTCAGAGTCAAAGAGGTTGTTCAACAGTAATTTTCAGTTACTTCACCCGAAAACAAAAACTTAGTAGCACTGACAGAATAAAGCTCAACATTTTTAACCATTTTCAGAGTGACATTAGTGGGTAATGAGGTAAATTCAAGTCATGACGGATTCTATCAGAATCAATTTGGGGTAAAACACAAAATAGCAAAAGACAGAAAACATTGGTAGAGTTATTTATAGGCTACCAAATAGGAATAATTTTAGTCGTAGCACAAATCAGAAAATGAGAAGTGTTTGAGACGGGAAGTACAGGAGTCATCTGCTACTTTACCTACATAAAGAGTGGTTCAATCAAGTTTGTTGTAATCACCTGTATGTAATCAGGTGGAAGATGAATTCATGAAATGTATGCAAGATGCTTAATGAGATTAATACATCGAGGAACAAAAGAGAGAAAAGGCCATTTTCTATCTCACTTGCGCAAAGAGAACGGGTTGATTGGTCATTTTATTCTCAAGAGGGCTTTGGGGAAGAGTGATCATAATACAGAATTAGATATTGTGTTTGAAAGTGAAGTTTTTCCAACATGAAACCAAGATCTTAAATCTAAACAAAGAAAACAATGAAAGCATGAAAGGTGTGTTGTGATGGCGAGAATGAGTGAACTGGCAATGGCCACCATTTCAAGAAATAAGGTGTTAGTTGCAAAGAAAAAAAACTTTAAAGTACAATAACCAAACAGAAATAGTTATTCATCAATGGCTGACAAGAGAAAATGAAGATGGTGTTACATTCCTGAAAGAGGCTTAAAAATTACCTGAGGATTGGGATTTAGAACTCAGCAAAAGAGGACCGAGAAATTGACAACAAAAGGCGAGATAACATATGAGAATAGCCTGGCGATAAACTTAAAAACTTAATTTAAGAGCGGTTATGGTATCTGGAAAGGAAAAGGTTAGCAAGAGCAAGTGTGGGCTCCTTACAGACAGAGATAGGGTAATTTATAATGGGAAATCAGGAAACTGCAGAAGAATTAAACAATGACTTTTTGTCTGTCTTCATAGAAGATGGCAGTGAAAACCTGCCAGGTATACGAAAGCACCAAAGGTCTTGGAATAAGGAAATGAATTAGTCAATAAATGGTACAGGAGAAGTTCTTAAGTTTGGAAGCTGACAAGTCCCAATGTCCCCATGAACTACATCCCAGAGTTTTGAAAGAGGTGGCTTTAAATTAGAGGATGCTCTAACTATCATCTTCTGAGGCTCTAGAGAACCAGGTTTGGTTCCTCTGGACTGGACGGTAACATATATGACCTCACTATTAGGAAAAAAGAGAGAAAACAGGGAACTGCTGATCTTTGAGCCAAACGTCAGTGGTGGAGAAAATATTGTAAGCGATAATGACATGTATAATTACAGAACTCCTTGAAAAAAAAGAGTATGAAACAAAGCCAATGTGCATTTATGAAAGGAATATTATATTTGACTAATCTGCTGGATTCCTTGAGGTTGCAGTCAGGAAGAACCAGTAGCTGAGGTGTGTGTCAATTTTCTGAAGTTGTGTGATAAGGTCCCACTCAGGAGGTTGGTCATCAAGGTTAGAGCACACTGAGTTGGGGGCAATATACTGACACAGATTTAGTGATCAGACAGCAAATAAAGAGTGGATCATTCTCAGGTTGGCAGGCTGTGACTAGTTGGGTGCAGTGGGGATCAGTGCTTGGGCCTCAGATTTTCATAATCTATATTAATGATTAGGCTGAGGAAACCAAATGTCTTTTTCCCAAGTTTGCTGATGATGCCAAACTATGGGGGGTGGGGGGAGGGATTGCAAGATGCCGCAAGGGAAAGAGACAAAATGAGCAAGTGGGCAAGAACATGGCAGATGGAATATAAAGTGGAAAATTGTGAGGTTATTTACTTTGGTGGACATAAGAGTAAAGCAGAGTAGTTGTTAAATAGTGAGAAACTGGGAGTGTTGAAGTTCAAAGGAACATAGTCCTAGAATCATGCAGCACAGAAACAGGCCCTTCAGCCCACCATGTCCAGGATAGTCATCAAGTTTCTGTCTATTATACATCCATTTACCAGCATTGGATCTGTAGCCTTTTCTGCCCAGTTGACTCAAGTGTTCATCCAGATATTTCTTAAATATTGTGAGTGTCTCTTCAGGTAGTATGCTCCAGATTCCAACAGGCCTCTGGGTGAAAAAAGTCTTTCTCAGATCCCCTCTGACCGATGTATGCCCCCTGGCTTTAGACACCTCTGCTGTGGGGACAGGTTTCCAAATACCGAGCCTATCTACACCTCTCACAATTTTGGATATCTCTAACCATGTCCATCCTTAGACTCCTCCACACCAGGGAAGACAAATCCAGCCTATCCAATCTCTCCTCATAACTGAAATGCTCCATCCCTGACAACACCCTGGTGAATCTCATCTAGTATGTACTTCTAGACAAGTGAAGGCCACTTGCAGGTGCAGCAAGTGATGAAGAGGAAAATGGAATGTCAACCTTTATTATGAGAAGATTTGAATACAAGTAAGGTAGTCACATTGTAATTGTAAAATGCCTTGGTTGCACCACAGCTGATTGAACTTGTCATTGAGCGAGTTCAGGGAAGACGCACTGGACTGCTTGCAGAGGTGGTGGATTTGTCGTATGAGGAGAGATTGAGTAGAATGGGACTATAATCTCTCAAGTTTATACAATTCTCGAAGGGCTATACAGGCTAGAGACAGGGAAGATGTTTTCCCTGGACAAGGAATCTCGGAGCAGGTGTGCAGCTTCAGAATGAAGCGTGAGGCGAGGAAAAATTTCTTCACTTGAAGGGTGGTGACTCTTTAGAATTCTCTACCTGGAGGGTGGTGCAAGCTTATTTGTTGCGTTCATTCAAAACATAGATCAATACATTTCTGGATATTAAGGGAATCAAGAGACAGGATATAGGGATAATGCTGAAAAGTAGTGCTCAGGTTGAAGATCAGCCATGATCTTAGTGAATGGCAGAGCAGACTCGAAAAGCCAGATGACCTACTTCTGCTTCTTCGTTTTATATTCTAAGGTGAAAGGCTACAATAATGTAGTCTGTGGAGCAGCAGGATATCATTACAGATATCCACATTTAACTGTGCACGTTAACACCAGAAGTTGCTGTCAGTTTTATCCCATAATATGGTGAGCACTGATAACCTCCTTGGTATTTGCACATCAAAAGTACTGCCAATAAAATATTTACTGTGGCAGAATGCCTGAAATTCACTTTCAGAATTTGATGCTGTCATTACATCTCAAATTGAATTCAAGCAAAAACAATTTACATTTAATCAGAACAAAAAACAAATACAGAATTAGAGCTACAAGAAATTGTGTATGAATGAACAAGGCTGTGACAAAGATGCTAAAAGATGGAGGAGGAAATTTAGTGCCTCCACAACCATCCTAGCCCGAGAAGACAAATCCAAGTATTGATTTTTCTTACATGATAAGTGCTTCTGGTTATCTGTCCAGAATTAAACATCTACCAGTTTATATCCATCTCCCTTTATCCTGCTGTCATGTACTCAAGATTACCTTGTTCTTATCCACTTAGTTTTTTTAGGATTACTGTGTATGTTTCTGCCTTATTCACCTTATTATGAGGCTGAAGAATCTACATATTGAAGCCTTTTCATTATAACTTGGTTCTTGACATGTGAGATCAGAATTCTAACCCTTCGCTGTGGAAAAAGTTAAGACGTGAATGTCTCGACTGTACGATTTTATACAATAACATCTTGATGGCCTCAGACTCACAGCTTGAGCACTAACTTTAAAAGAGAGAAACATTTTCTCATGACCTTCTTGCAGCTGTATAATCAGCTACAGATTACAAATCATTTCATGTCTAATAGCAGATTGCAGCCCAATGTATTCAGGAAATATTAATTATATTGTATTCAAATATCTTTAACAGATAAGGGAGGAACAATCATGACATGCACTTTGTGCAGTAATAAATACAGTAAGTGATTTCCAAAATACATTTTCAAAATTTTTGTGTTTTTAATTGGTCATTGAGCCACCAAACAAATATCATTAACATGCGGCAGAATTCGACTCACAGTTCTATTGAATATCACCCATTCCACACGTTTGTTGAGATTCTTCAATACACAGAGAGGTTCCACAAACCATCAATAATCTGCATTTACCGATCTGTCAAGACTTATCTTACATCCCAAGACACCTCGCACCTTCAAAGGGCTCCTTCTTGTCCTGTTCCATAAGTCCTTATGACATAGAAAGAGCCCATTTGGTTTATTGAGGCTATGCTGGCTCACAGGGCAAACCCACTGCCCCACTAATTTTCCCTGCAACTTATTCTCCCTATATTCCCATCAGCTCCCCTCAAATTCTACCACTTGCCTATACACTAGGGGCAATTTAGATTGACCAATTAACCACCAATCTGCATCTTGTTGGGACGTGGGAGGAAACCAGAGCACCCACTGTAAACTCAGGCAGTCACAGGGAGAACATACTAGCTCCATATAAACAGTGCCAAAAGTCAGGATTGAATCCAGGTCACCGGCGTACCAAGGAAGCAGCTCTACTAGGTCCACCTCTATCTCACCCAGACCTCATCAACAGGGAGAGAATAAAGACTAGAGGGAGAAAAAATTGTCCCAAACATGGAATAACTATAAAATCCAATTGGTTTCATCAGCCTTCAAGGGCATGCATGGTTCTAAACAGAGTTTGATCAGAAAATGGTCACTTAATTCCAAACAGTAAAAGGTTACCAACTGGTCAGAGGAAAAGATTCAAGGACGTTCACAAAGCCTCCTTGAAAAGGTGTAATGTCCCCACTAACTCTGAGGGATCCCAACCTCATGAAAACTCAAAATGGAGAAGGAGCATTCAGAATGGCACTAGGAACGTCGAGAACATCAAGCAGCCTTGTGTTAACAGCAGAGGGAGTGCACTATCTCACAAATTAAAAACCCACCCAACTCCCTGAGCACTGCCATCTCGACCTTTGGCAAGACCTGTAGTTAGACACTGGCCTCATCAGCACCTCAGAGCCCGCAGATCCAGAATGAAAGCAAATCATCCTCAGACCCAATGGACTGCCTCAGAAGTGGGAAATCAAGCCCTCAGCAGCCTGTGAACACAGTGAACTGAATCAAACAAGGATCACATCACCATATCTTGCCCTTGATACAAATTAATGATATTTAATCTACCCTTCTCCACAAAACAGCACACAGCGGTAAACAGATTATAAACTCAAATTAAAAATGGTCCTCCGGTCACATGTAAGGATAAATTACATTGTTATTAGAGTAGTTAGTCCCTTTACATTTTATTTCACTCCTTTAAAAAACTGAATATCATCATTGGGCTGAACTTAAACTTGCTGTCTATCTGTATCCACAAAATAGATACAGACAAGCTTCAAATTTTGTATGTATAATAAGAAACATTCAAGGTTGCATGTGAGAAGTTTCAAATTTCCATTTGAATAATTGTATTCCTCGGGGATTAACAACAGCATCTCTTTGTGACTTAAAGTTCTTCATATCGATCACACACGTACTTCTTCAATTTCTCCAAAAATGGACTTAGTTACCAGTGGGTGAAATGAGCCTCAAGTTAAATTGTTAAGATGCTTTATTCCACAGTAAGGTAAAAGGACAGAGATCTCCTTCATTCAATGGAAGCAATTTCTCTCCATGGAATAAAATGATATCCTATATCGTTTTATCGATAGGAAAATGATATCCTATCCCAGTTCAGTCGACTGGATTGCTAATTAATTCCTGCTTGTTCTGCGATCTTACAGCCTTTTGGTGCTTGACTCTAGCTGTGAAGTTGGAGGTAAACAATGAATAAGATGTTATCAAACACAGTAGATAAGAGCTATTTTGGATTACCACCAGCAAGAGGAAAAAGGTATTGATTAGACTCTGGGACAAAAAAAATGAACATGTAATTAGGGTTGCAGACAGTTTTGCATTGTACAGTAACTGCCGTATCTGAAAGGAAAGTTGATTGTCTCATATGACATTAACACTGGATGGCAATTTCCCCACCAAAACCAGAAGAGGTTGTGGGAGCAGAGCTGGGAATCCCCAGGACAGCCAGAACTGCTTCCAAGGAACAACTGATGATGACATCACCCTCTTTACCCTGAGGATTGGGAGAAGCAGCAAGGAGACTGCAGTGAAGGGATTGACTGCCTAAGCCCCCTAGGTCCCACCCAAAGTCAAATCATGAACCAGAGGCTGCACTGGTTTCTCATTGGCTCTCATTACAATTTCCAGGAGCTCTTTTAAAGAATGTTTCTGATACATGAGCTGTATCATTCCATGAAATATCATCCAGGCTATGGCCTCCCTCCCAGGTTTTACTCTTATTATTAGTAGGCACCTGCACATGAACTCAAATGTTTCCCTGATAAAGCTGGTGTTGTGAGGAAGGACAGAAAGGAAGTGTGTTCAGCTTCCTGAATTAGAGAAGAAAATGTTTGCCTTTTGCGATTGAAGTTAACTGTTATCTTTTTGAAAGAAGTCTTTGATGCATTTTTTTTTTCTGAAGACCCTGAAGATTGCCGCTAGTGTTTAACAGTCAGGGTTTCAGGAATGGGTTAAAGGTAAATCCCGCATTAGAATTTATTCTTCTGATTTCACTTGGAACATAGAACAGTACAGCACAGGAACAGGCCCTTTGGCCCACAGTGTTGTGCCGAACTAATCAAGCTAATGATGCCTGATTACATTAATTCCTTCTGCCTGCACGTGGTCCATATCTCTCCATTCTCCACATATTCATGTGCCTGTCTGATTGCCTCTTAAACATCCCCATTGTATCTGCCTCCACCACCACCATATTAACGTAGATAAATCTTTTCATGCAATGTCCACAGTCAGAGGAGGCAGCTCGGCCCCACTGAGCCTGCGCTTCTTCTGGAATCGGGGCTCATCTGCACACAAGCCCTACCCCTATATTGATGGAATGCAATGCTGGCAACCCAACCCATCAGTCAACTTTTTGCCAGGTTTTTTTTTGGATAAATTTTAATTGTGAGAAACTACATCATTCCCACAAAACTGTGATACTTTCTGTACAAAATTACTGTATCCTTGAAGTTTACATTACAGGAGACCATTCAGCCCATCATACCCTTACTGACCAAGAAATGGACTGGGTTAACATCACTTCTCATCTCTTGGTTCATAAACTTGTAGATTATGATTCATTAAATGTTCAGGAAATTCCAAACATTTGATCATTCACTATACACAAGTACTCAAATTAAGAGATGGAGATGGAAAAAGGGCTCAGAGTGAAAGAGGTATCACAGCATTCCCTCGTCATATATAAAACATTTGTATTCTGGACTCATCGGAGCTCTGTTGTTTAGTGGCTGGTGTAGAACTAAGCCACCTAGATCATGGTTGGACAAGATTTGATCCTTCTGCTGCATCTTGAGCAGTTGCAAGGGAGGTCACAACATCCACCATTAGAGTGGGAAAATAATTAAGTGATAGTGGCAGATCAACAACTTTGTGCAAGTGCACGCAGAGTTAGAAAGGAACAGCATTAACGAGGAACAGCATTAGCGAGGAACAGCATTAATGTTTCAGGTTGATGACCTTCCATTAGACCTGAAAGAAGCTAAAGCTACAACTTCAGGATGTAAAGGAAGTGAGGAGAAGAAGAGAAGGAAGGACAGATTAATTGACAAAACAGATGGCAGAGCAAGGCAAAATAGGCTGGCAATTGTACAAGCAAAGATACAAAGTAAACAACCAAATGAAGTGCCTGGCCAGGAGGAGATGTACAGTACAATTGGGGAATTCTTCCTTGAAATCATTGAACTCCTAACTGGAGTTGCAATATATGGAAGGCCATAATATGCCGAATCGAAAGATAGAGTTCAGTTTGGCAAGCTTATATCAAGATTTATTGGAGCCTTGCAGGTTGCCAAAGGTAAGGAGATTAGAATTTAAAATGGGACAGAAAATATATGTGATTGGCAACCAAATGTTCACTGTCATGTCTGTAGATGAACATTACGTGACTACCAAAGCAGTCACCCCATCTGTGTATGTTCTACCACTGTACAGAAGACTGCACTGTGGGAATCGTTTGGGACCACGTATGGTGGAAAAGGAGGATATCAAAGGACTGATGTTGCATCTCTTATGCATGCATGAAGATGGATATGTGTGGGCGTGGGGGTTGCAGATTGAGGAGTGGGCCTCAGTATCAGGGAGTGAACAGTCTCATCATAAGGCTGGAGAGAGTGTTGCAGAAGATTTGTTGATGGCGACATCATACTGGAGAAATGACAGTGTGACCCAGTGAACATGGAGGCTGGTGAAATAGAAGATGGAGACAGGCAACACCCGATCATTGTACTGGGAAGGAAGGTATTGGGATGTCAGCAGAAGTGTGTGAAGTGGGGTGCATGGCATGTCAACCACAAAGGAGGGAAATCTTCAATTGAGAAGGGCAGGTACAACACTGGTCATTGTGGACCATGCCACCGATAGAGACAATTTGGAAGAAAGGATTGGAGTCCTTCCAGAAATTGGCTGGAAGGATGTGGCATCAAGGTAGGTACGGGAATCAGTGGTCTTGTGGTGGATACTGGTGCAAAGACGTTCTTCAGAAGTAAAGATCAGGAAAATAAAAGAAGAGCAGCAGATGGAGCACATGAAGGGAAGGATAGGTGGAAATTGGCAGCAAAGTTGGCAAACTTTACTCCTTTAAGCCAAAAGCAGGGAATGGCACACAGTCATCTCTGCATTAATAAAAAGAGATGGGAGGAAGTTCTGGAACACAGAATTTTTCATAGATTCCCTCAGGGAGACAGGCATTACTTGGACCCATATGAAATCCCATGTCATCCTTTTATTTAGAGGAAATAAATGGAGCTTTTCAATGCAAGACCAACTGCAACCAAGTGGGGATGAATGGTAGTAAATTGCATTTGGTTTGGCCACCGCTGAAGGAAGAAGCACAGGCTTGCAGAATGGCTCATGGGGGGCATGTAGGAATGGGACAGCTGTGGTGAAAATAAGTGGTTGAGACAAGAAAACTGTAAACTGTTAGAGTGGAGAGCATTAGAAAATAAGTGGATTTGGGAAGAGAGTAGACAAAAGGAGTGTAAAATGAAGTTGAAACAGGCAAAATATAAATCAGCTAAAAACACGCTGAAATGATAGGCCTATCAAAACCAGGGAAAGAATCTGATTCACATTCTACATTGTTAAACAGGCTTTCAGGATTCAATGAGCAGCCTTGATCCAGCAATGCAATCAATTACAGACTGGTAAAAGGATCAAACAGTGGATGAGACTCCAGACACAAGAGCCGAATATGAATTAGCACTCTCACTGAGAGAAGGGAAGAAAATTAAATGAGTGAAAAAGGGAGAAGGGGAACATACCAGACAAAATGGAGGAGGGCAATTACATTACTTTTGTGCTTTCTGTACTTATATTGCAAGGCACCTTGTGAGTAATTCTTATGGGAAAGATGTAGTGCAGCAAAGAGATTTTATATGTGAACTGAATTCTGTCACAGCTGAATTATATGTTAATTTGTTATTCTTTGCATTTATCAAATGTGCAACAATTTTCCTTGTACCTCACTCATTAACTGCACAAAAGTGAACAGTAAATTATATGCTTCATCCAGTGTGCAAGCATTTTATAGAAACACAGGACTATGCTAATCGATCCAGCATTTAATTCAAAGATAATTGCGGGTTATCTGTTAGCAAAGCAGCCTATCTACACTGCTAATTCCCAGTATTCAAACTTCAAAGAAAATAGTGTAGAAATTAACTTGACATCCGTTTTGAGGCAGAACGAAGATGCCCAAGGACAGCCAAAGTGGGTTACTATGTCATCTTCATATCACATTGCTTGTGTCCTTTCAGGCAGCTTGCCCACTTGCAGGACAAAATTTGCCTTACATTGGCCTTCAGGACTATGATTGGGGTTGGGTTGAACAGGTTGGCAAGGGATGAGGGAATTTGCATGGGTGGGGTTGAAGTGAAATCACCAGGACTGTGGGGTCAGGGAAATTGTTCTTGCTCCTTAGAACTATTATCATTGTTAGAACTAACTTCACTTCTGGTTTGAGATTGGACAGATGTAATCTCTCCATCACTCTCTTGTCTACGTCTGAAAAATAAACACAGCAATTTCTACCGTAATGTTTTGAAGTAGTACTGACTCCTTTCCATCACTTATGCCAAGCAGAATATCAGAACAAATGTTTAGTTCCTATTTTATTCTTCTTTATTAACCAAACTTTTAAATAAATATGGATTTCTAATTCTTCAATTTATTACTGACAATTTATTTGACTTCTTCATGTCAAATGTGAAATTGCTGCACCAAACATCTATTTTTGGAAAATCATTCCTATCTAATGGCATTTTGTCTCATGATTATTTGAGACAAAGTGATGAAGTCCAGCAACAGCATGCATCTGACTGACAGGCAAGACACTGTCAGGTGCCAAACTGCTCTTAAAGGGAAGACATAACTGACAGAAAACTGTTATATAAAATAGTACATGCACATTTCTTGAGTACTTTCACGACGTAACATTTGGTTGCATTTCTTCACAACCAAATCATGAAATAATCCTTCTTGTCACTCATCTCTGTTTCACTGAAACATTGGCTGACAAGCTCACACTGATGGCAACAGACATTTGACAGGTCGGTGACAACATAAAATACTTTTTTTTGTTTTCCAACTTACAGACAAAATGATCCTACAAAACACTGCTGTTCATATCTCAGTAAGATGCAAATATGCTCTGGATTTTCTGTACATAGTTTTCCCTGATCAACATGCTGATCAAAGGGCAGCACAGTAGCATAGCAGTTAACGTGATGCTATTACAGCGCCAGTGATCAGGGTTCAATTCCTTCCGCTGTCTGTAAGGAGTTTGTATGTTCTCCCTGTGACTGCGTGCGTTTCCTCCGGGTGCTCCGGTTTCCTCCCATGTTCCAGAGATGTACGGGTTAGGAGGTTAACATGGGTGTAATTGGGCAGCATGGGCTCACTGGGCTGTTACTGTGCTGTATAAATAAAGTTTAAAGTTTAAATACATGGGGTCAGAGGAAGAATCTTGAAAGTGATGGAGAATGGGAATAAGTGCTTCAGGGAATGCAGTATCCAGAACTGTGAAACCAAGGTAAAGTAACAGAAGTACTTTTGTGATAGTTATCCACAGTTTTGATCAAATGAGAGTTGACCAAATATTTGGATCTCCTGATGGCATCCTTGAGCCACCTTGAATTATCTCAACATTTTCCAACTTGGACCATATTCCTTCCTGAGGAAAGCTGGGCTTTTGACCAATATAATCTTCAGTTTCACAAATAGAATTTGGTAGTCACAATATGACAAACTATATCCTTTCAATCTATGCAATCTACTGCAGTACTGCCAAATACTTCTTTGACTTAGCATGGATAGTTTTTACATGAAATACATCAATAATTTAGCACTCCAAAGCACATTAAAATGTCCTGCATCAGCACCTCTTCAAATGCCAGGCAAATACAGTCCAGACTATCTAAAGCCACATGATTCACTGAAAACGAAAGATGTCAGATTCCTTTCAAATTCCACACTTTCAACAAACTAACATCGGTTACATACAGCTTAAGAACAATGAATTCACAGAATGCAATTTTCCTGCGATCTTTATACACCAAGATTTTAAAATATAAATATCTGGCTTCCTTTTCAATGTGAAATCAGTTTATCACATTACTTTAAGAACTACAAATTCCCCAGTTTCTTTGTAAATCATAGAAACAAGGTTATCACATTCCTGTCAATCATCAGCAATGAGCAACACCTGCCGTGAATTGTCGTAATAGTAATTCTCAGCTTTAGTCACACTTTCCCCTTATGGTTCACTGTCATCCCAGTGATGCAGTTCTCTATTGACTGTAGTTACATAAAGAATGACCACTTACCTGTTGGAGAAAGATGGCGCCATGTCACAGTGGGCTCTGGCCGTCCAATAGCGAGGCACAGGAGTGTCACGTTGCTGCCCTCGTTCACAGAGACACTACTGGAAATGTTGACGATTTTTGGTGGAACTGAGGGAGACAAAAACATCACGATTGCTTTTAATACTCAGATATAATCATTCATCTGACCCTGCTTGTAAAGTTAAAAGATGTTAATGCCTCACCAAACATTCCACACTGTAAGGGCGCATCAAAAAACAGAATATATTTCAGTTTCTAACCTCATCCCAACTTTCAAGTAAAGAACATAGCATCATTAAATATTGCTTGACATAATGCCATTTTCCAAAAAAACCATTTCTAGAAATATCCTTAACTTGGTTTAACTTTTGATTGTTAAGAAATATCAGAATTACAAACTACTCAAATTCCCCCTCAATGGAAATGCTATACTAAAGGATTTATGAACTAGGCATCCAAAATAATCATTAAGATGTCACTTGGTTTTACATTGAGACTTCCACCCAGGTTTGACACAGATATATCATTAACACATAACATAAAATGATAGTCAGATAACAAGCAATTAGCTGCTGTATTCAACATACAAATGCAAGGGCTGTCAACACACTGCTGCATCTTGACATTATTTTTGAATGATTGGGGCTGAAATAAACAAACTCTGCAGATGTTTTACATGAGCTGTACCAAGAGGGAGCTTTCACCATATCCTGCACTGAGGTAATGACTTGGATTTCACTTCAATAGTGAAGTGATGGCACTGCTAACTTTGAACAATTTGCCCACAAAGATCGAGCAGCTTCTGGAGTGTGAGTTTCTCTTGTTCTGCTGTTGGGTGCCCTCATTTACCACTTCAATGGGATGCCTCGTCTCATCAGAGTGTGACTTTTTGTTAAGGCCATTAATCCTGTTGAACAGTTGGCCTTCCTATATCCAAGTTGACATGAGTTGCAATGAGAGGAGCAGGAATGCACAGGCACAGCAGGCACGGTAGTGTAGCGGTTAGCATAACGCTATTACAGCACCAGCGACCCGGGTTCAATTCCAGCCGCTGTCTGTAAGGTGTTTGTATGTTCTATGCATGTCTGTATGGGTTTTCACTGGGTGCTCTGGTTTCCTCCCACATTCCAAAGACGTATGGGTTTGGAAGTTGTGGACTTGCTATGTTGGCGCCGGAAGCGTGGCAACACTTGCGGGCTGCCCCCAGAACACTCTACGCAAAAGGTGCATTTCACTGTGTGTTTTGATGTACATGTAACTAATAAAGATCTTATCTTATGGAATGAGACAGGCATCTTGCTGCTATCTTAACTCTCTGCATCAATCTAACCGGCAGGATAGCAGAATCAGCTCCTTTGAGTCTGAGTAATCAAGAGACATTAATTATAGATTTTTAAACATTAAGGGAAGCAAAGGATATGGGGTTAATCCAGGAAAATTCAGTTGAAGTGAAAAATCAGCCAAGTTCTTACTGAATGGTGGAGCAGGCGTGAAGGCTGATTAGCCAACACCTGCTTCTATTTCTCATGTACTCATTGACGCAATCTGATCACATATCAGGGAGCATCTGCCACTGAAATCTTCATTAGAAATAAAAGGAGTAGGTAATTCTGCCCCACGAGTCTGCTTTGCCATTAAATATTAACATGGCTGGTATTTTAATGCAGAACATCAATAATCAGGAAAGGAATATCCAGATGACAATAAATAATCCCTTACATGCTGTTTTGCCAACATTGATTATTGGTCATCAATCAATGAATCCCTTGTTCAATTTGTAAACTGTCTTGCTGCAACTGTTTTCAGTGGTCTGTAGCTGACCCGGACACTGTTTCTGAAGGCATGAAATTAACGTGGCTGTTCTTTTTTACCTCAGCACCACTTTCCTGCACTAACCCCAAGCTTAAACTATATCCATGATATCTACAAATCTAATAGTTTATATCTTGAATATACTGAGTAATTGAGCCTCCACAGCCTTTTGGGTAGAGAATTTCAAAATTCATTCCATTCTAGAAGAACTTTCTTCTCTTTACAGCCTTGAGTGGTGTGCCCTTACTTTGAAACAGTGACTCTGGTTTGAGATATCACGGCCAGGGAAACATTATTACTGCACTCATCCCATTAAGCCCCATTAGAACTTCAATGAGGTCATCCATCATTCTTCTGAACTCAGAAGAGTGCAGCTGTCCAGAACTGGCCCCTGTTCTCAGAAGTGTCCCTTGCATGCTGCACCATTTCCAGCAGGTATTTCAACTGTTGATGCAGTGCAACAATGGTGCTATGGTTCTCAGCAGGAGGATAAGAGAACATAAAGTACTAAAGCCCTCCAACATGCATGCCATTACCTCTATTGTAAGTTATGTTTGAAATTGCCCTCTGATTTTTCTTCATAGGGCAAACATCCCTTGGAAGGAAGGGAAACAGGCAATAGTGTCATGGAACATATCGAGATTAAAGAGGAGGAGGTGCTTGCTGCTTCACAGCGAATAAAGGTAGATAAATCTCCTGGGCCTGATAAGATATTTCCTCGGACATTGAGGGAGACTAGTGTAGAAATTGCAGGGGCCCTTGCAGATATATTTTAAAATGTCCTCAGCCACAGGTGCGGTGCTGGAGGACTGAAGGGTAGCTCATGTAGTTCCGTTGTTTAAAAAAGGATCTAAAAGTAAACCAGGTAATTACAGGCCAGTGAGCTTGACATCAGTAGTGGGTAAATTATTGGAAGGTGTTCTGAGAGATCGGATATACAAGTATTTGGATAGCCAAGGGCTGATTAGGGATAGTCAGCATGGCTTTGTGCGTGGTAGATCGTGTTTAACGAATCTTGTCGAGTTTTTCGAGGAGGTTACCAAGAAAGAAGACGAAAGAAAGGCTGTGGATGTTGTCTACATGGACTTTAGTAAGGCCTTTGACAAGGTCCCACATGAGAGGTTAGTTCAGGAGGTTCAGACACTAGGTATCCATGGAAAGGTTGTAAATTGGATTCGAAATTGGCTGTGTGGGAGAAGACAGAGAGTGGTAGTGGATGACTGTTTCTCAGACTGGAGGCCTGTGACTAGTGGTGTGCCTCAGGGGTGTGTGCTGGGGCCATTGTTGTTTATTGTCTATACCAATGATCTAGATGATAATGTGGTAAATTGGATCAGCAAGTTTGCTGATGATACTAAGATTGGAGGCGTACTGGACAGCGAGGAAGGCTTTCAAAGCTTGGAGAGGGATCTGAACCAACCGGAAGAATGGGCCAGAAAATAGCAGATGGAATTTAATGCAGACAAGTGTGAGGTGTTGCATTTTGGAAGGACAAATCAAGGTAGGACATACACAGTAAGTGATGGAGCACTGAGGAGTGCAGAGGAACAAAGGGATCTGGGAGTTCAGATACATAATTCCCTGTAAGTGGCGTCGCAGGTAGGCAGAGTTGTAAAGAAGGTATTTGGCATCCTGGCATTCATAAATCAAAGTATTGAGTATAGAAGTTGGGATGTTATGGTGAGGTTGTATAAGACATTGGTGAGGCCAAATTTGGAGTATTGAGTGCAGTTCTGGTCACCTAACTATAGGAAGGATATTTGTAAGATTGAAAGAGTGCAGAGGAGATTTACTAGACTGTTGCCGGGTCTTCAGGAGTTGAGTTACAGGGAAAGACTGAACAGGTTAGGACTTTATTCCTTGGAGCGCAGGAGAATGAGGAGAGATTTGATAGAGATTTACAAAATTATGAGGGGTATAGACAGAGTTAATGCGAGTAGGCTCTTTCCACCTAGATTAGGAGAGATAAGTACGAGAGGACATGGCTTTAGGGTGAAAGGGGAAATGTTTAGGGGGAACTTCTTCACTCAAAGAGTGGTGGGAGCGTGGAACTGACGTAGTGAATGCGGGCTCACTCTTGAGTTTTAAGAATAAATTGGATAGATACATGGACGGGAGAGGTCTGGAGGGTTATGGACTGGGTGCACGTAAATAGGACTAGTGGAATACCGTTTCAGCACAGACTAGAAGGACCGAGTGGCCTGTTTTCTGTGCTGTAGTGTTCTATGGTTCTATGGAATTAACCTGGTGAACCTTCATTGTTTGTATCCTTTCTTCAGCAGGGAAGCCAGTCCTATATATTCCAGGTGGAGATTCACCAGTGCAGTCATTAGATGCAGGCTATATTGGTAAAAAGATAGATATTCTATTCCAAGCTCTTGATGGGAGAAGATTATCAGAGAGACAGAGGAAGAGATTGGAAGATGTGATCAAAGCTTCCTTGAAGACATGCAACATTCCCACTGAACCTCTGGCCCATGACCACTCAAAGTGGAGACAGAGCATTCAAGATAATATTGAGAACCTCAAGGCCAACATCAGGAACAAAAGGTAGCCATGAATTTGCATCAGAAGTGGACAGCCTCACAAAGTACCCAGATGTCTTCCCCACCAGTTGTATCCTGCCCTGTCTGTGGAAGAACCTTTGGTTCCCACCCTGATCTCACTTACCTCCTAAGAACCCACAAAGCCAGACTGGAAATAAATTGCCCTCAATCCCTTGGGAATGCTTGAAGGAAGAAAGGTACAGAGAACTTTTGGAATTTGTAACTGAACAGCATGCCGAGTTTGCAAACAGCCAAATGATATAATCCAGTTTAACACCTAGTTTTTGCTGCAAGTGCTTTATTGTGCAAAGCAACTTGAATCTACTATTAGTCCCATTTTAACATATTCTTTCACAATGCTGTTAAGCAATATATTGAAGAGGTGATTTATGAGCAAGGTTATGATATGGTCTCCAGACCAGCCTGTGGAATGCAGAGCACATGGCAGCTTTTGACCTAAACTCCAGAAGACAGCAGAATAAATAAGAACTCCCGTAATGACAAGAGTCAGAACTCTTCAGGGGAGGGCTGGAGAAATAGGTGAACAATATGTTTAATTGCACAAAGTGCTTCAGGTGCACAAATCATAACATTTCTACATTAATGCAAGGATATTAAAATGCAATAAGGCATGCACATTCTCAAGGCTCTGGCTCTGTGTGTGTTTATACTGCAGTATTGATAGACATTCTCTCGTCTCTGTATCTGTGTGTGTTTTACTGTAATCTTGATTAGACTGGAAGATCACACTGTGTGCCTGCTTTGTAACACTGCAACATTATGACAGATAGCCTGCACCAACAACTTAAAAAACTCAAACAAGTAAACACAGACACACAAGAATTAGAAATATGACTAGCCCACTCGGCTTTCCTAGCCTGCTCTGCCATTCAGTACATCATGACTGAACTGCTATCCCAACATATATTTCCTTTCTCTCCCCATTCCCCTTCTTTGGTGGTGAATTCCACAGGCTCACCATCCTCTGAGTGAAGGAATTTCTCCTCATCTTAGTCCAATGCGTCTCACCTTGTGATAAGGGGAGATTGTTTAAAATAAACCATTTCAAAGGATTTCTGTGCAGCCAAAAATTTCTGATTGCAAAGAACTAGGCTGTTAAGTTCCACAAAGTGGCCTCTTCACTTTCTGTAGTACAGTGCCCCTTGTTTGATACCGTGATGGAAGCTCGTTCCACCAAGTGTTCCAACCATTGCTTTTAACATCAGGACCAGAGGCCACCAAGCAATGTGACCCTCCAGCATGCACCAGTTTAATTCTACCGCATGTGTAAATTGTCCTCTGATTTTTCCAGCCCGCTACAAATCGGTCTTTATCACCAATAAGTTTATACTGTTCCATACTTCTTTGTATTACGGATCGAACTCTTCTCTGAATGCCCTTCCTTAGCACGTGCTTACACTGCATGTCCTCAGTTGAAGTCATGCTCCTTATATGATCTTGAATATATTTGTAAAGCCAACCAAATTTCCACAATCCTCAGAAATATACACTTTAACATTTTTTAAATGCAAATTATTTTTGCTTTTCATTCATGCTGCTGTTCTTGTTGATATCCTAGTTTTCAAGCAATTATGTTTATCTGAAGTTGATGATTTTTTTTGTTTAGGGGTAAAAGGGGAAATTACAAGATGTAGAAGCTAATGGGAACCATTCCTCGGCAAAACAAAATTGAAGATTTCGGGGAAGTTTATGATCCAGCACATCTTCCTTATATCACAAAAACATTATTCACAAAGTATTCAATGTTCCTTTAATCATCCATGTAGTTAAGTACCCAGTTCTGACAATTCAGCACCAACTGGACTGAAATACACTGCAAATTGCTATCATTAACAAACTTTGATATTCCTTATGTATTCAGCATTCCCAAAGAAATGCTTCTCTTTCCTATCCTATTTCTTAAAAACAAATTTATTTTGAACCATTCAATCACTGCTGACTTTCAAGCTGAATTCATGGCATAAAAACCAATTGAACGCTGCCCTTTGATTTCCTATCTTAAATCCACTTCTACACATTGAATATCCTGAGGATAGATTTCTTCAATGCTTTTTTCATCAGTTTTCCAGTCTTCATGTTGTTATTGAATTTTATAGCCCAGGCCTTTTTGCAACAAGTAGGGGATAGCATTTTTTCTGAAATCTCTCAATTCCACTGGCCTCTGTGCTCCAGAGAGTTGAATGCAAGATGTTCATTTTTTTTTTCAAATCCCTCCGGAAACATGCTTTATCTCTTTCACATTTTCAGTCACAGCCACCCAACAAACCCCGCACCGCACATTCCAGTGATTTCAGCACCTACTTATGTCCACTTTTGTTTATTCACCATCAAAGCTGATCCTTCAGCTTTTTTTTGGCTCCTATGCTCTGGAGCTCAATCAAAAAAGAACACAAGAAAATAGGAGTAGGAGTAGGTCATTCAGCTCCTCAAGCTTGCCCCAGAATTCAATATGATCATGGCTGATCTGCTCCCCATAACTCTCAATTCCATGATCTTTCAAACATTTGTCATAGAGTCTTAGAGCTGGATAGCACAGAAACAGGCCCCATTGACCCAACTCGTCCATGCCGAATGTGATGTCTATCTGCATGAGTCACATTTTCCCACATTTAGCCCCCATCCCTCTATGCCTTTCCTATCCGAGTTCCTGTCCAAATGCCTTTTGAACATTGTAGTTGTATCTGCCTCCACCAACTCATCTGGCAGCTCATTCCAGATATTCACCACCCTCTGTGTGAAAAACCTACCCCTTAGGTCTCCTTTAAATTTCTCCTCTCTTATCCACTTTAAATTTCTTCCCTTTAAATTTCTCCTCTCCTGCCCCAGATAATCAAACATCCACAACGCCCCAGTGTGGAGAATTTCAGAGACTTAGCTCCCTCTGTGAGAAGACCGACCTTGTCGTCTCTCCGCTCACCTTTAAAAGCCTCTCTCCAACTATGCCTTCCTGTGTGCCCTATTCAGTAGCCACAGCTTCCGAAAGAAATATTTTGAGGTAACCGAAACAAGAGGATGTCATTCTAATTTGACATTAATGATGAGCATGGACTTGACAAAGTGCCTCAAATGTATATAAATAACCAGCTGTGTTCTTCAGCTTTCAAAATGCCTCTTACTCTTGCTCAGAAATCATCAGATTTCAGAACGGTCCATGAACCCGTGAACACTACCTCATTATTCCTCTTTTGCACTATTCACTTATTTTTTGCAGCTTATAGTAATCTTTTATGTCTTGCACTGTACTGCTGTTGCAAAACGAATTTCAAAATATATGTCAGTGATAATAAACCTGATTCTGATTCATTCTTTTTCCTTCAGGAATCTTGGAAAGTAACAATACAGAGGAAGTCTGCAATGATGTCTCTAAGAGCAATTGAATTAATCCCAGTGGGTTCTTCTTCAACTAACCTGCAGAGCTGAGCATTAGTGTTATTTATTTACTCACTGAGATATGGCGCATCAAGTAAACACAATCTTTATTTGTGTCAGTCTGTAGTCAACTGAAACACAAACATGGTTCAATGATATTACAAAAGTGTAACCACACTACACTGTCTCTTCAGGTTGGTGCAATCCACCAACATTTCCAAGCACTTAACAGACAGACAATACAGGCCTCGCTGCCTGGAATGTTTCTTCTTCAAATGTTGGCAGTGTGGCGACTCACCTTATCGGTATTGAATCGGCTCCCGAAATCGCGAGTGTTGTCGGAGGCCCTGACCGAAGATGGTGCGGGGCCCTCTTTCTTCTCCATCGTTGGGCTAGGAAAGTCCGCGCGCGGGAAGGTCAGGTGACCCGCGCGTGACGTCAGAGCGGGAACCGAAGCGCGGGAAGAGTTTCAGTATTAAAAGGCACATCACACCCCTGTCGGGTAATTGACTTCTGACTCCAAGCAACAGACTCCGTGTCTTTATTCTATTGTAGTGTAGCTAGCTGCTACAGTACATATTGGCATTTATGTGCAATGTGTGTTGGAAAATCGCATCATAATCCTGCCAATTTGTGGTATCATTAAAGAAAGAGGCCACAGAGCAGAGGAGAGACATCAGTCTGTGTGCAACACAAATACTGGTGCCACTGGTTCCGAATATACTTTACAGGAACCAGCTTTAAGTTTGCGTTTCTTACACAGTTTTGGAAATAACCATGTAGAATGGTTTGTATCCACAATGCCTGAAAACAATGTCCGATTTATCACAAGAAAATTGCTTCATCACAAAACTGACATGGCTCTCCGGCACAGCACCATTTTTGTCAGCCTAAGTGGTTGGCTATTGACCTAGAATTCACTTTCATGATATCCCGGCTCTTCATAACTTGAAACATCCATAAAATCTCTACCTGGTCTTTGTTACTCTTCGGAGAAAAATGCCAGCTTCTCCAGTCTTGCTATGCAACTGTATTCCTTATCTCTGGTATCATCCCGATAACTCCCTTATGTACCCTTTTCAAAGAGCTCACTGATGAAGTATGATGTTCAGACTTGAACACCATACTTCTGACAGGAGCCAGGCTAATATTTTATGTTTGTGTAACTTAGATTTTTGCAATCTATAATTCTCACCTGTAAAGCTTGGGATCTCATGTGTTTTGGTAAGTACTTTTTGTTAAGTCTTCCTCGCCATTTCAAACAATTTTTGCACTGACACCCCAGCACTACATCTAACACTGCAACATTTCACATGTTCTCTCTCTCTTCATTCTTCCTTCAGGATCTGTTATCTCAGATTTTCCTGTAATAATGGTTGTTTTGCCATGTGTCCACCAACTCCACCACCTGTTTGGGTGCTCTTGAAGTCGATTTATATTTTCCTCACTATTTACAGCACTTTCAAGTTCCTTAGCACGTGCCATGCTTGGAATAATGTTCTATACCACCAGCCAAGTCATGACTACACATTAAAAACAGTAGAGGTTTCCGTGTTCACCTGGGCAACTCTATTGTTTACATCCCCCGATCCAAGAAGCAGCATCTCCCACAACACTGTTTACTATCACTCAGTCGACTTTGGATCTCAGTTGCTGTTCTTCTTATTTCATTGGCCTCAGTTTTGCTGTCAAGTCAAACTTATGATACTTTACCAAATGTGAAAATCCACAAACAGTACATTAACTGTAATCCCCTCCCTCCTCCAAGTAATTAAAACAAGCAAAGAAAATGGGTCATTAACATAAATCGATGTCAACATAAAGGTTTACATCACACAAAGGAAGATCCAAGCCACTTTTGTAAAAGATAATTAATTTGGGGAATCAGCAATCCCTCTTTTGATTTATTTGTCACACAATGATGTACAAGGAGCACTCTGCATAAAATCAAGCAGAGGCCTTAAAAGGGCAGAATGCAGACTATTCAGCACAGATTGCTTTAAAAACAACAAAAATATTAAAAACTGAGTTTGATTTTCAGTGAGCTGAATAGTGCTGTCTCCCGAAACTATGAAGAATACATCGTGCTAAGAGCAAGGAGAGTGACCTTTTCTCAATAATACTCTGCAACCAGTCTGCAGAATGAAGACAGGACTAAACTGCAATAATTAACTCAACTATTTTTGTCCCTCTTCAAAGGAAAGAAGACAGGTCTCTGCTTCAAACATGGCCAGTGGCACTTGTCACTATGCAATGAGCCTTCACCTCATCAATCTATTATACAGCAGACTTGTTCTTCAAAAAAATACAGGACTGATTTGTTTTCATTTCATATAGATATCTTGTTTGTGTGAGATGTATATAGCCACTCAAGCAGCTAAATAATGAAGAACATTCTGTTGCGTTTCAATTAGAGGAAATTTAATTCACCCAAAGACTAATTTACAATTGGGCTCAGGTGTGAGGTCTTCACAAATTTCACAATTAAATCAAAGAAAACATGCAGGTGCTTAAGATGAATTATAAGATAATCATGCAAACACAATAAATAAATAACGAGGAAGAAATATAATTAAGGTTAATAATAATGGCAAAAGCAAAATACTGCAGATGCTGGAATTCCAAAGTAACAGAAATTGCTGGAAATGCTCAACAAGTCAGTCAGCATATTTGGACAATAGAACAGTACAGCGCAGCAACAGGCCCTTCAGCCCATGATGTTGTGCAAACTAATTAAACTAGTAATTAAATACCTAACTAAACTAATCCCTTCTGCCTACACAATGTCCACATCCCTCCATTCTCTGAACATTTATGTGCCTATCTAAGAGCTTCTTAAACACCCCTGTCGTATATGCCTCCACTACCACCCCTGGCAGCGCATTCCAGGCACCCAACACTCTAAAAAAAACTTACCCCGCACATCTCTTTTGAACTTACTCCCTCTCACTTTAAATACATGCCCTCTAGTTATGAGACATTTCAGCCCTTGGAAAAAGAATCTGGTTGTCTACCCTGTCCATGCCTCTCATAATCCTATAAACCTCTATCGGGTCTCCCCTCAGCCTCCGTCACTTCAGAGAAAACAACCCAGATTTGTCCAACCTCTCCTTAAAGCACATACCCTCGAATCCAAGCAGCATCCTGATAAACCTCTTCTGCACCCTCTCCAAAGACTCCACATCTTCCCTATAATGGGACGACTACAATTGAATGCAGTACTCCAGATGCGGCCTAACCAGAGTTTTATAAAGCTGCAACATAACTTCCTGACTCTTGAACTCAATGCCTCGTCCAATAAAGGCAACCATCCCATACACCTTCTTTACCACCCTATCAACCTGTGCATCCACTTTCAGGAAGCCACAAGAAACTTCAGATACTGGAATCTGGAGCAACAAACAATCTGCTAGAAGAACTCAAGTGAGTCGAACAGCATCTGTGGGACGAAGGGAAGGGCCAGTCCAAAGAGGAGAAGGGGAGTGGTGAGAAAAGATTCCGAGGCAATTGGTGGACTGAGGAGGGGTGTAAGATCTCAGGCAGGTAGTGCCAGGTAGTGGAGGTAAGCGGGGATGGAGGTGGAAGACAGTGGCAGGTGAATGAGTGATGGGGGCAGAAAGAGAGAGAGGAAAAAAGGGGAAAACATAAGATGGAGCAAGGTGAGGGGAGAGGAGTGTGAAGGTTAGAGAAGGCTGCTGCAGGGAGATAAGGAGGAACATGAAGAGCTACTAGTGCTGGATTCTAATAAGTAATAGAGGTGAGAATGGGAACCATTAAGGGAGAGATGAATGACAGTTGGAACCAGATTGGGACCGGGGTGGAGGGAGGGCGGGGGGTTGGGTGGGGGGGGGGTGATGGAGATGGGTGAAGGGGACAAAAATGGGAGGACCAGAGGATCAGAATGAGGGGGAGAGGGGGGAAAAGAAAGGGGTTACCTGAAACTGAAACACTCAATATTCATGCCATTGGGTTGTAGACTACTCATGCGGAATATAAGGTGTTGTTCCTCCAGCAGAGTTGAGCTTCATCCTGGCAGTAGAGAATGCCAAGGATGGACAGGTCAGTGTGGGAATGGGAAGGAGAGTTGAAACGGTCTGCAACCGGGAGCTCGGGGTGGCCACTGCGGACTGAGTGTAGGTGTTCTGCGAAACGGTCACTTAGTCTGCGCTTGGTCTCACCGATGTAGATCCGAAGACCTGGAAGGACTGTTCAGGTCTCTGCATAGTGGTGAGGAAGGAGGTGTAAGGATGAGTGTTACATCCACTGTGAAGGCAGGGAAAAGTGCTAGGGGTCAGGGAGGGATGGGTGTGGAGGGATGAGTGAAGCAGGGAGTCATGGAGGGAATGGTCCCTGTGGAAGGTGGAAAGAGATGGGAAGAGAAGATGTGGCTGGTGGTGGGATCTCGTTGCAACTGGCGGAAAAAAACAAGCTATGGACTTGGACCCTAAGATCCCTCTGTACATCAATACTATTGAGGGTCTTGTCATGAACAGTGTACTGTCCATTTACTTTTGATCTCCCAAAGTGCAACATCTCACACTTGGCTGGATTAAATTCCATCTGCTATTTCTCCGCCCATATCTGCAACTGATCTCTATCCTGCTGTATCCTTTGGCAAGAGAGAGAAACACTGCTCATGTTTCAGATCAATTATCCTTCATCAGTTAAAAGCTTATCAACAAAAAAACATCAGCTCTGATTCTCTGTCCACAGATAATGCCTCATCCACTGATGCCTTTCCAGCATTTTCTGTCTTTATGAAAATAACTGCTAATGAACGTATCCCACTAAGTAAATCTAGTAAATTGTGTGGGTTGTTTTCTCTTACCAGTCTCTGGTGTTAACCTGAACCCATCCAGGTGGTATGGAACGAGCCAAGACTCAAAGAGCAGCACAATGCAGAACCCTTCAAAATGTTTACTTAAACTGAACACCCCAAACAAAATAAATGCAAACACTGCAAATAATATGACACGTAATAGGAAATTACTGATGATTATATGATGTCAAATAGCATAAAACTAAAAGGAGTTCTGTACTCTGTACCTTACACAACTTAAGCCTTGACTGTACTCATGACGTTCACTTATATGTATTTTTCCCTGACTCTCTATGGGCGATCAACTCTTATTCTTCAACTGCAAATGATTTTCTAGACATTACTCATGACTGTCAATCACTCAGAATATTCAGTTTGCAGCTCACTACAAGTTGAAGTCTTCCCCGAGCCGCCCTCATTTTACAAAACAAAAATCACACCTGTGACAATTTGATGTAAACTCTCCTTTTGATTGCATCGGCTTCATTTTGTTGGTCTGCTACAACACTGAGTGTCCAAAACAGAAACGTTTTAATGTTCCACTATTGAGCACAATAAAAATATTTTAATGGAGAAAAAGTTTGTGAATGGGTCTTAATCCAGTGAAATTCTGACGTTTATCACTTTCAAAAGCCAACCGAGCACCATTCCCATAAGTTAAGTGTTGATTTATAAATCTCTGATCATCACTACATTACAAGGGTCCTGAGAAAAGCTTGTATTTATTTTAAACATTCTTCAGGATTTCCTTTCTGCTTATAACCTGTTTGAAATACTTAGAACAAACCCTTAGCGTTGCTCCCAGCATTCTAGGATAGAATCTTTTGGGGTATTTCATGCTAGAGGTATTTCATGCTTTTGGGGTATTTCATACCAGACAAAAATTAGATTGTTTATAATCCCAGAAAAATATCCAATGCTCAAAAACTAAAAACTTTCTCCCTCTATTAATTAAAAGCTTAATTATAAGATCAGAAGTCAGGGGAAATGCATAAAAAATTATGCAGCATTTTTAAATAGGATGGAAAAAAAGCCATCAGCCCATTGGCTGTAAACTTTTTTTTAGATCTATCAAAAGAGACTTCATCCTCAGAGAATTTCTTTGCGAGATTTATGAATTGCAAGAACGACAAAGGCAGGAAACAATTTAAGGGTCTCAGAAATTTGATTGCAGCTATTAGCACCACCTCAGTCGGCATGTAATATTCTTGCTACCAGCTCAGTATCGGTATGAGGCACGAGTTCGTGCTATTCATTTGTAGTATTCCATTTTTAATGGTGGGGTAGGGATAGGGAGTATTATCAGATGTCTCTGCCATCACTTAAGAGTAGCTGGCAATTGTGCCCAGCACAGAGATGCAACTATAAGGAAAGTGTGTCAGCGTCTTTGCTTTCTTAAGAGGTTCAGCTTATCACCGAACACTCGAACAAACTTCTACAGATGTACTGTGGAAAGCATCCTGACTGGTTGCATCATGGTCTGGTACAGCAATGCAAATGCGCAGAAATGCAAGAAGCTGCAAAGAGTAGTAGACTCTGCCCAGTACATCAAAGGTACATCCCTCCCCACCATCGGTAGTATCTACAGGAGACACTGCTTCAAGAAGGCAACATCCATTAAAGATTCCCACCTTCTGGACCATGCCATCTTCTCGCAGCTACCATTGGTCTGGAGGTACAGAAGCCTGAAGTCCACCAGGTTCAACAACAGCTACTTCCCTTCAACCATTTGGTTCTTGAACCAACCGGCAAAACCTTAATCACTACAGTTTAGCAACACTATGACCACTCTGATCATTTTGCAATAAAATGGACATTGTTTTGTCCTGATTGTGTTCATTCTTGTAAAAATTGTGTATAATTTATGCTTTTCTTGTGAATGCTGCTTATTATGATGCTATGTGCCTCTGACGCTGCTGCAAGTAAGTTTTTCATTGCACCTTTGTGAACATGTACTTGTGCACATGACAATAAACTTGACTTTGACAATTCTTAAAGCCAGTTTGCTCTTGTTTGCTCAATTTACCAAAGAAGAAAACATATTCTTACTATGACTACTCTGTGCATTTCCCCGATGTAAAACAGAAAACAAAAATCACTTTCATCACCAAGCCACAATTCTCACCAAAAGACTGCTATTAGGTAAAAAGTTGAATAAAATTCAGCAACCCATCATAAAATAGTACTCATGTTGGAAACATGCAGGCATTTATATATCTAAGGTCACAGTGAAAATGTGACGCTTTCATTAGAAAATATTTTACCAACTATATTGGGCTGAATAGTGCTCTCTCTCTCCTGTCATCGCTGTAAAAGTCATCTTTCCCTTGATACTCAAAGACACTTCAAACAATTTAAATGGATTTAAATAACTTGAAGATAAAGATCATTTTAAAAATCATTAAAAACAATGTTGAAAATATGTTAAACTGCTGCAAATTAGTTAAGCACCTGAAGTGAAATAACCAAAAATAAATAATTATGGATAGGAAAGGTTTGGAGGGATATGGGCCAAACAAAGGCAAATGGGACAAGCTTAGATGGGCATCTTCATTGGCAATGGACAAGTTGGGCTAAAGGGCCTGTTTCCGTGCTTTAAATAAGCTGATGCTGTCTATTCAATGAGGTTCAGCAACACCATTCAAATGACTGTTTGGTTTTTCGTATGTCAGCAAGTTTGTTGCAAATCTGAAGTGCACTAATCCCTCAGCTCAATATGTATTGGAGCCATTGTTAGTCTCCATTGCAAGTCCAATGACAAAGCAGAAGGTCAAGTAAGCCATCATCCAACCCGCAACAAATTTCTAACTTTCTTACTGAAGACACACCAAACTTCAGAGGGGAGATGCACACAGTTGTCCACAGAACTACCACCCACATTGAAAGTTGTTCTGGCCCATTCTCTGCCCTCCCAAAAATTAAATTAGCCAGGTTGAATCATCCAAAGCATGGATTAAGATCATCACAAGTTTTCTCCTCATCTCTTCTTCTTCTACTCTATCTTTCTTGGCATGAGGAAAGTCCATCTGGGTAAAACATCAGCTACAATCTTATAGAATGGAGGAGATGGAATGAGGACCAGTTATGAATCTATTAAAGGAATCATTACCAGAAAAAAAAATAAAAACCTTCAACAAAATTGCCAAGGCAAGAATACAGCACTCTTTATTTCTGCTTGTGTTTATCTTTATAACATGGCTTGAAATCAATTGCACGATGCTGATTTGTATAATAGAGTCTGTTTTTTTTGATCTTTTATATAATTCTTGAAATATGACCAGGTGCTTCTTTGAGACATCTATGCCCTACTGATCCAATTTCCACAGCAGGTATACATGCAATGACACAATTCCCCAAGCAATGTTACTTTTGGACCACTGCAGGAAAACTGGGACCATGCTGTCTTCAAAGTGCCCATCACCAGTCATTCCAGGGATGATATTGTCATACACGTACACCACCAGTGAATGGCTTGCCCTCATCCTTGCATCCCCTGTACTATGCTCATTATTCCATCACCATTAGTCAAAACCCAACCTATTGTCTCTCCACTCCACAATCAAAATACTAGTCTCCCAACTTCACCCACACACTCTTGACTACCAGGGACCAGATTCCTCTCCCCTGATGAATTTCTTATTCCCAACCCCACCCCCAGCCCAACTTCCAGTTGACTGCCCAAATACCAGTCTCCTGATCCATCCATTCTCCATCCCAAACACGAATGCAGGAGTCTGTAAAGCTAACTCCCATTACCTCCACCCCAAACCCCTAGCCATAGCACTTGCACAATGGGGCCCTGCCCACTGGGGAACCCCAGTGCCCCCAACTCCCCACCAAACAACATGGAGACACAAGAGACTGCAGATGCTGGGATCTGGAGCGACAAACAAGGTGGTCCAGGTGATAGCAGGAATTGGAAGAGCAGATATGCAGAGAGATTGCAGCTGGTTGGAAACATAATGGGGTAGAATTCAAGGGAGATTTTTATTTCCCTTATGTTGACTGGGCCAACCATAGTGTGAAAGGTTTGGATGGAGTGGAATTTGTGAAATGTGTCCAAGAACTTCTTTGATCAGTATATAGGACCGACTGGACAGGGTGCAACACTGGACCTCCTCCTGGGGAATGAGGTAGGGCGAGTGGCGGAAGTGTCTGCCGGCGAGCACTTTGGGTCCAGTGACCATAATTCTAAAGAAAGTAAGAAAAAGAGGGAGGCAGACACTGCGCATAAGCAATTGGGAACAAGCGAATTTCTTGATGACTACAAGAAGTGTAGGAATGCATTTAAGAGAGAAGTTAGAAGGGCAGAAAGAGGATATAAGGATCCGGAAGGTAAGGTGAAAGAAAATCCCAAGAGATTCTATAGGTATATTAAGAGTAAAAGGGTGGCAAGGGAGAGAATAGGTCCCCTCAAAGATCAACATGGCCGTCTGTGTGTGGAACCAAAGGAAATCAGTGAGATTTTTAATGAATATTTCTCCTCAATTTTTACTTTGTAGAAAACAATGGAAGTTAAGTAAATGGGGGAAATGAGCGGTGTTGTCTTGGACCACATACGAATGAGCAGGGAGGAGGTATTGGAAGCTCTGAAGTGCATTAAGGTGGACAAATCCCCAGGGCCTGACCGAGTGCATTCTCGGACTTTGTGGGAAGCTGGAGAAGAAATTGCGGAGGCCCTTGCAGAGATTTTTGCTTCATCTCTGGCCACAGGTGAAGTTCTGGAGGACTGGAGAGTGGCTAATGTGGTACCATTGTTTAAAAAGGGTAGCAAAAACAAGCCGGAAAACTGCAGGCCAGTGAGTCTGACATTGGTGGTCAGTAAATTGCTGGAGGGGATGCCAAGGGACAGCATGCACCAATGTTTGGAGAGACAGGGTCTGATTTGGGACGGTCAGCATGGCTTTGTGCGTGGGAAGTCCTGTCTGACGAATCTCTTGGAGTTCTTCAAGGAGGGAACCAAGAGGGTAGATGAGGGAAGGGTAGCGGATGTTGTCTAAATAGATTTCAGCAAGGCCTTTGACAAGGTCCCTCACGGCAGGCTTGTCTGGAAGGTTGGATCGCATGGGATCCAGGGGGAGATCGCGAATTGGATTCATAATTGGTTCAGTGGTAGGAAGCAGAGGGTGATGGTCTAGGGTTGTTTCTCTGACTAAAGGCCTATGTCCAGTGATGCACCACAGGGGTCAGTGCTGGGACCTTTTCTATAAATGATTTGAATGTGAATGTACAAGGCATGGTTAGTAAGTCTGACAATGATACTAAAATAGGTGGTTTTGTTGATAGTGTAGAGGTCATGAAAAATGATAGAGGAATCTAGATCAGCTAGGTATGTGGGCTGAGGATTGGCAAGTGGATTTCAATCCAGATAAATGTGAGGTATTGGATTTTGGGAGATCAAATCAGGGTAGAATTTATACAGTGAATGGTAGAGTCCTGTGGGGTGTCATGGAATAGAGGGACCTAGGAGTGCAAGTGCACAGTTCGCTGAATGCAGCATCACTAGTAGATAGGGTGGTGAAGAAGGCACTTGGCACGCTGGCCTTCATCAATCGGGGCACTGACTATAGGAGTTAGGAAGTTATGAAACAGTTACATAAGACATTGGTGAGGCCGCACTCGGAGTATTGTGCACAGTTTTGGTCACCCTGTGATAAGAAAGATGTTATTACACTAGAAAGAGTGCAGAAAAGATTTATCAGGATATTCCCTGGACTCGGGGTCCTGAGCTACAAGGTTGCATAGACTAGGACTTTATTGCCTGAAATGGAGGAGATTGAAGGGTGACCTGATAGAGGTATATAAGATCATGAGGGGCATAGACAAAGCACAGTCTTTTACCCAGGGAGGGGTTGCTAAAAACAAGAGGGCATAGGTTTAAAATCAGAGGCAAGAGATTTAAAAGGGACATCAGGGGCAGCTTCTTCACACAAAGGGCGGTGCGTATTTGGAAATGAGCTGCCAGAAATGGTGGTTGAGGCGGGCACATTTGCAACATTTAAAAGCCATCTAGATAAGTACATAGATAGGAGAGGTTTAGAAGGCTGTGGACCAAACGCGGGCAAATGGGACTAGCTTGCTGGGCAACACAGTCAGCATGGATGAGTTGGGTCGAAGACCCTGTTTGTTTGCTGAATGACTCTTTGACTTCATGAAGGGTCTCAACCCAAAACGTCGACTGGCCACGTCCCTCCACAGATGCTGCCTGACCCGCCGAGTTCCTCCAGCTTCTTGTTTGTTGCTCCTCATCAAACAAATCCTGATTTCAGTAAAGAACCGATGCACTAGAATTTCCAGGCAATCATGTTCTCCTCCAGCCCTACACCCTTCTTCCCTATCATGACTGCAAGACATTACTCTGCACCTCTCTCTGATCCTCCTAAAACTCTTGCCAGCAAAGGAAATCTCACTTCACTACATTTCACATCATTCGTACCTGTTGGTCTACCATGATAGATCTGTTATCAAAATCTCTGACAAACCTGTCACTACTTCATTCCAGGACGAACTATGCACAGTACCAGCAGTCAGAAGGCTGAATCACAAATACACATCAATCTACTGGCTCTCATGGGTACTTGTTGGAGTACCAGCATATCAGCGGTCAGACATAACATGTTTTCTTTGAGCCCGAATGAAACAGTAATCTGAACTGTGCTATAATAGAGTGACGCTGTTAACCAGGCAACTCCCATTGTGAGAGGGAAGATGAAAGGCACAATGATTTGGTTCACTTGTTGGCATCTTGTGTAAAATCAGTGAAGTGGGTCAACTGCTTGTGCACTGATGTTGGAATGCTCACTGTTGAGTGCCAATTATTCCCAATTTCAGCAGGGAATGTTGGAGATTTAATTTGCATATTTTCCAAAATATATTTAGGCTAGGTGTGATATACTGAAATACCTGCCAAAAAAATTCACTTTACTACCGAGCTACATTTCCCATGCAAACATTTTTATTTGCTGAGAAACTGCACAACCTTTAACATAACATTCAGAAGCCCCTTAGCATATTTAAGTTAGAAATATGCAGTCTTTCACGGAGCTCAGGCATCATGGTGACAATGTGAAATATTTATTAGAAAGCACAGCAAGATTTGAAACTTTAATATTTTAATACACATATTGTCTGTCCTCCCTGTAACTAAATGAAGCAGGATGAATACTTTAAAGCACAATACAAGAATGTCACAACTTGGCTCCACATCCCTGCTTAGTTTGCCTCATGTCTTGCTGAGAGGTAACAAGATTATTTTTCAAAATGACCTTGAATAAGGCTATCAGACTAGTGCAAATCCTCAATGTGACATTTCGAGTTTTAACTCACAACTAATGGATTGGCTAATATCAAAACATTATCATGAGTAAAAGTAGCAAACTGCAACTGTCATAATAGCTGCTAATAACCATTGATTAAATATTCTCACCTATTTTATCCATACTCTATCTTCCCAAGGGGCTGGATTCTTAAATATTTTATTTTGCGTTCTATCACGTTGGAGTATATTGGCCCAAAATGCTCTTAATGAGATTATTCTTTCATTTAATCTTCACTGTTTTAAAAGAAGTTGAATTCTGGGACAGCATTAACTCCACTCAATTACTTACTTTCTCTCACCACAGGGAGAGAATTATGCACATAATTACTATACCTGGGGTAGTGTGATTGAAAGCAAGATCTGCATCGCACTGTACAAATTTGATTGACCTACTGTTTAACCTAAGTAGCAAACTCTCCTCTGTTTGAGATATTCCAAATGCAATGGCCTTTCCCATATGATGATTTGTGATGGCTTGTGCCCACATGCACAAATATTTGTTTCTTCTCCAGGTCAAACACTACTGGCAAACCCTAGAGCTTCCTTAATAAAATTCAAGAATGTTGGAAATATTCAACAGTGCAAGTAACATTTGTAAAAAGAAAAACAGAGTTAAAGTTTTAGATTGATGACCTTTAATTAGAAAGAAGTTGGAGAGAAAGGGGAAGGGTGAAAGGAACAAAGTGAATGCATGTGATGGGGTGGTGACCCAGTGGAGACTGAATGACTGTGGTGGTGCTATTGGCTGAGAGAGGGTGATGGAAGTTTGTTCCGTGTAGAACCCGTCTGGAGGATATGCAGATAAAGTGAAAACATGAGAGGAGGGAGAAAGACAAGGAATACTAGAACTGTAAGATACAAAATGAAGTAGCAAAACACTGCAGATGCTAGAAATCTGAAATAAAAACATTGTTGGAAATACTCAGTTGGTCAAATGGTGCCTGTGAAGAAAGAAACAACAGTTAATGCTGCAGGTTGACAACGTCTCATCAGATACAAACTGGGATGGCTGGTTAACTGAAAGTGTTGAATTCAATATGAAGGCTGAACGTACCCAGATAGGAAATGAGATAATGAAACTGGATTGGGCTTCATTTTAACAGTATTAGAGGCCATGGTAGCAGCAGGATTCAGAATTAAAGAGCTGTGAGACAGGAAGCTCTGGGTAACCATGGCGAACTGAATAGAGTTGATCAGCAAAGTGGTCACCCAATCTGCTTTGGGTTCATCAGCAGGCTACATTGTGAGCACTGATGAGACACATTCCAACAGTGAAGATTTAGCACTAAATTCAACAATCTCAGGTAACCAGATATCCAGCTTGTATCATCAATGGCCAATTTCATTGAAGGGTCTTTGAGCTTAAACATTAATTCTGTTTCTCTTTCCACAGATGCTACCTGATACGCTGTGTATCCAGCCTTATCTGTTTTTATTTTATATCTGAAACATTAACTCTGGTTCTCTCTCCACAGAAGCAGCCTGACCTGCTACAGTCAGCATACTCTGCTTTAATTTCAGATTTCCAGCAAATTTTTTTTTGCTTTTCCAAGATCTTCCCTCATGTTTCTCCATCTTTCGTAACTGATCGGCTGCCCATAGGCATACATGTATAATGGTCTTTACACAGGTATCGGCTGCTTCTGGTCTTCCCATGAGTATTCTCAGCATCTTAGACTTTATCCTTTACTTCAGTACTTTTCCAAATAGAATTAATTCCATTACCTACAGCCAGAAGGCAAGCATAGGCTGGACACAATGCAATCTGCTTGGTGCAGTTGCATTTCTTCAGGCTGACTGTTTCTCATTATTATGGAGTTGCCTATTTTTTTTCCCAATCCCTTACATATATCACTAGGACGAGCTATTTTTTTCTTAACTCTGGGATATTAAATTTCACAGTTGCCACAGTGGGATTTGAACTCAGGTGGCTGTATTGTTTGTTCAGCCCTCTGGATTGCTAGTCCAGTCCTTCAACTGTGGGAACACTACGACATCGTTAATTGTTTAAGAGAGCAGCACAGAATCTCACGGAATAGAGTGGAAGGAAGCTGCAGAGGAGAAAAGCTGCTGAGTGTCACTGAAGTGTGAAAACTCTTTCATGGCATTTTCAAGATCTAACTTGAAGCAAGATCGGTTTCTTACTTTCATTGCTATTTTATCCATTTCCTTTTCTTGGGCAGCTCACAGTATGTAGTGTGGCTGGTTGACGAGTTAGGCAGTTTCAGGCCTCGGCTGAGAATGCATTATAATCATGGCACTCTGTAATTTTTTTTTGCAACACAAGATGTCACACTTAGGTGATATTTCAGTGACACCTAGCAGCTTTTCCACTGACAGCTTCCCACCAGTGATATTTCATGAGATCCTCTGCTGCTCTTTTATACAAATTAATGGTATCCTGGTTAAAATACCAGACTAGCAAACGAGAGACCTGGTTTAACCATCCAGAGAACTGAGTTCTAATCCCACCATGGCAACTGTAGAATTTAAATTCACTAAATAATGTGGAGCTTCAAAAAAAAAGCTCGTTTTAGTAATGCTGACCATGAAAACACAGACTGATATAATACCCATCTGATTCACTGACATCCTTCAGAGGAGAGAAAATGCATTCCTTACACCAGTCTGGATTACTCTGGACTCACTGACTCTTAAATAGCCTCTGAAATGGCCTGGTAAGCTACAGGACCGACGTGCTGGTTGGTTAACTGGCTCGTGTAAATTGCCCCAAGAGATGGCAGGAATTTTTGGGCACATTAGTACAGGTTACAGGGAGACAAGTTAACGAATGTGACTGAAGGAGTGCACAGAGCTGGCATTGACTTGATGGACTGAACAGCTTTTTTCTAAGTTATAGGAAAATACGAGTCTTAAGGGAAATAAATGCTGGCCTTACCAGTAGCATCCAGATCCTGAAAATTGAATGAAAAAAAAGACATACTCTCCATGATTATCATCAATTAGCCTTCTCCAAAAGTAAGTTTAATTGTTGCTTTAGTGCACATGCAGGTGGTTGAGGACAATCAATTGTCTGAGATAACTATGTGGTATCAGTCTGGGAAATTTGAAGTTAACTAAATTACAACCCTAAGATTTGCCAGTGTTTCAAGGGCTGGAACTTCTGCAGATGGGCAAAGCCTCTGAGCTCGTTGATCACCTGGTCTTCGTCCATCCCGTGGATTCCGCAATGTTTCCGGGAGGGGTCTTGATTTGAAACACCAGCTCTCTGTCGAGAGGCGAGGTCCGTGGAAGGGCAGGCTCTATGAATGCAAATGGCTGGCTACATGCCCAGAACACCTTTGAGCAACACCCAACACAACAACTGAGATTGGTTTTGTGAATGTCTTTGACATTCACAAACATTCAACACTCAGGAACTATTTAAATATAATACAAGAAAAAAAAATACATAAACTGACTGAAATAAATCAAATAAAAAGAGTTTACTTGCTATTCTGCAATAGCCACTTCTTCCCAATGAATTCAATGGAATGTTCTTGCACCACATTTAACCAAGGGTGAGAGGGCAGAGCTTCCAGCCTAAGAGCTAAGAAATCTGCATTGTCCATTGGAGTCTGTGAAGAGTTCACTGGGACAGCACAGAGGTCCTTGGGGGCCAACATTTAACTGGAATGATGACTCTGTGTTTGGGAGTTCTGAGGATACTCCCAGTTAAGTCCTTAAAAACTCATAAATCCAAGCTGCTGCAGAGCAAGGAAATCACTCACACAGTCCACTCTCAGGTAAAACAAAAATGTACTTATTCAGTTGATCTTTCACCTTAAGACAGAGGAGAGAAGTCTGTTTGCCTTATCAGTCAAGTCTGCACGCTCTCTTTCTGATCGTACAAAGCATGGCTTTTTTTCCTACACATTTAGAAAAAAGCTACAGTATCTTCATCAATGTACTGACGTTCAGCTATGTATCATCTCTTAACCAACTCAAGAAAAGAAGCCGTGTGATCAGTTGTCTCTGAGATAATATTATCTGCATGAGCTTCATGTGCCCTTCAGACCACAGTTTTTTTTCTTTGGTCAGAATGCTTACGACCGGAAACCGGAAACCATGGATGAATCGGGAGATCCACACCCTTCTGAAATCCAGGACTGCAGCATTCAAATCAGTTGACCCTTACCTTTACAAGAAATCAAGATACAACCTCTGTAAAGCTATCAGAGATACCAAGCGACAATATCAGTCCAAAATCAAGTCCCAGACCAGCCGTCAGTTGTGGTAGGGTTTACACGCTATAACGGGCTACAAAACAAAGTCGGGCAGCATCGTCGACAACAGCTCATCGCTTCCCGATGTGTTTAACACATTCTATGCACGTTTTGAACAGAAGGGGATTGGTATGTCACCACCCACCACACAGCCTCCAATGAACCTGAACCCATGGTCACTGTTGAGGACATAAGCTCAGTCTTCTAGAGGACAGTGAACCTGTGGAAAGCATCTGGCCTGGATGGTGTACCTGGCCGTGTGCTCAGATCCTGTGCAGATCAGCTGGTGGGGATATTTGCAGATATTTTTAGTGTCTCCCTGCTTCAATCTGAGGTTCCCACCTGCTTTAAGAAGACCACTATCATCCTGGTGCCTAAGAAAAACAAGGTAAGGTGCCTTAATGACTACCATCCAATGGCTCTGACATCCACCAACGTGAAATGTTTTGAGAGATTGGTCATGGCACACATTAACTGCAGCCTCCCAGAAAACCTCGACCCACTGCAATTTGGCCACTGTCGAAACAGGTCTCTGGTGGACGCCATCTCCCCGGCCCTGCATTCATCTCTGGAGCATCTGGACAGTAAGGCACCTACTTCAGACTATTGTATATTGACTACAGCTCCACCTTCAATACTATAATTCCAAGCAAACTCATCAGTGAACTCCAAGACATGGGACTCAACACCCTCTGCAACTGGATCCTTGACTTTCTGACCAACAGAACGCAATCAGTGAGGACAGGCAGCAACACCTCCAGCACGATTATTCTCAACACTGGTGCCCCACAAGGCTGTGTCTTCAGCCCTCTACTCTACTCCCTATATACTCATGACTGTGTGGCCAGATTCTGTTCTAACTCCATCTACAAGTTTGCAGATGATACCACCATAGTGGGCCATATCTCAAATAACGAGTCGGAGTACAGGAAAGAGATAGAGAGCTTAGTGACATAGCGTCATGACAATAACCTTTCCCTCAATATCAGCAAAACATTAACTTCAGGAAGGGGGACGGTGCACATACACCTGTCAACATTGATGGTGTTGAGGTCGAGAGGGTTGAGAGCTTTAAGTTCCTTGGAGTGAACATCACCAATAGCCTGTCCTGGTCCAGTCACGTAGATGCCACGGCCAAGAAAGTTCACCATCACCTCTACTTCCTCAGGAGGCTAAAGAAATTTACAATGTCCCCCTTGACGCTCACCAACTTTTATCGATGCACCATAGAAAGCATACTATCTGGATGCATCATGGCTTGGTATGACAACTGCTCTGCCTGGGACCACAAGAAACTGCAGAGGGTTGTGGACACAGCTCAGCACATCACAGAAACCAGCCTCCCCACCATGGACTTCTCACTGTCTCGGTAAAGCAGCCAACATAATCAAAGACCCCACCCACCCCGGACATTCTCTCTTCTCCCCTCTCCCATCAGGCAGAAGATACAAAAGCCTGAAAGCACGTTCCACCAGGCTCAAGAACAGCTTCCATCCTGCTGTTAAGACTATTGAACAGTTCCCTAGTACAATAAGATGGACTCTTGACCTCACAATCTACCTCATTATGACCTTGCACCTTATTGTCTACCTGCACTGCACTTTCTCTGTAATTGTGACACCTTACTCTGCATTCTGTATTGTTTTACCTTGTACGATCTCAATGCACTGTGTAAACAAATCATCTGTATGAACGGTATGCAAGACAAGTCAGTGACAATAATAAACCAATTCCATTTCCAAGAATTGGTAGTCTCTTTGTTCAGCTGACCCCATTATATCCAATCATCACATTCCTCTAGAGGTCTTTTTGCATCACATACCCCATTCTCTCAGCTTACTATCTCCAAAAACCTACATTTCCTTGAGCCAACAGGTTATCATCATTGCCTCCCAATGTATCATCAATAAATGCATCTGAATGTGTGCCCTCTATCAAGGGATCTGTCCTAACTCAGGCCCTAGTTTGCCATGGAGCCCAGTCTGGAGCTAGTTCCATTATCTCTTAATACGTTAACACAAAGATTGCAATGGTCATCCCCAAGAGGATATCCCAGTGGACTGCAGGTTTCTGAGTTTATTTGTCCAATTACACAAACCAGGTAAGACTTGCATGACTGGGTATGGATTACCCTTACCCTACAACATGTAATATTATATACCAGTTACCTCTGCAGGGTAGGTCCTTGTGTTCAACTTACTTATGTAAAAGTGCAGAATGGAATCCCACAAGGCAGTACTGATGGGATGGAGCAGTGTGTCACTGAAATAAGACCTGTGTGAGATCTTGTTGTACCAGACATAGCCAGAGGCACTGGACAAAACCAGGTGAAGAAATTTTAATTGAAGAAAGTTAATACCTGCACAGAAACCAGAGGGAAATGTAGTAGTTCTAAAGTGTGTCTTAAACCAAAACTAAATTCATTTAACAGTGCACTCTCTCCCATATAAGGTTCTTAGACTAGAAGTTGGATCAATTTTATATTAACTGTACAAAAAATAATTTAGCTCAGAATACGTCATGTGAGCAATCGTTCCTGGGTGACATTACAGAGATTGCAAAACTGGATCAGAGGCTTCCATGTGCAAACGGTGCTGGTAGGTCTGACAATGTCTCGGTGTGGCAAGTACATGTAACAACAGCACAATTCATGAATGCCCATTTCCTGCTTTCCCGACATAAACTGTAGCTCAAAGGTACAACCTATAATTGTGGAACAACTGCAGAATAAACAGGAGCACATCATGTTAGTTTGTTGCTTCTCTTGCTATTTGAAGAGACAATTTGCAGACACTGGAAGATCTGACCGCAGCTGCTCAAGCACCTCCCAACGTCTACGGAGTGTGCGATAACTACCAGTGACTCCAGGATTTAGCTGCTGAGATACTCACCCATTAGCTACCTCAACAGCAGCACCAGTGACCTATTGGAAGTGTTGTATTATAGCCACGACTGACCCCTCAGGGACGGACCAGGGTCTTTAGGGCAGCAGCAAACGACAATCAAGAAAGACCCCGCTCCCTGAGAGTCTTCAGAATCAGCACATCCAAACCTCGACCTCTGTGACGAACGATGTATTTGTAGGTTCAGGTTTTCCAAAGCTGACTTCAGTGAGAGAAGTGATATTCTCCAAGACGACCTTTCGTCACCCTTACATCTGGGCTGCTCTCTCCATGGGGAGAGGACCGACATCAAGTTGACCCTGCCCCAGTGGATCGCTGCTGTAACTCCCAACTTGCTGCATCATCAGAGAGGACAACCCGAACACCGTGTTCGTGGAGAAATGGTGCACATTTACTTTAGTCTGAGTGAGGAAGTGGTGGCATTTCAGGCGCTGGGATTTGTCAGTGCTACTAGCTTCCCAAAAATGCAGGCAGTGACTAACTGCACTCATGTGCCCAGTGTTCCCAATCATAACCTGGACATTTCCACCAATAGGAAAGATGTCCACTCCCTCGGTGTACAGGTGGTTTAGGATTGTCAGAAGATTTTCTCATCATAAATGTCATGTTCTGGGACTCTGCAATACCCAACGTTCTCAGTAACCAGCACTGCCTAGAATGAGGGCTACCTTCTACTTCCCCGGTTCATCACACAAATTCGCAATCACACCACCTCAGCCAAGCACCAGGACAATGAGAATCATGCAAGTAGCAGAACTGCTTTGGTCCACTCGTCTTCTAAAAATAATATTCCATCCAGGAGCACACAGCAGTGTCCACCAACCAAATGCAGAGACTTATCACTTTGGCGTGTTGCAGGCAGCCAACCGCAGATAGCAGCCACAGCCAGAGGAAGAACAGTATGTGAACCCACAGCCCGAGAGATATGAGGCAGAGCCTGAAGAGCAGAGGCGAGAGAAGCAGGAGGGAGGAGCCCCCACCACCAGAGCATTATCACCGAGCTGCATCAGTAAAAGCATCAACCCCCAAAAAACAAACTAAGCAAGACTCTCCACTTTCTACTGGTTACCAATAATGAAGACCACCAATAATCAGGTAAGGAATGTCCAGACGATAATTAATAATCACCTACATGCTGCTTTGCCAACACTGATAATATGTTATTGATAAATTAATTCCTCATTCGATTATTCAACTTTCTTGCGGCAACTATTTTCAGTGGTCTGCAGCTGACCTGGACGCAGTTTATAAAAGGCATGAAATTGATTTTTGCAATGCTCAATTGAGTGGAGATTTTCACACCAAGAGCAGACAATTTTCATCGCTTCCAGCCCAAATCTTCAATGTGCTGGACCTTGCAAGCCTCCTGGCTCTCCTGGTACATGGAGCCTTGCATGCATCTCATTTAATAGTACTTCTTTTCACTCCATCTGGGGACACTTTTCTTCTCTCCCAAAACCTCTGTTAGATCTAGGGCAACCAAAGTATTTGACACTGCTGTTTGGCTACTTTGGGGACAGTGCCTTTGAGCACCGAGCTGTCATAACTTAAAATGGTATTGGTTTATTATTGTCACTTGTACCGAGGTACAGTGAAAAATTGTCTTGCATACCATTCATACAGATCAATTCATTACACAGTGCATTAAGCTAGTACTGAGAGCATTGAGGTAATACAGAGTAAAAACAACAACAGAATACAGAGTAAGGTGTCACAGCTACAGGGAAGTGCATTGCAGGTAGACAATAAGGTGCAAGGACAAGCAAGTCCATCCCATCGTACAAGGGAACCGTTCAATAGTCTTATCACCGTGGGACAGAAGCTGTCCTTGAGCCTGGTGGTATGTGCCCTCAGGCTCCTGTCAAGAAATGCCTAGGTCTCATATTAGTCCAACAACCAATCGGCTGGAGGAACTCAGTGGGTCGAGCAGCATCTGTGGGGCAAAAGGAATTGTCAACGTTTTGGGTCGAAACCCTGCAAGGTTTCAACCTGAAACCTGCTGAGTTCCTCCAGCAGATTGGTTGTTGCTCCAAACTCCAGCATCTGCAATCTCATGTGTTCGTTTTCATGATGCTTTGTGGGGAATCAAAAGTTCAGCTTAACACATCAGAAATAGGTGAAGTTAATATTCCTCGCACTGGTTTTGACTTTATTTCCCCTTGCCCTTCCAGATGTGGCCACTGCACTGCCAATCCAGCTGTCTACCCAAAAGAATAAAGTAGATCGTTGAATAAAGTTTACCTGATTTTTAATATCACAACACAAAATAATTTTGTTTTCAACTACTCTCAAAAACAAAATGCTGCCCTGTTCTGTCTTGCAGTTATACTTAGATTTCAGCTAAAGCAGTGATAAAACTGCTGATAACTGAGTCTCATTATAAAGGATGACAGGCCTCATATTTCATATGTCCTTTATTAAGGTTTTCACTGCAAGAATGAATAATTTATTATTGTCTTCTAGGTTACTAAACAAGATGGCACCCATTTTTTCTCCTTAACCCATAAATATCATTCGGCTGGCAAACAATAATTAAAGATGTATGAGTTGTTATTTCAAATCTTTTGAAGGTAATAATAGCACTGACGTTTACCCCAGAGAGTTTTTTTTATACTCTTTTGGAAGAGAATGGAATCCAATACAAATGTCAGTGATAAATTTGTAAAGATGAGTATAGTAATGTGTCACATTATTAATCTAAAGCTACTATGAACAGATTGCACAGTTAGAAAAATTACTTGCCCTAACTTTCAAGGTCTCAACTAAAAATAATTACATTGTACAACAGAGAAATGTTAATGAATGCTTCTCAGTGGGAGTTGAAAATCTTTGGGCAGCACTTTCAACTGACATCATTTTGTAATCTGTTGTTAAAAATATTAATTGCATGGTCAACTTCTAACAGTGCTGGCAATTAAAACAGATGTATCATTTCCCCTTTGTTCTTAAGTAATCCCAATGGGGAAGAGTTTTGTCATGCTCTCAGTCTTTACAATGACCAGCAAAATGGCTTTGACTCTGTTCCAAAAGCTTTAGAACATGCAATACTATGTGACATGATCTGCAAGGAGGGAATAGGTTTTACAATTTTCAGTGAGGTTGAGCTGCAGAAATATTGAAATTTTTAAAAAGCATATTTAAGAAGTTAATTTATTTATATTTTATTTTTACTTCCTGATGTGCTCTCCATTGGAATTCTTCAATTGGATTGGTAGCTTGGTTTATGATATGAAGTACTACTGGGCGTATGAAACCCACAGCAAGAAGTCTGATGGATCTTTAGCATCAATTTTCTCAAGTATAAAATCACCACATATTCTTTCTCATTTAGGGTTAGAGACGAGTTTGGATATGATGCCCTTCATAGTGCAACAGCCTACACACCTCTGGCCTCACGTACGAAGACTAGCGACTTGGACAAAATAACAAGGGATGCCTGACATCGATGAAGCCACATTACAAAAATGATGATCAGAGAAAACAGGAGAAAATTACCACAGACATCCAGAAGTATGTGTACAGTTAAAGGTTCTTTGGACTGGTGAAAAAAGGCCCAATAAATTGTGGGTAAACGGGATTCATGTGGACAGGTGCAATGGACAGCATGGATATGGTGGGCCGAAGGGTCCGTTTCTGCGCTGTATGACTCTATGACACTACTAATGTTTCCCTGACTGCATATCGATGAACCCCACAATACGGTCAGATTACGGAAATTCCCCCTTACGCAATTCAAAAATCATCACCCAAAAGTTAAAGAAAGAGAATAAAAATCACTCTCACAGAATGTACGTGAAACAAGAGTAAATAAATCAAGAAAAGCTCACGTTTCTTGACGCATGTGCAGATGCCAAGGTCATGTGTTACAGAAAATCGTAATGCAGATCATTTTCTAGGAATGCAACACCCCCAACCACCACACCCCCCCACCCCCAGTAACATGGGGGACATCTGTACGGATAAAATAGTTTAGTGAAGATCAGTCTCTATGCACATTAAAATGAAATAAAAAATATGCATGATTTCTTTCTCTGTTCTGACATGAAAGAGAACACTTGATCTATAGCTGCTATTGACTGACATGGCTCCTCAAGCAATCGGAGATGCGTGTGTGTGTGCACATGCATTGGTGGGGTTCGTGGGACGGTATGTGACTATGTGTGAATATGAGACAAAGTGTCTACACTTGAGTATGTGCATAAACAAATTCATCTCTGAAAAACGTAGGCATCAAGTGTCAAAGCAGATCTCATTCATTCCTATGGAAACCATGTGCAAGATTACAAGCAATTTTCTTTGAAGTATTTTATTTTGCTGCCTTTGGTGTCATTTTCTGCCATTTGAGCAATAGTTATTTTATTCTTCAGTTTCCTGCTGCAACCTAGATGTCATATTTAGTTAGCCCTTTCAAATAACCTGTGTCATTCTGTCGGGCTGTTTTTAAGAATCAAATACAACCAGGAAGGAACATTGCCATATTTAGCTACCATGACAAGCTAATATTGTACCTGCTGCTGCACTGTTTTCTCAATGCATTCCCACAATCATTTATTTTCTAAGAAATTGCCATTTACATCCACACAGTTGTGTCAACCATGAGTGGGTGTACAGAAAAGAGAAATTCACAACAATAGAGCCTGCACATTAGACTGGATTAGAAGGATGAAAAGAAAGGACAGATTAATTTATTTTTCCTGATTCTTTAATGGGAATTGTTATGGGCAAGTAATAAGGATCCACTTTTCTTTAGCTCAACCTTCATTTTTCTCCCTTGCAACTTGTTAGCTTCTAACTTTGATATTCAGCATTTTGAGCAACATCTGATATAAATGGAGAAAAAGGAAACCGAAACATTCAAGATTAGAAGTTGGCAACAAATCTTGATTTAAAATCAATAGGAACAGAGGTGATGAACAATCTGTTTGAAGATACAATGGAAAGAAAATGTAATACTGGCCATTGCTGTATTGGGAAAAGTACAAGACAAGAAAACTGTGTTAGTGAGAGTTCAAGGTTAGAAAATAAATTGTTTGTCAAGAAACGCTTGTACCTTGTATCCTCATTCAGGTGACCACACTCCCCCCAGATACTAGGCCATTTTCAGATCTTAGAAGTTGTTAAAGATAAAAGTACTTAAGATGGAAAAGAACAACACTTTTATAAAACAGTTTTACTGAGGAAATTGATGAGAGAATTCCATTCAAGGTCAAAGAAGGGAATGAATGTAATAACTTAAATTATTAAACTATGAAAGGTTAAAGGTAGAAGATGAGGCAAGTGATCTCCACATTCTTTGTATATGCCAACAAATCTGAAAAATAATCCAAGGTTGTATGATCCGAGAACAAACAAAAGAGTCATCGCACAGCCCACTGAGTGGAGGATGCTGGATCATGAAGGAACATTGTGGAAGAGATAACAAAACTTTGGAGATCCTTGAACACTGGGCCATCAATCACACCTAATAATACAAGAGTTCTTGATTCTCAACAACAAGTCACACCTGTGGAGGTAGTAGGTGTATTGTTTTGGATTATTTTTCAGATTTTTGTTGGCATATACAAAGAATGTGGAGATCACGATTTGTTGACAAGCAACTTGCCTCATCTTGTACCTGTAACCTTTCATAGTCCTTCAATCATTTAAGTTATTACACTCATTCCCTTCTTTGACCTTAAATAGAACTCTCTCATCAATTTCCTCAGTAAAACTGTTTCATAAAAAATGTTTTTTTCCACCTTAAGTACTTTTATCTTTAACAACTTCTTAGATCTGAAAATGGCCTAGTATCTGGGGAGACTTAAAGTATCACATGCATAAAAGTTATGAGATTTTTTCTGTAATGCAGGTGATAGAGAGAGAACAGGAATTCAAAATTTTACTTTTGAGGAAAAAAAGAATTCTGCCAACTCTAGAAAATTCTGGATGTAAAATACATATTTTTTCAATAGTTTAATATTATAAAATTCTTCAAAGGAACTGGAAATTAAAAAGGATGACAGGTCATAGATCATAGAGCATGGAAAAAGACCCTTTGTGACACTGAATATATGCGACACAACAAGCTCCCATTGGCACCAATCCCATTTTACTCTCCCCACATTGCCATCAACTCCCCCCAGATTCTACCACTCACCTAAATGAGAGCCATTTTCCCTCAACCAATTAATCTACCAACCCATTTTTGGGATGTGGGAGGAAACCGGAGCACCCAGGGGAAACTCACATGATTATAGGAAGAACATGCATTCTCTACACACACACAGCACTGGTGACTGTGATTGAATCAAATCAGTGGAGCTGAGGCAGCAATTCTACTATCTGTTCCATTCTACCACACCAAACAGCATAAAACGTCTTGAAATTCAGGAGATAATTCCAGCTTGACATCACTTTCACTGTTATATTCCTACAATAACTTTTTCCTTCATTCAGTAATCTAATCTAAAATCATAAAGTTAATCCAATTTCTTTTTTAATGGCCACGAATGAATGTGCTGCTGTCAACCTTTCTGAGAGTGTGTCCACATCACAACAGCTCAAGTGTTCTTTCCTCAACTTGCTACTGGTTCTTTTGCTAATTTTATTAAATCTGAATCTTTGGTCACTGACCAGCCACCAGAAACATTTTCTCCTTATTTAAACAAAACAATTCTGATCATGATTTCGGCCTCAGTCTCCAAACCAGATTGTGAGCTCTGCAACTCCATGGGTTTCTTCTGCCCTTGGTTTTAAACCTCTAAACATTTAATCTCATCTCTCTTTGACTTCTCAACGACGAGAAGCAATCTTCCTCTGTCAGACTATTATACAGGAAGTCCCCGGGTCACGAACGCCCGATTTACAAACACCCATACTTACGAACCGACCTCCGTAAAGCCTATTATTTGAAAAAATCGAGTTACACACAATGGTTCGTACTAACGAACGGGCGGTTTGTTAGTACGGGACGAACAGGACGAACTGTAAATACTTACATGTATGGTTTAATGCAATGGTTGTCCATATTTGCATCTGATTGTGAGGAATTTTAATGTTCATTCGTAAAACATTGTAGAAGAATCAACTTGCTTGCACAATGATTTGAGTTAGATGCTTTCTGAACATCCGACCGTGTCTTAGAACAGAGGCGGTGAACACTGGATCCAGTTCATTTATAAAGCCAATAATCTCTTCGAAGGGACTTTATCTTAAAAAAATTCTCATTTTGATGGCAAACAATAGTTTATATATATATATATATATATACACACACATATATATATATACACTAAAATATATACAGATAAAACAATCTTACAGTTAACGATGGATAAATGTGGGAGTGGGTGGGAAGGGTGGTCACGGAGACTAGACACCGATAGACTATGAAGTGTTACTTCATAAAACCATGCTCCTTCTCATCACCACTATCACCTCCTTTTAGTTCAGGGACAACATGGATATGGCGTATGTTGGTTATCTGCTCCATACAATGCTGGGGGGGGGGGGGGGGGGGGGCGGCGGTTCCTTTAAAATTGGAGCAAACAAACTGCCGGGGGAACTCAGCAGGTCAAGCAGCATTCTTGTGTCTCCTTTAAAACTGGAATTGGTTTCTCATCTGCGCTTGAGAAGGTTCACGGTAAAGAGAACCCATCCAATCTGATGCTTCCATCAGGCCCCGAGTAATGACCCACACTGGTTCTGTGGATCAATAGTGTTCATAACTCGTCTTCTTATTTAATGTTCATGCATCTTCTTAAATGTGATGATGAAAGATGGGAGAAGTGAAGTTAATTGCATCCTCAGTCCGCATCTGATTCAGAAAGAAAATGCTGGAAATGCACAGCTGGTCGGTCAGTTTCATTGATGTGCAGTTTTATTGTGACAGTTTCTTTAATGTACGGAAATTAGGCAGCGTTGAACGGGCTGTGAAATTGACAAATGGTAAACACAATATTCAGGTTTGGCAGTAAGTGTAACTCTGGGCTGAGAGTTATTTGCACATTGAGGCCTCTCGCGTCCCCTGATAGCACGGCGGTCCACCTGACACAGACACCACAATCGATCCGCTTTCTCGCAAACTTATTTGATAAAGTAAAGAAATGCTAATAACTGCTCCGCGTTCGGTTAACATCACCCACAACCCACTGAACCTTAACTCGATGCATCCCGCACGGAATAAAAAAATAATTATTATTATTACTGCATTATTATATTTATGATATTTTTGGGTAAAATATGTACTATTTACTAAGACAAGCATTTGACTAATTGACGTTAGATGTGAACTGTACGTAACTGTTCCAACTTATACACAAATTAACCTTACGAACAGACTCAAAAACAGAACTCGTTTGTAATCCAGGGACTTCCTGTATTTCTATCATTATATTCTATGTCCATGTAACGAAAAAGATCTGGTCCTTTGAGTCTTTCTTTTTATTTGTATTTCCTCACACTGGTCTGTATTCACTATGGTATATCCTCTCTAAATCCAAAGGGAGCTAAATTATATAGCAGCATTCCCACTGAAATAAGCGAGGGTAGTGTGTAGTCGGACTGAGATCTGTCTGTACACGAAGGACTGGATGGGAAGGGCCATACTCACCATCGGCCAAACAAAGTCTTTGTGCTTATTTAAGAATTCTACTAATGAAGCATTCTACCAAATGACTTTGACAGTCTGTTCGGGGATCCATCCAATAGGATGCACCATCTCCTTCTCCCACAGGACCTTGAAGTCATTCCGTAGAGACCACTATCTGATTGACTCCAAGAAACATTTCTCTGAGGAATGAGTGTGCGCATGATCCAACATCAATGGAATGTGTGTGGCAACAAAGCCAGGCCGTTCTTTGAACACCAAGAACAGAAAGAACCTCAGCGTGCAGTGTCATTTGGTGTTTGCATACCAAGGGCTCTACACACAGCTTGATGCAGTTAGACACAAAGATGGCCATCAGGATTCCTCCCCTTCTCCATAGATCTGCATACCATGTGCCTGTGAACTTTATAGAAATGTGAAGGCACCAAAACTGATTGAATGAAAGTTACAGAAAATAATTAGCCACTAAACTTTGTACATATGAAAAAGTCCTGTTACATAGCAAGGTTCACAGACTGCTGGTGAGCACTGGTTCAACTGAGCAAGGTTAATATTTGCATTAGCTGGGGCACTGAGCTCAGATTTGGCATCACAGGTAATGGATCAGCTTTGCGCACCCATGTTGATCTGTTAACTTTAGATACCAACAGTGGATACCAGCAGTGGACTCGCCCTTCCCAGCATGGCAGTCAGTGTGATCAACTCAACAAATGAGCTTACACAGCTGCTATTTTGGACTTACCTGTAATGGATTCAACAGGGGTGCTGGAACAGTGATGAACCGCAAAGTATGCAAAAAAAGCGTGACAATAAACAATAGCTAAATGTTGTTTTGTTTAACTTTGCTGGTGAGGAAGATTTAAAACATAATTATGCAGGACAAATGTAACAGTCACTAGGATGAGTATGGATTAATTAATGGAAGCCAGCAAGGATGCATGAAAGGAATATTGTGTTTAACTAATGTTATTGAATGGTTTGATGACACAATGGAGAGGGGGATGTATTGATTTATATATAATCTGCAAAATAAGTATCAAGTTTGAAGCCCATGGAATAAAAGAAAATAGCAGCATATGTTCATGTTCCAACTGTACAAAATGTTGCTTGTGTGCATTTCCGGTCCCCTAACTATAGGAAGGATGTCATTAAGTTGGAAAGGGTGCAGGAAAGATTCACCAGGATGCCACCGGGACTGGAGAGCTTGAGTTATAAGAGACTGTGGATAGGCAAGGGCTTTTTACCCTAGAGCATAGGAACTTGAGGGGTGACCTTATACAGGTATATAAAGTCATAAGGCACATAGATAAGGTGAATGGTCACAGTCTTTTTCCCAGCGTAGGGAAGTCTAAAACAAGAGGGCATAGGTTTAAGGTGAGAGGGGAAATATTTAAAGGGTACCTGAGGGGCAACTTTTTCCAAACAGAGGATAGGTGTGTGCAACAAGCTGTCAGAGGAAATAGTAGAGGTGGGCATCATTACAATGTTTAAAAGACATTTGGACAGATGCACAGAGAGGAAAGGTTTAGAGGGGTATGGGGCAAATATGGGGAAATGGGACGAGCTCAGGCAGGTAACTAGGTTGGCATGGATGAGTTGGGCTGAAGGGCCTATTTCCACGCTGTATAACTCTGTGACTCACAGATAAGAAATTGGGTTTGTGGCTATAAAGAGCTGCAGAGAATATTTCTCCCCCAGACTGGAGGTGGCAGTGGGACCTCTGCTTTTCCTGTTACAGATCAATGATTTGGATTTCGTGCACAGGAAACAATTTCAACATCTGCGGATGACACAAATCTTGGAAGAATAGTCAACAGTGAGGAAGATAGTAATAGGTCTCAAAAGGATACAGGCACACATCAGATGAACATTAATATAGGAAGGGACAAAGAGATACATTCTGGTATTAAGAACGAGAAGAGTCACAGATATGTATAAAACATCAAGTGACACAATTCTTAAGGGGGTTACAGAAAAGAAAGACCTGCGTGTTTATGCACAGACATTTTCAGGGTGGGAGTGTAAGATGAGAAAGAGATTGCAGAAGGATACCAGATTCTGTGCTTCATAAATAAATCCGCAGTGTACAGGAGTGAGGAAGGATATAAAAAAAAACTGTCTTAGTCACAATTGATGTACTGTGTCCAATTCAAGTCACGGTTCTTTCAGAAGAATGCACTGGAATGGGTTCCGGAGATGATGGACTTGTGCAGGGGAAAGACTGGAGATGCATGTATGTTCTCAGAGTGGACAAAAGTGAGAGGTAATTAACCTTGTTTCGGAGTTTTTGATTGGTGGAAGGGTCAAAGTCTCAGGATGGATATCAAAGGTGATTGGCAAAATAACTGAAAGTGGCATAATTAAAAACTCCTCATGCTGTGCGTGGTCAGCATCCGGAATGTATTGATTGAGGGGTGGTGGAAGCAGATTCAATTGTGCTTTCAGAAAAGAACAGGATTAGCTCATGAACTCAAAATAACACTGCAGGGGTCTCGGAAAATAGCAGCGCGAGTAGGATTAACTCTTCTTGCAGAAAGATGGTACGACATCAAAAGGCTGACTGGACTCTTTCTATAATTCTTATTCTAAATTAGTTATTTCAAAACACACTAGATATGGTGCAAAATTAACTAGTCATTTAAGAATGTTATACATCCAAGTTTTGCATCAGCAATACCCCCAACACTGCCCTCGTACTCTTAGGAGGACATCTATATTCCACGTAGGCTGAAAGGCTATTGGTCTGTGACTTTTACATCCCATGCACCTCGAGGTTAAAGAAAGAATTTGATTTGCTTCTCTAATAGCCTGGCCAACCTTGGATTCTGCCTTCAAGTTAATGGAAGTGCAGAGGTCTTATGGTTAGGTCACTGGAAACGCATTCTTGAAAGCACCATTGTCATAAAAGTTATACAAAATTCAGCACAAGGAAAATTGCAATGAAGTTCTTGCAGTGTCACAAAGACCAACTAATTCATTAATGTTATTAGCTGCTGTCACCTGTTTGTCAGATGAGTCCAACCTCAACTGATTTTGACGACCAAAGGATGTTACTGAAACTGAAATCATAGAATTAAAGAATGGTTACAGTGCAGAGGAGGCTAACAGTTCAATGAATTGCAAATGGATTGCAAACTACAACTACTTCCTGCATAAAATAAGTTATTTTTTCATATCCTCCCTTAACTTTTGATCCAAAGTTTTAAATCTCCGTCCCCGATCATCTCTAATAGGAACACCATCGTGCTATTTAACTCATCTGAACAATCATGATCTTATGCTCAATCAAATCCCTCAACTTCTTTGCTCCAAGGAGAAAATGCCCAGCACCTCCAACCTAATCTTGCAGCTAAAACCCATCATTCCTGGAACCGTTTTAGTAAATCTTTTCTGCATCCTCTCAAGAAGTTCATATCCTTACTGGGGATCAAATAAAATCCCATTTCTCCCAGCTCTCCTATCTCCTGTTTGCATTGATCTCCTGAAGAATTAACTATATCCCTTGGTTTGGTGTGGTTACAAAGACTGACACCGCTCACTCTAAACCTGTATCTAAATCATTGATATATTAAATGAACATCAGCAGCCTAACAGACATCTTCCAACCACAATGAGAAAGAATCCTATTCTCTGTTTCCGATCATCTTACTCTGAATGTGGCTTGACAAGTTCGTTATTACAAACCCTTTCACATTCTCCAGTAATCTCCTATGTGGTATAATGTAAAACATTCTCTTTAACTCAATGCACAGTAAAACCAATGCATTTCCCTATTTATCATGTCTGTTTCTTCCTTAAATAATTCATATTTATCCATTCCATAAGCCATGCTGGCTGGATCTATTTTCTATATAAGGTAATTGAATTTTCTTAAAAAGCATAACGTTCTTAACTTCTCCCAACTACAGACGTTCAGCTTGTAATTCATCTTTTTTTTAAATGGGTTACTATACTGGACACTGTCTGATCACACCCCACAGTCGATTCAAGCGTTAACATGCCCTCACATGTCTCTTCAAGATTTCTTCAAGATCCCAGGAAGTATCCAATCAGAAGTGACCATATCTTCCCAAATCTGAACTAATTTATCCGAATAAGACCATAAGACATAGGAGCAGAATCAGGCCATTCAGCCCATTGAGTCTGCTCTGCCGTTCAATCATGTCTGATTTATTTTTCCCTCTCAACCCCAATCTTCTGCCTTCTCCCTGTAACCTTTGATGCCCTTATTAATCAAGAACCCATCAACCTCCACAGCTGTCTGTGGCAATGAATTCCACAGATTCACCACCCTCTGGCTAAAGTAATTCCTCCTCATCTCTTTTCTAAAGAGACGTCCCTTTATTCTGAGGCCATGCCTTTGGACCTAGACTCTCCCACTACTGGAAACATCCTCTTCATGTCCACTCCATCCAGGCCTTTCAACATTTGGTGGGTTTCAATGAGATCCCCCATCCTTCTAAACTCCAGCAAGCACAGGCCCAGAGCCATCAAACGCTCCTCATACATTAACCCTTTAGTCGCCAGGATCATTCTCGTAAACCTCCTCTGGACCGTCTCCAACGCCAGCACATCCTTCCTTAGATATGGGGCCCAAAACTGCTTACAATACTCCAAATGTGGTCCAACCAATGCCTTATAAGTATCAGCATTACATCCTTGCTTTTATATTCTGGTCCTCTTGAAATGAATGCTCACATTGCATTTGCCTTCCTTACTACTGACTCAACCTGCAAGTTAACCTTCAGGGAATCCTGCACTAGGACTCTCAAGTCACTTTGCACCTCCAATTTCTGAATTCACTCCCCGTTTAGAAAATAGTCTACGCCTTTATTCCTTCTTCCACAGTGTACGACCGTACACTTCCCTACGCTGTGTTCCATCTGCCAATTCTTTGCCCATTCTCCAATCTGTCCAAGTCATTCTACAGACTCCCTGTTTCCTTAACACTACCTGTCCCTCCACCTATCTTCGTATCATCCGCAAGCTTGGCCACAAAGCCATCAATTCTGTCATTCAGATCATTGATATATAACGTGAATAAAAACTTGACCATTACATCATGCATCCCACCAACCACCACTTCAGGGTTTGTCTCCTCTCTCAGAGAGTAACATCCAGTGCAGTGTTCATCAAGTATCTGCCATGACTTGAGCACCATAAATGATCTACAACACTACAATCCTATTCTCTCAGGAGCAGGTTTTGATAATTGCATTTTATTGATCTGATTATCATCATCACTTTTGAAGTGTTTTGAATGTTTTCTTCATACCATCTGTTACTTTTCTTTACACTGTGCAAACATTTTTTTTTACAGATTGTACTTTAGTTGATCACTATTATTCTTTAGAGGCCCTCTTCAATTTAAATTGTATTCTGACCTTTTTTCCTATTTAAGTGGAGTGTGCTTACTCCACAACTTTAAAACCGAATAGATTGACAGGAAACAAGCACAGAAAGATGAGAGAAATGGGAAACATTACAGCAATTCAGTGCAAGAAGCACTGTTATATTGTAGATAATTAAAGTGTGTTTGGATAGGGGACAGAGGAGGAGAAAGGCTAGTGCTCAGTAAACAGTTCAAGTGATTTTATTTACAAGAAGATGCATCATCAAATGACAAGGAATCTAAGCACTTCACTCAATATGTTTCCAGTGCAGTAACACAAAGAGATATCTCCAGAATAAACTCTGTGCTCTGGTCTTGGCAAGTTATTGTGTAATATTGATGGAGAAGGGGAACTTGAAAGATGGGATTAAAGTTAAGGTAGGTTTATACTTGAAGTGTGCATGGTGCATTGCAGGATAAATTTCTTGCAAGTGTTAAACTGTGGTGTTAATTCACCTGAATTATCAGAAACATTGCTCTTTTGGTAACATAACAACTACATTTTGTTTTCTTTTATATTCCCTCCCTAAGTGTGGATAACTCAAATAATCAAAAAGGATAAGAAGGATAATTACTTTAAATAATCTGCAGACAATAAATTCTGAATCCAGACGTTAATTGGCTACTTGAATCAGTTGGTGGAGTCTGTACTTGTTCTCCAGGTGAATTAAGAATATGGTCCCTTGGTTTAGCTTAAACAAAATAATTGACTTGTTCTATTTTTTTTCCACTTGAACAGGTACTCTTAGCAGGCCACAGACGTTCAACCTTTGCACTAGTCTGCCTTGTTTACAAGTATTGCAGTGTACAAAAGCAGATGATTTGAACACCTGTATTAAAGCATCATATTTTTGGGAAAATGTGAAACGATCTTGTTGAGCCTTTGTGTTTAATTTCCCTGTTTCCTAATTTACTTCAAATTTACACAAATTAGGAAACAGGGAAATTAAACACAAAGGCTCAACAGGAATGATTTCGATGAACTAAATTACAGGTCAGTGAAGTACCAATGTTCATTTGTAAAAGGTACCATCTTTCAGGTGAGACCTTAAACTGATGCCTGGCTGTGCTACGAGCAGATACCAATCACCCAGTCATAATCGGAAATGAACAGGAATTGTCTGCTATTCTCTGAGCAACACTCCTTCATTCAACATCACCCTGTCTGTCTCCTCATTCATTTTAATCCTTCCAATGGTTGCCCTGGTGTACAAATCATGCCTTCACCATATCCCCGCTTAACAACAGTGAATTCACAGATTTATTTAAAGTACTTGAGAGTGACAAGAGTTTATTATGAAGATTGGACATGAATAAAACAAACACTGCATGCCTTTGTTTTTTTTAAATAGTTAATCCATCCCAAAGAGTTCTCATCCTATTAATCATCAAATCTTCATGCATCTGCTCACCTTCTCTGAGTGTTTTTAATCTTCCTATCACTTTTCTTTCAGGTCCATAATGACAGCTTTCTACCATAAATAGTATGGATTTTAACTATTTGGAAATGCAAAAGTTGGGATTGCAATAATTCTGCAAATCAAGAAACTGCCTTCAATTTTCAAATAACAATCCATCAGAATCATAAATGTGTTATTTCTGCAGAGAAAAGAAGCATCAATTCACACTCAGCTGATGTCAGTCACAGACTTTGTGAGTCACTGCACTGACACAACCAGGATCCTTTTGCTTGTGAAAATCCCAAGCCATTCGTCATGAAGTAATCAGTGCCAGCTGGGCACACAGCATTACTCAGCTGGTACTCAATTACTTCATGATTGATAGCTTAGATCAGCAACCTGCAGTGGAAAGGATACCAACCTCTATGTCAGTGAAAACTCTTGTAGAAAAACAAACGTGGCGTCATCTGGTCAAAGCTTCTGTCTCGGTCTGCAGTGATGGCACATTTCAGAATGAAGGCAATATATTTTTACAACCTTCACTCTTAACAGTGGAATCATTTGTTTTAATGTTGACATCTGCAAGGATTTCATATCTGGGCTAGTCATGTTGCATACAAGGTCTTCCAGTTTGCTTCATCAAATTTTCAACATTTAAAATCAGGAGCATATAAATATAATTGACATCCACATAAATCGGTGGCTAAAATATAAAAGCGACTTCTTCAGAGAAACCTTAGCCTATAATAACAGAATAATTCCATTTACAAATCAGTTCTTAAATAATTAACCTACAAGGTGCTTTATGTTATTGTGAAGTGCACCAACATATTATGTGAATGATTTGGCACAAAGAGTGCCAGTTCTCTTGGCTAAGTACATTACGAAATATGGTATCCCTCCAAAGACCATCATTGATTCAACTACATACTGCAGCCAAACTCATGCTCTTTTTGAAAGGTGTGCTTCCCCCCATCAATAATTTTCCACTGAGGTAGTACAGTGTGCTACCAAGTGCAAAATCTCTCCTTAAAGAGAGTAATTGCGTGGTGTTTTTTTAAAGCTTTATAAATATTTCATGTATTTGAGTGTGGTAACATTAAGGTTTTATTAAAACACTTTAAAATGTGTTCAGCACAAAAATAAACATTTTAGTTCCTGGTTAATCTATTACTCAATTTGTGTTTAAAAGTATGTACAACTATTTAAAAGATGCACAAAATAATGATGTAGGTATACATAAAACAGCTTTCTACTTGTATTGTGATTATAGTAGTCAGTTTCTAAATAAATGAATCTAAAATTTGTTTCTAAATTGTACTATTTAATGTCCATATGCCCAAAAGATCCAGACAATTTTTAGTCTCTTAAATGGTAAACACTCCCAAGAGTATCAGGAGGTGAATTACTCAAAGACAATATTTGAAACAATTTTCTAGAACAAAAAAATTGCACTTAAGGACCATGTGTGCAGGCACGGTAGTGTGACGGTTAGTATAATGCTATTACAGCGCCAGAGACCCGAGTTCAATTCCTGCCGCTGTCTGTAAGGAGTTTGTACGTTCTCCCCATGCGTGGGTTTCCTTCGGGTGCTCCGGATCCCCCCCCACATTCCAAAGACGTATGGGTTAGGAAGTTGTGGGCATGCTATGTTGGCACCGGAAGCGTGGCAACACTTGTGGGCTGCCCCCAGAAAACTCTACACAAAAAGATGTATTTCATAGAACAGTACAGCACAATACAGGCCCTTCAGCCCACAATGTTGTGCCGACCTTTAAACCTCACCTAAGACTATATAACCCCTTCCTCTCACATATCCCTCTATTTTAAATTCCTCCATATGCCTATCTAGTAATCTCTTGAATTTGACCAATGTACCTGCCTCCACCACTGCCCCAGGCAGTGTATTCCATGCCCCAACTACTCTCTGGGTAAAAAACCTTCCTCTGATATCTCCCTTGAACTTCCCACCCACTACTTTAAAGCCATCCCCTCTTGTATTGAGCATTGGTGCCCTGGGAAAGAGGCGCTGGCTGTCCACTCTATCTATTCCTCTTAATACTTTGTACATCTCTGTCGTGTCTCCTCTCATCCTCCTTCTCTCCAAAGAGTAAAGCCCTAGCTCCCTCAGTCTCTCCTCATAATGCATACTCTCTAAACCAGGCAGCATCCTGGTAAATCTCCTCTGCACCCTTTCCAAGGCCTCCACATCCTTCCTATTATGAGGCGATTTCACTGTGTATTTTGATGTACATGTGACTAATAAAGATAGCTCTCTATCTCTGTACTAAAACCTTGTCATGTAATGAGAGAAGATTACTTATGAACCTGTAAATAAAGCTAGGCATGTGGGAATGAGGAATGAATTTGCTAAAGTAGATTGGGAAATTAGATTAAAGGGTATGTCAGTTAGTTAGCAATGGCAAACATTTCAAAAAATTTAAGAATTCTCTGAAATATATATGCAATTGAGGTCTAAAATATTGTGCAGTTAATGTAACCTGTCAGTGACTAAAACAATGAAGAATCATAATAAGTTAAAAGAAGACATAAAAGATGTTAGCAAAAAGAATGGGAAGCCCAAGGAATGGGAGAATTTTAGAAACTGGCAAAGGATGGCCTAATAAAACAAATAATAAAGCAAATTAGAAAGAAAAATAGAAGATATATAAAAAAAACTCCTGCAACAAAATAAAAATGAAGGGAATTCATAAAGCAAATTTAGATCTCCTACTGAGAGAGGTGGGGAAAGATGAGTTTGCTTCTTATTCTGAGTGCCATTAAGGAGAAGAGCACATGCAAGGGAATGAGATAAAATTCCCATGAAGACCCTTCCATCTCTCCGATTAGACGATCTGATGGTTCGTGCAAGAATAGACAGCTGACCAGTTTGTCATTGCCCAGAATCAACAAAAAAAAGCAAAGGGCATGAACTTAACGTGATCTAGGGTAATGAAAAAAAACTGATGGAGGGAAGAGCAAAAGTAAAGAACATATATTAAGCTCTTATTAGATACCTTTCTCACCAAAAATGAGATTTAATAAATCTATCTCCATGAATATTTAAATCTGTATGGAAACTTCCAGTCTATCATTATAATACTTTGCCTGTACCTAGTGCAGATGGACATAAGGCTGAAAGGATCAGTATCACTCATACTTTATCATTAGTATGGGTAGGAGGACTCAATGCTAGGTGTTGCATTTGGAAAGCATCTTTAATGTCAAGTTACTTCAAGAAGATCTACAGAGTAAAACATGTAAAAGTACATTAATGTCTGCCATATTTTGGGAATAAATAGTATCAAAAAAGCATCTACATTGTTAAACAAAGACAGCCTGAATTTTGCAACAAGAAGATCAAGGAGGATGTTAGTATGCAGCAAACCTGATAGCAACTTCTGGAGTTCAGGAAGATGCCATCTGTTTTGTCCTACTCCTTCAGATGTTTTATCAAGATATTCCACACAATTGTGAATACCCAGTACTTTACCACAATGAAAGGCAAGAATAATTAAGAGCTATTGTTTCAAATGCAAATGATCTTTCTTAATTCCATGATGAGCCTTAATTACGTATTGGCAAACAAGGCCCCTAACAATGGAAATTAACTTTCAAAAAGGCCAAGTCTCATTTATTCAGATTTCATTACTGTTGGATATTCTTAAATAAAAATTAATATATTTATTTTACTTTCTGTCTCCTTTATCTTCCTCATATCTTCCATTTGTTCTAATTATTTCAAGTTGGGTTTTACATATGGGTTATAATGAAAGAAATAAGGAACACTTGCATTTGTGTAGCATCTTTCACTAAATGTTTGAAGCACTTTGTCGCCAACAAAATGCTTCTCAAGTGTAGCTGCAGTTTTAATGTAGGAAACACAGCAGCCAACTTAGATCTTGAAAGTGCCTACAGACGCCAATGTAATAATAATCACATAACTATACTTTGATATATTCTTTAAGGGCTAAAAAGATTAAAATAGGGAGAGAGCATAAATTATGAGAAATATATAGTGAGGAATATAAAAATGGGCAATTAGAATTTATTTAAGATGAAGAAAAGAGAGAGAGGTCCAAGTGAATATTGAATCCCCTTGAACGAGGCTGGCAAAATAGTTAAGGGAACAAGGGGGTGGCTGAGGAGTTAAACAGATAGTTAGTTATAATACCATAATATTAGAAACATTGTGTTAATACCAAGTGATGCTGGGGAGAAATTAATCACCATCATTAGAGAATTGGTATTGGGAAAACTATTAGGGTGAAAGGCTGTTAAGTCCCTTGAACTTGTTGGTTTGCATCCTGGAATCCTAAAAGAAGTGGCTACCACAATAGTGGATGCATTAGATATAATTTTTCAAAAATCCTTGGATTCTGGGGAACTGTCAATGTGCTTTCGGGGGAGCCGTGTGCCTGTGCCCCTGGGTCCCTCTGTTCTGCGGCGCTCCCCTACCGTTCACTGTGAAGGTCCTGCCCCGGTTTGACTTCCCAAAATCCAACCATCTCACACTGATCCGAATTAAACTCCATCTGCCGCTCCTTGGCCCACTGACCCAGCTGGTCGAGACTGCCGCACCCCCTGCCTGTAATATTTGATAACTTTCAAGTCCACATCCATAGATCCCTCAAGGTTGCCGCGCAGGTCGATAGGGTTGTTAAGAAGGCGTATGGTGTGTTGGCCTTCGTTAGTCAGGGGATTGAGTTCAGGAGCCGCGAGGTGACGTTGCAGCTCTATAGAACTCTGGTCAGACCACACTTGGAGTATTGTGTTCAGTTGTGGTCACTTCACTGTAGGAAGGATGTGGAAGCTTTAGAGAGGGTGCAGAGGAGGTTCACGAGGATGCTGCCAGGATTGGAGAGCATGTCTTATGAGGATAGGTTGAGCGAGTGAGGGCTTTTCTCTTTGGACAGGAGGAGGATGAAAGGTGACTTGATAGAGGTGTACAAGAGGCATAGATCGAGTGGACAGTCAGAGACTTATTCCCAGGGCGACAATGGCTAACACAAGCGGGCATAATTTTAAGGTGATTGAAGGAAGTTATAAGGGTGATGTCACAGTTTTTTTTTAAACAGAGAGAGGTGGGTGCGTAGAACACACTGCCAGCAGAGGTGGTGGGGGCAGATACATTAGGGACATTTAACAGACTCTTAGATAGACACCTGAATTATAGAGAAATGGGGGGCTATGTGGGAGGGAAGGGTTAGATAGATGTCAGAGCAGGATAAAATGTCGGCACAACACGGTGGGCCGAAGGGCCTGTACTGTGCTGTAATGTTCTGTGTTCTGTGTGTGATACTACCATGAGAAAATGGAGGGGAGCATAAAGCAGGTTTCCATAGGCTGATTAGCCAAACATCTATAGTTCGAAAAAAAATATCGGAAACAATTTTAAGGAAGTAATGAAAGTAAATTTTAATCCAATTAAGTAGAGTCAGCATGGATTCATGAAAAGGAATTCAGGTCTGACAAATTTATCACAGTTTTTTTTGAGGAAGTCTCAACCATTGTGGATAGAGAAGAGCCAGTAAGTGTGCGACACCTGGACTTCCAGTAGACATTCAACAAGGCACCTCACAAAAGGTTAAGTCACAATGTAAAAGCCTATGGTGACGGAGGTAACATATGAACATGGATACAGATGGGAAGCAGCAAGGATAAAGATAAGGGTATCACTTTCAGGTTGGCAACCTGTGACCACTGGGATATCAGTTGGATCAGTGGTTGGACCAAAACAGTTTTCAATAAAAAGATATGACTTGCAGGAAGGAACAGAATATATGACAGCCAGATGTGCAGACATCACAAAAATAGGTGGGATGACAGGTTCTGAGGAAGACACAATTTACAGAGAGATATTGGTAGGTTAGGTGAGTGGGCAAAAAGTTGGCAAATGGAGTATAATGTGGGAAAATGTGAACTGATTCATTTCAGAAGGAAGAACAAAAGAATAATGCATTATTTATATGGAGAAAAATTGCAGAGAGCTGCAGCATAAACGGATTTGGGGTCCTTCTGCAATGAAATACAGAAATCTAGCATCTGTGCAGCAGGTAATGGGGAAGGCTAATGAAATGTGAGCCCTTACTTCAAGGGAGTTGGGAATATACAAGTAAGATGTCTCATTGCATCTGCAGAAGGCATTTGTGAGACCACATGTGGAGCACTGAACTATTTTGTACCCCTATTCAAAGAAAGATATTATTTCATCGGAGACAATTCAGAGAAGGTTCACCACGATAATCCCAGGTGTGAAAGGGTTGCCTTACAAGCAAAGGTTATGGAGGGTGGGACTCTTTTCATTGGAGATTAGAAGAATGAGAAGTAATCTCATTGAAACGCATCAGATTCTTCAGGCACTGAGAGGATATTCCTCTCACGGGAGAGTCCAGAACCAGAGCGAATGGTTGCAGAATGAGGGGACACCCACTTAAGACTGAGACGAGGAAGAAGTTTTCCCTCAGAGGGTTGGAACTCCTTGCCTCTGAGGGCTGAGGGGACAGCATCATTGTGTTAATTTAAAATTAAGGAAGATACATTTCTAATCAGTAAGGATATCAAGGGCTATTGAGAAAGGGCTGTAAGATTGACTTCAGGAATGTCAGATCAGCCATGATCCTGTTGAATGGCAGAGCAGGGTCAAGGGGCTGAACAGCCTATTCCTGGTCCAACTTTTTACGTCCTTAGGATAACATTCCTGCCCTTCTTCAGTAAAGTGCTTCAGGATCTTTTTATTATTTTGACCCCAGTAGTTAATTAGGTGGTGTAGTGTAAAAGGTCATGGCTGTCATGTGACCGTGACAACACTGACCCCTCTGGCTGGGATGACACCATTGAGCACAAGGCCGAAAGCGACACCACTATCAATCAAGGTTTGGTTCCACCCCACTAGGTAAATACCTTTGTCCTTGCTGGACCACTCGGATTGGTCTGTGTGAGCACCTTTGTCCTGGGCACACCTACCATTGGTCCATTTAAACACTTTTGTCCTGCTGGACCACCCAGCCCCTCAACAGTATAAAACTGCTGCACGTTTGGTTTTCTCCCTCTTTTCTGTCTCCGAGGATGTTGAGGTAAGCGGTGCACTACTTCAGGGCAGTTAGTTAAGGACTCCCGAGACCAAAGAGCCAATGTTTGTCCAGAATCAGGGTGTTCAAACATTGTATTGTTTATTCCTTGATCACTTGATCATTTGTACCCAGTTAGTGTGTGTGTGTGTGTGTGTGTGCACCTCACCCCCATTGTGATTTCCCTCCACATTCGCAATCTCCTGTTTGAGAGTGTGTGAGTGTGCATCTGTTCCCATTCATTCTGTCCCTACGTTTGTCTTTGTTAATAAACCATTTTTAAATTACAAAGACTGTGTTTCCAGACCCTTATCTTTAAGATACCAAAAGAACCTTTCTCATGTTACGGACTCAGTGAAAGTCCCTTTAAGATAGAGAGTGTGTGTGTATGTGTGTGTGGGGCGTGCTTAAGTCAATAGAAGATAAAGGACGTAATGACGTTGTTGAAGAAGTTAGAGGAAGAAGAAGAAGGAGAGAGAGAGAGAGAGAGAGAGAAGGGAGAGAGACACCAGCCTGCTAGTTTCTCTATCGATGGATGAGAAACAATAACTGTGTCTGCCACTGAAATCCATGCATGGAAGTTGGAAGTAATCCGGTGGAGTTCACTTTGTTGCTGACCTGTAGAAGGAAACAGGTATTTGTGCGTGGACGACCACGATTCGGATGCTTTTCGGGGTGAGGAAGTCACTACCGAGTAAACCCTGAAGTGTCGTTTGGGTTCCATCGTGGAACATTTGGATTTCGTATTTACTCTCTCTATGTTTCTCTACGTCTACGTCTTATCTTCTGACAACTGTGGTTGTTGAAGAAGCCCTTGCTCATGTTTCACCTTATGGCTTGCGGAACTGAACCTTAAGAACCATTCCGGAACTGGGAGTTTTGGACTTTGCCACACACACACACACACACACACACACACACACACACACACACACACAAAGAGTTTAGTTTTGGGGTTAACGTTCAAGGTTTAACATTTTTGAATTCTAACATACTAACATTTTGACTTTTATTTTATGTATTATCATAAGTAGTGATTAATAAAATAGTTTTTAACACTAAATTATGCTCAGTGTGGTTCTTTTGTTGCTGGTTCGTGACACTCACAACAGGTGGACACACAGTTTAATCCCTCATCTGGAAGATGGAATGTTCAACAACCTCTCAGTGCCACAGCAGGTGTCTTGTCATATCAAGGACATTGTCACACTTAACTCTTCTCAACAATGAAGCAGAAAGGAGTTGGAATGCTTTTTTGGAGATATGAGAATCAAAGAGGATAAAAGTCAACGCTAAAGCTTTATTACTTTTTTTTTAAAAAAAGGCAGCAAAAAATGGTTCATGGTTTTCTGAAATGGTATGAAACAATCATAAAGAGTTAAATGGATCCTGCCTCTTTAGCTTTCCACAAAATCAATATCCAATTTATTCTGCTAAGCTAACAGTACCTTTTTTGACCAGAAGCTGTGTGATCCTAGCTCCTATTCTGGATAAGTGTAAATACAGAGCAACATGCTGTCAGCAAGACTGGGAACATGGACCCAAGTGAATTCTTTTATTAATGCTCACTTGAAGAAGAAGGGGTTTGATTTTAAAAATACACAACAAAGGAAGGTTGTCAGGTCACAGGGATGTATTCTCCCAGATGCTTCTTGCGAGGTCTTTAAGAGGTTCCAGGCTGTGTTATACTGTGTATTAAATGACAGGTATCTTGAAATCAATGCACTATGCCTTTTAGTATCTGCCATGGGTAACCTGTGACATTTCTATTTCAATCTCTCAGCTACAAAATTATTCATAAAAAGGAATTTTAGAACAAGAAAATAACCAGCTCAAGAGCTTCTCCCATGGGTTAGTGTGAAGATATCAAGGAGAAACCAAACTTCAGCTCTTCACACTCAGTGTCACAAAAAGGTAGAGACACCAAGAAAGAAGTTTGTTAGAAACAATAATAAAAAACACAATATCTGAAGAAAATTAAAATAGACCTCGAATTTTTGTGAATGTAGATATATAGAGTCCCCTGCAAGGGTACTAAGTGGAATGGCTCCCATTTCCAAGCAATAACTAAACTCTAACTATCGAGATACTTCTTTTTCAGTGTTATTGCAGATAGATCTACGACTTGCATTGCTTTCACTTAATAATTAATAGGTTGTAAAACTCTGATAGTTTTGCCGCTAGAAATAAGATGTTCATGAATTCAGCCCACTGTTCTCAGCTAGAATCATTCACATGGGCTCCTACCGGCACTACTGCTGCAAGCAAAGAGCCAAGGAGGGTAATACAGTGAACCTGGGAGGTGGAACTCCCGAACCACAAAGACATTATTATTGAAGGAAACAAATGTACTCAGAGACTGTTCCTAAATGATGACTGAAAGGCTTCCCGTGAGCTCAGGGGAAGTCGAGCAGCAGAAAAGGAGGGGCAGCATCAGGATTGGAAGCATTCTTGCTGCAAAAGAGTTTTCAAAGGCTTTCTGCCACTACCGCACACCTTCCTACTGTCAGTCTTCTATTGTTTCTCTGTTAACATTACTCCACATGGGCAACAGGGAACTGCTTCAAGAATGTGGAGGATTAATGTTGGCGTTCCTATTTTGTTAAGTATTGAGGAGAGCAAGGAGGAAAAATATACTCACGGTGGCTTTACTGATAATAGATGTTTTCTAACTGCAAATGCTATGTCTTTGCTGACTGTTGCAAGTGTAATGTGGTTGGCCAATCTTGTTAAAGTTCCCCATTCAATTGAGCTCACAGCTCAAACTTCCAAGCTCCTATAACTTCTCAAGTACATAATTGTTAATTTTATATCCTAATAATTTAAAGTTTTTGACAAATTATTTCAATTTATACCAGAAGGCAAACATACATTTTCATGTGAACATTATGATTGACACTCCTGCCCAGAGATTCATCCCTGATCAGTGACCGAAGTGGGTCAGTGGACTCAACTTCAGCGACACTGATGCTCTTAAATAACACTTTTAGTGCAACAAACTGTGGTTGTATTTAAGTGTGAACAGCTAAGTGCGAACTATGTAATCTGGAACTGAGCAGATGGGATTCACATCTCCCTTCTCTTCCAACCATCAGAGTTATACTTGAAATGCGATTTCTTTCACAAATGGCAAAGCCATTATCACCAGCGACATCAAAATATTTTCTTACTGAATGAATAATGGAGTATTCCATTATTTTCCCATTTCTGCTGCCTACGTCTTTCCAAAATTTTTGAATCACTCAGGTAGCAAATGTTCCGCGAAATGATTACTGAAAGTTTACTATTTATGACGATTTGTTGGAATTGCAATGGAACCATTTTTCCAACAGAAAAACCTTAATTGAACATAATACAATGTTGCTTCTGAAAAGCCTTGAGGGTGAAATATTCGCCATTGAGAATTGTGGCATCTAATGAAATTTCACTCTCGATTTTAAAAATACATGAGTAGATTGATGAAGCTTTTTTTAAATGAAGAGGAATAAATTAATTTTAAAACTCTCCTTGTGCTTATATTCAAATGGTATTCCTTACTTGGAACAACAAACCTGCTGCAGGGTGGGATGATTATTTTGAAGTAATTCAGTTTGTAATTAATAGGTCTTATTGATGCAATATTAATGTGATGGAGGACATGCTTTTGGAGACAATGTTATTAACAGGAAAGAACAATATCTGGCATAGTTTTCTATCAGTGTTCCTAAAATTATTCTGAGATAAAATGAAAGTTCAGCAATTTTACTGCCAAAGTATTCCATATCAAGTAACCAGAAACTGAAATAAAACAACGGAATATCCAGGAAATACTCAGCAGGTTAGTCAGCATTGAATTGACAGTTAACATGTCAGAATAATGCCCTCTACCTTTCTATGTTTCTTGGATTCATTTTGAGTTTCAAACATGGTGGACCAAATCTCCAGAAAACAAATGAAAAACAAATGGGGAAGTAATGGTAACAAGCACGACACATAGCTTTGGAGGGATATGGGCCAAACGCCAGCAAATGGGACAAGCTTGGATAGACATCTTGGCCACACGGATGAGTTGGATGGAAAGGCCTATTTCTATGCTGTATAATTCAATGACTGTTTCAAAGCAATTCATGGAGGAACGGATCACAAGCCAAAGTAGAAATATTAGGATAATCAAAAACTGGATCTGAGAATTCAGATTTAGAAGGTTATAAAAAAGGAGGGGAAGATGATAGAATTATCTAAAAAAAACAGAAGGAGTCCTTAAGTCCTATTGGGTCTGTGCCTGTTAGAAAATAGCACCCAGCCAATTCCATATTTCAGTGGTAGATCAATTGTCTTCAATACGTGATGAGGATTTTTGCTTTAACCAAGGTTCAGGCAGTGAATTGATGAAGTGGAGGAGTTTTGGCAGATAATCCCAGTGTGGCAGCTGAAGGAGGGACTCCACAAAGATACCAGAACAATAGGAGGTCGTAGGTTCATCTCGTTAAGAGGTTACAGAATGAGGCTACATAGTGACTTTAACATTAGAACGGGAATTCATAACTAGAGGATGAGGAACCAGTGAAGATCACTGAGGACAGGATCACTTGGTGAGCAAGCTTGGTCCGGGGCTATGATATAAGCAGTTATTGACAGTATGGTTGGCATTAAAAGCAAGGGCATGGTATGTCTGGTAAAGACTGACCTTGGTGGCTTAGCCAGAGGAATATTTAACTTACATGAGATTGGGTATCCCATTGGAACTGGCTTTATGCCATTTTGTGCCAAGATATGATGCATTTACATGTTTAATAATGGGAAAGGTTAAATTGCAGTGGAAAGATTCTTGGGTCATTGTTATTTTAATAGTTTGGCCCAGTTTTCCACACCTTTCAAGTTCCCTTTTGTTGTAAGGCGTGTTATTTTTACCAACCAACAGTAACATGAAATAGATTAAACATCATATTCCAAAAAAGTTGACTGTTTCTATATGTTTTTGTATGTTAATTTTGCTCTGAAATAATTTGAATGCATTTAGATCAGCTAAGCAATTCTTCCCCATCGATTAGTGGCTTTCAGAAAACAGGCCCAGAAATATCTGGCCGTGATTTGGCTCAGACTGGCTGACATTCACCGAGCATCAGTCATACAGCTCATCAGTTGCAATAGCACCGGGCTGCTCCACTGTCTGCAGAAGTCGGACCTTTTGGGGGAAACCTACAACCTTCTCTATTCATTCATGATAAAAGGGTCACACTGTGCAGGGTTTTTGAATGAGATGTCAAATCAGGATCTGCACTGATACATTGATGTTCTGCACACAGCATCTTCCAGCCTCACTTCTCAATGGCCAGCATAACGGAGCTACTTTCACTGATTGCAGACTATTTTGAGCAATCACCTGTCACCTGCATGCACTGATCACTGACCTGTTGATCAGCCTACAACTGCCTGTGGATTAGACCACTTGCACCACAGAAGCTGATTAGGGCAGTACATTGGAGGCAAGGGGGGGGGGGGGGGGCAGACACGATGGAAAATGCCACGTCTTCCCTCATCTCCATAGAAACCTTTTCTGTCACTAGACCTGGGTAGCTATGGATAGAATTCTTTAAGCAGTGACTTGCTCCTTGGCACTTAGTAAGGCAATAACATCATAGCTGTATAAAGGTCCTGACAGTAATGGCTAACATCCTGTTTTAGCACTATAACACTCTTTTCCATGAATTTATGCACTTAAGCAGGACCTCAGTGGCATTCCAGGGCAACTTTTCTGAGGAGATAGGAGTACAAGCGGGAAACAACATGTTTCGCAAACAAATTGGGGGAATGTACCTCACCTTCTAGGTTACGATATTCCTGTTGTTTTGCCTGGATCTTTCCAGCTTGTGAATCTGACATCCACTTAGAAATTTAACAGCGTAGATCCCAGAACTTGCATTGTGCTTATGTTAAAATATGGGATCATTTTATGATATCACTTACAAGACACAACAGTGTCGGCACAACAATGTGGGCTGAAGGGCTTGTACTGTGCTGTAATGTTCTATGTTCCACGCAAGACAGAATTTAATGCTGAGGATGGCCACTGTAAATGACCCTCGGTGCAGATGGGTGATATGAAAATCAGGAGGAAGTTAATGGTCATGAGACAAAGAACAGTTTACAAGAAAATAATTTAAAAAATAAATGTTTTGCCTTAATTTGGTCATTCCTTCTTAGCAGGCAGTTCAATATTTTGTCCATTTCTTCAATGTATGCTCCAAATTGAATGATAAGAATGAAAAGTAATCATAGTTATTTTAATTATGTTACTGAGTAACAAAAGGTGAGTTAAGCTTTGAATCTAATGAGTGCAACAGTTATTTTGGAGATAATTTGAGAAATTTGAACCGTGGTAATTTTGTCAACAGGTGGGAAGTGTAAACAGAAACTTCAAGAAATTCACCAAACAATTTGTCATGAATCCAATTTCACTTTCAGATGTGGTTAGGTTATTGGACAAAAAGTTCGAAAGGCTGGATTGATACAAGATAATATTCCACAACTTGAAAATGTATCTCCATTCCTTCATTGCCACTAGGTCTAAATTCTGAAACGCCCTACAAGCATCACAATGGAAATACTTTATCCCAAAGGATTGCAGCGCTTCAAGAAAGTAGCTCATCACCACTCTTTTCAAGGTCAATTAAGGATGGATAAGAAATGCTGGCTTTGCCAGCAATGTCCACATCCTGAGAAATGTATAAATACAAAAAGGACCTGGTTCACTTAAATTTGCAATTAAGTACATACGGCCATTTAAAAAAAAGACTTTGCAGCAGTTATGGAGACCACGACACAACTGATTGTCATTCAGAAATCATGTTCAGAAAAGAAACCCATTGCCCATGCTCTGCCTGTCCAATGTGTCTCCAGACCCCCCCAATAATGTGTTTGATTCCTGACTAAAATAACATGGCAAGCCACTCAGTACAAAAACATCAGTGATTGCCTTCAAGTGTGAGCTTGTCAACAATGCCCAGAATCTGTGACGGAATACATTTTAAAATATGTTTCTTTTCTTTAAAATGCATTTTACCGAGGGAATAAAAGAACACCATACTGCAGATTGCTACAATTCTATATGTCAAACAATCAGCAACTCAGTCTTGCTGCACTGTACCTGTTCCTAAGATTTCCAGCTTTGTTTTGAAAGGGGAATATTCTTCCAGATTACAGCTTTTAACACCTGCAAAAGAAGAATCCTTTCCTGCCACATTCTCATTCAAAAAAATAATCAAAGACTGCCTCAGACTTTGTAAGGCTTGTCAAGGAAGGTATACATGAAGAAAAGGATGAATGCAGGAGTTATTTTTAATTTGTCCTCACTTATGCAGGTGGAGACCCAGTCTTCTGACAGAAAAGGTTTCATGCTGAAATTGCTTCAGTGGAAATATCTGAGAGAATGGTTTCAGCTAAGCTTAACGTACGAGAGTTTTTGCAGTCAGTCAGTGACATTTGCCCCAGAGGGAACTAAGGGAAGTTGCAAGATGTGGGATGTCAGGGAACCTCACAGTCTCCCTGATGACTACATCTGCAGGAAGTGCACCCAGCTGCAGCTCCTGCCTAACCAGGTCAAGGAAATGGAGTTGGAGCTGGAGTTGGATGTACTCAGGGCCATCCAGGAAGCTGAAAACCTCATCGATGAGACTTTACCAAAGTGGTCACATCCAGGATACAGGCTTCAGAGAGATAGGTGACCACCAGAAGTAAGGGGAGTAAGCAATCAGTGCAGGGTTCCCCTGTGGCCATACCACTCAGCAACAATTATACCCCTTTGGATACTGCTGGGGGATGGGAGGGGTGATGACCTATCAGGGCACAGAAGCAGCAGCCACATCAATGGCACTGTGGCCGGCTCTGAGGCTCAACGGGGAAGGATATAGCCAGACAGAGCAATAGCGATGGGAGACTCGATAGTTAGGGGGACAGACCGGGGATTCTGTGGCCGCAAAAGAGACATTAGGATTGTGTGTTGCCTCCAGGTGCTAGGGTCGCGATGTCTCAGAGCTGCTGCAGAATGTTCTCGAGGGGGAGGGTGAGCAGCCAGAGGTCGTAGTGCACGTTGGCACCAATGACATTGGTAGAAAGGGGAAAGAGGTCTTGTGCAGTGAGTATAGGAAGTTAGGAAAGAGGCTGGACCACGAAGGTAGTAATCTCTGGATTACTCCCAGTGCTACATGCTAGTCAGGGCAGGAATAGGATGATGGAACAGGTGAATGAGTGGCTGAGGAACTGGTGCAGTGGACAGGGTTTCAGGTTCTTGGATCACTGGAACCTCTTCTGGGGCAGGGGTGATCTGTACAAGGAGGACAGGTCGCACCTCAACTGGAGGGGAACCAATCTCCTGGCTGGGAGGTTTGCTAGTGCTATTCGGGAGGGTTTGAACAAGTTTGGCAGAGAGATGGGAACCAGAGAACTGGGACAGAAAGTGGAGGGATTGAGAGGAAGGTAGAAGTCAAGACCAGTAAAAACAGGCAGGAGCAAAGTAATAGACACAATGGGACGGACAGTTTGAAGTGTGTATTTGAATGCTAGGAGTATTGTGGGTAAGGGTGATGAACTTAGAGCATGGATCAGTACATGGAACTATGATGTTGTGGCCATAACAGAGACTTGGTTGAGAGAGGGACAGGAATGGGTGCTTAATGTACCAGGGTTTTGATGTCTAGAAAAGTTAGAGAGGGAGGTAAAAGAGGAGGGGAGTTGCACTACTCATCAGGGACAATATCACAGCTGCACTCAGAGGGACATAATGGAGGGTTTGTCCACTGAGTCTATATGGGTAGAACTCAAAAATAAGAAAGGTGCAGTCACTCTGATGGGTTATCATTAGGGAACATCCCATTTCTGACCAAATGATGGGAAGTCATTGAAGAAGCATAGAAGATGGTTGGGCCTGCAACACTGCCCGAAGGAACTCCTGCAGTGTTGTCATTGGGCTGGAATCATCTCCAACAATCACAACCACCCTCCATTGTGTGAAAAATCTCTCAAACTACTGGAGTGTTTCCTCCTTGATTCTCATAGACTTTAGTTGTGCAAGGGGTCCTTGCGCCAGACTCATTGAAATGCTGCCATAATGTCACGGGCAGTCAGCAATGGAATTCAGCTCTTTGGTCTGGGCAATATCACAATCTACGTCCTTTAGCCCTGCCTTATTGCATAAAACATTTCCTAATGTTACCAGGACCGCATTTTCGCTATCTATTCGTGTAACCTTGACAATTATTCTTAAGCAGAAACTCATGCAGCTGTTTTGACTGCTGATTCCTCCCAAAGATAAATGCAGTCATTTGATCTGCCGAGTTTGTTGCTTACTGCTGGCTTCATGACTCTCAGGAATTTGACACTCTTTATAAAAAAAGAGATATGCAAAAGAATTGAATTTACACAGAGATAGGGAACAGAGTTGAAAAGGCATTAATTCTCACCAGCATCAGAATCCTTTCTAAATAAATATTCTAATGAGTTGACAAGGTTTATAGGTCATGAAATGTTCTATCTGTAATATCTAGGCACCTAAATTTGTAGCGCTGTACAAATTGTGATAAGTATCAGAAGTGATACAATACCCAACTGCTTCCTTAATCTCTCATATTACAATAAGAGTTATATATGGGGTGGCTTGTTGATGGAGATAAGGTCAATGATTAAAGGCTGGAAGCAACAGTGCAATGTTCAATCCCATCCTAAACAGTTTTAAATTGCTGTTTCGCAGAACACTTAACATTATTGCAAAGGGTAATAACTAGTACGAGGATGAGGTATTCGCCATCCGTTGTCAGCGATTCTCAATTTGCAGTTTCTTTCAGCAAGCAGGCTGAGCTGGAGGTGATGTCAAAGAATATTTCTGCAAGTGTGGGAAATGCCAGCTTCAGTCTTGCTGTCACTGAATTGGAGGAAGTTCTGTTTCAACTGCAATTTAGTCACAGACAGTCAGTCCGACAACACAGCTTGTGATTGAGGAATATGGATAAAGGTGGATATCATCAGCAAATGTCTGGAACTCTGTGGGTCATGTCAATGAGGGGCAGCATGTAGATGAGGAAATGGTGGGAAGAACAAAACACTGTTGAAGTATCAATTGGCTTTAAGTACTTAAGTGAAATATGACTGAATCAGCATCACTTTGGGCAAAAGATTCTTTCCTTAGCACATTGTTTTTAATGCATAATTCAAAGGAAATTCATCTAAATCTTAAGCACAATTAGTAATTGGGTCTTTGTGTGTGAGTCATACAGTGTGCAAAATTTGTTGTTGGTCTATCATACACATGATGCTCACGTGTAGAGGGGCTGCCAGGTATGTGCCGTGACATCAAACAGTTTGCAACCTACCGTTTAACATAATTCATGCAAATTACATTCAAACATCTGAGACGCAACACTCACACAGAAGCACCCCCGCCTTCTGCTTCACTGCCGATGTATCGCCATCCCACCTTACAACTGGGCCCCAGTCTCAACTCTCAACCAAGAAGACCCACTATTTTCTGATTGTGTCTCTGGACCTTCAGGCTCTGATCCTCTGTACTCCCAATCCCATCTCCCTCACAACTCTAGCCCTGCATTCATCCCCCTTAATAGCTCCCAGCCCCACAACCCAATTTCCTTCAATGGAAGACCTAACAAAGTGAAGTCCTTTATTGCAGTTTTGCATCACACACGAAACCTTGCATCTTGTGCACAATGAAATATTGCTACGTAGAATGGGAGCGACCACAAACAAAACCACAGTGCATGTAATGGATCTTTTCAGGACTCAGAATTTCTAGGCCAGCATCTCCGTCATGTCATTTTCAACCATCTTAAGTGGGTTCCAACATCAAAAAAATAAAGTTAACTCGACCCATCAAGCCCACCATTAACGACCTGTCCAAAAATAGTTTTTACAGAAATAAAATATAAAATACGGGGAATACTCAGCATGTCAAACAGCAACTGTAGGAAAAAAAACCTGTTAACATTTCAGAGAAACAAAGGACTGCAGATGCTAGAATCTCGATGAAAAACACTATGATACTGGAGGAACTTTCACGTCCTGATTCTGGACATTTCAGATCCAGAATCTGTTGGATGAAAGGTCATCAAGCTGAAATGTCAAAGTTTACCTCTCCATGATTTCTGTTTAATTTGCTGAATATTTCCAGCACTTTCTCTTTTATTTCAGAATTCCAATATTTGTAGCGCTTTACTTTTGAATTACAGTATTCACAGCAGTCATTTACTTTTCTACATTATTGTCAAAGTCAATTCACAAACCCTACTCCTACATTCTGTACTATTATAAAGTTGAATAAAGAATTGATTCCTCACACTGATTTCTTGGATAAAAATAAACTCCATTTTGCATGACTTAGAATTCCTGTCCTCTAAGTTAGCTTCTATTCGATACAGATTGTTTCCAAGTCCAGTTGGAGATTATGTGTTAAAGATTTCAAACAGTATTCCAAGTACATCCTTGCAAATGATCTGTAAAAGATTATAATAATGTGTTTGAATTAACAATCATTTGCATAGGGTACATCTCAATGGATTGATTGACATTTGCTTCACATTGATTTGAAACTTTGAATGAATACACAATAACTGTACTCATGATGCAGTGTTTTACAACTAACTTTCAACACTTAGATTATTTCCTACAAAGAGTTTTTGCATTGCATTTTAATTTTTTTCCACAAACTGCACTAAAATGTTCTTGCTCTTAATTGGGACTCAAATTTTCAAATACATTTTTGCTCTTGCACTGGTAATCTGGTCACATTTTTGGCGATCATCAAATTTATACCCAAAGGACCTTGTCCTCATTGTTGGATTTATTTACTCAGTGAGTTATTAACCTCTAACACACTCCACTGCATAGTGTACAGACCAAAACAGTGCAACACTGCAACAAGGGGAGCTCAAACAAGTGGGTGGGGGGGGGGGGGGGATTGTTGTCGTTTACTGAGGGCACTTAACAGAGTGCTTCTGAAACTTTCTACACATTGTCAAGGTAGCAATAAGTCACATAACACAGATCATAATGGGTGAATGCTTCAAAGCAACAATTATTGTTCACTATCAATATCATGCACATACTCAAGTAAATTATGAACACTAGCACACAGAAGACCATTATAAATGATGTGGATTGCCGTGCCCCATCCAACACAATTCCTGGCATTGCTCCCATGGCAACCTGATTGAAGGGGTGGACAGCAGGTGAAGATGCAAAGAAATAAATTCTTGTCTTAATACGATAAAGAGATTTTCTCATCCCAATCTGCTTTTCATCCAATGAAGTATTTGTTGAACCCAACATATAAAAGAGCTTTCAAACCCTTAGGAATGCTTCCAACCATTAAGCAATTAACTATGGTCCAAACATACAATGCAAAATTATGGTATTAAAGATATGGTAGAAGAAATACAGAATGGATCTTTATCAAATGAAATCTGCAAACAATATGTTGAAGCAGTTGTTGCATTCATTATTGTTATAAAATTGCCTAGATTATACAGCATTCTTTTTTAATGCTAGCTCATTGATACCCACGATTGAACCCAGGTCAGAATGTTCTTGTGACAGTTTCCAGGTGAAACTGTACAGATATCTGGGAAACTGGGCCAGGCACTTTGTGCACTATTAACATCAGGGTGTCTGATGTACTGCTGGTGTTACTAAAGTTTACCTTGTATTACCTCAATGCACTGTGTGATGAATTGATCTGTATGAACGGTATGCAAGACAAGTTTTTCACTGTACCTCAGTACATGTGACAAGAATAAACCAATTCCAACTCCACCCAACACTCATTCCCACTCTCACTGGCATAAAAGACGTCTCTTGGATGCAACCTACAACTACTGTAGAACCTCCCATAAATCAGGTTAATGTGGAATGTCAAGGCCATGGGAGCATGGAACTGGGTGGTTAACAGTGAGAGTCTGTCTACCCGTGGTGTCCTGACAGTGAGCATCCGGCTTCAGTGTGACACTGAGGCATTCATTAATTACCTCAGAAAAAAGGGAAGGGAACCCACCAGCGACAATCGTTGGCATGATTCCCTGAAAGACTTTTACTTCATGGTTGTAAGACTGCAAAGCTTACAGAAATCTTTGACAAGTATGGTTCACAGTTATAATGTTGGAAATAGCATCATCAATATCCACATCAAACTTGCACAGTCATATGATCATTACCAGATAATCCATTTAAGAAATGTTGACTGAAGCAGATTGAGCAGAATGCCAAAGTTAATCTCCCCCACTCTTCATCAGGATCTTCTGCGTCCAGCAGAGTGACCTGACATAACCGACAGATGGCAACAAACAAGACGCTGGAGGAACTCAGCGGGTCAGGTGGCATCTATGGAGGGAAATGGACAGTCAAGACCCTTTATCTGTACTGCCAGTCTTGACACAAAACATCGACTGTCCATTTCCCTCCACAGATGCTGCCTGGTCCACTGAGTTCCTCCAGCATCTTGCTTGTTGCTCCAGATTCCAGCATCTGCACTCTCTTGCATCTCCTGAAAGACTGCACCTCTGACAGTTCAGCATTCCCACCATTCTGCATCCGGATTGTCAGCGGAGATCTTGGTGCTTAAATCTCTGGGACGTGATTCGAATCTGGAGCTTCCCGATTCAGAGGTGACAGAGCTACCAAAGACTCCTGAAATAACTTACCAATAAATTTGCATCATCAATTTACTGCTCAGGAAAGCCATTTGAATCAGCATGTCTAATCTAACTAAGAAAGAGCAACTCCACATTCCTCTGCCCTTAACACAATTAATTCAGAAGCAATTTAAGCCACTTGAAACTTATCTCTCTCCCCTTACAGCTGTTCCTCTCCATCAAAAAAATGGACAGAACCATGGGAAATCTGCCCACTGAATCTGTGCGAGGAAAAACCTATGGCAGGTGCCCATGCAACTGCAGGAACCTATCCCTCCACCATCATAGACCTGTAGACAGACAACTGTTGGTGAGTATATGTCAGGAGGCTCAGGACTTCCATTCTTGTGTGCACTCTGCATGGAAGTCCCATTCTCATCACAAATACAAAAGCAAAATGCTGGCAGTTTCACACTAAATTGCTGGCATTTTTCAGGAAAATATATCCCGTTATTCCAAATGATTTAGGGAAAACAATGCAACTGACTGAAAGGAGCAATTTGACCGATAAAATCTGTGACATTCGGTAAATAAAGAATCAATGAGACAGTGGGAAACTGTTAGTTAGAGCTTTCATAAACATAATTAGCAAACTTTTATTTCACTGGAGATATCAGTATTGTCCAGACAATTGCCAGTTGCTAGAACAGCACTTATTATCTGCATCAGACTTTGTAAATGACACTAATGAACCTTTAATTATGCCACCAACGGATGATTTTCCTCTTAAAACCTCTAACAAGCATATTCATAATGGAGAGATTGTTCAAGGAACAGCAGAGGAATTTTTACAATAGCCTGGAACTTCTTCCATGACTAATGCAGCCACATCTCATAAGTTTGTGAAAATTGTGACCAGATGGTTCAGATTTGCATATGCAATTTAATGGTCAGAACTAAAATTCAGTTTGTTTGATTGAATCGAGTGAATTTGAAAGCTGACAAAAGGAACAGAGGCACAGCTGTGATGTTAAATTACAAGGTAAAGAGGCAGAGCTGTTAGCTATCCATAATGCATATACTAATGGAGGTACAGCCCCTACCACTAAGAGATTTATAATGCACGCTCCAACAATCATCCATCCCCAACTCTGCACAGTCAAGAATTAATCGTATACAACTTATACAACTCCATATCTTTCATGTCTCATCCCCTCCCACTACAGCGTCTTCTGAATGAGAATAAAGTACAAGCTGTTAATAAAATTATTTAAAAGGCAGACATGCAAAGAATTCAATATGGCAGTGCTGTTGAATTGTAATATTCACGTTGTGACTGACGTCCTTTCTGCATTGAACAATATAATTTTACTGGACAAATCTGACCTGCTGTCAGAAAACCTCACATAATAAGTATGTTGACCACCATCAAACCAGGGCTTTCATAAATATTATCCACAGAATTGGATGTCACTGTTTTCTTTTTGGAAATATCATTTCCTGAACAGTCTTGGTTTCTGTTATGTTTGCTCTCGAGTGTGGTGATACTTTCTCCCCTTTATTTTGAAAATGTTTTCTTTTCCTTTCAATCACTTGTGACAATCCAATTAGCCAATTTCCATAATTTGTTCCTGTGAGCTAAATGCGTCACAGAAAATAAACTTGAGGCCCAAAGCGTCGATTCCTCTTGAGCTTTTGCAAACCAGCAACGACTCTGCAGCTGGACTGCTGCCTATCTTTATTCCCCCTTGTGATTTTGCAGTCTCACACGGCACTGCCGGCTCTCAAGATTGTGGGGGAACACACTGATGAAAGACAAATATCTGATTGTTTAGCATATGTTTAATTGGATGCAAGTACCATTGTGCTGGTGTAAGAATATCACTGGTAGGTGTTTTGTTGTATCAAGTATAAGTGTACAAATACCATTGTATGAGTGGTGTAATGTCAGCAGTGTATTTCTGTGATCAAATAGCAGTGTCAATTATTTCTTCCAGACCACTTTTATTATCTTTGTTGTTTTTCACTCTTAAGAAATACACTTGGTTTTGGTACAGGACATAATGCGGCTTGGAGCCAACATCAAATATATAGTAGGATTGCTCTGAAGGGACGGTGAACACAACACCAGTGAAATCAATCACATTGTCAGCAAAGTGGGATGCAATGCTCTAATCCATCAGTGCAAGTAGGATTATACATGGTGCGTAGTCATGTCAACTGTTTCTCTTTGGAACAGTAAATCTGCTGCCACAAAGACTTATTTGCTGCCCCAAAGGCTCTTGCAAGTATCTTACCCGAAGCTCCTGTCTCACTCTGAATGCAAACCACAATGGGTGAGGATTCCTGGTCTCAATGTTTAGTCACAGTGCAAGGCAGACATTGTTCCTCTCAGATTTGGCAATGAGGAATGTGAAAGGGAGGAAAAAAGTCAGTTCAGGAAGATTTTGAGAAAATAATGGTCAGGTAGATCTATTGAAGAGAGGTAAACAATTAGTTATTTTATTCGTCTATCATTGGAATTAAAACACATTAATTATCTACTGATGTCATAAAATATGTCAATATTCATTTGAGTTTATTCAGAAATACAGTACAGGATTAAGTTATATTATCTGAGGGTAGCTTCCCCCAGTATTGCAATATACACACTAATCAAGACGAGACACCATTTGAAACTCAAAGTGCATTGTCAGAGTCCATTGTTGGCAGAACAATCACTGGACATTCATTGCAGTCAATAGGGAGAAATTCAGAGGCAGATCATAAGGAGCTAGATCTATGATTCCCAGTTGTTTGACTCTTTTCTCTTTTATGCTTAGCTACATGGAACAATTCTGCACACAATTCATTGGCACCCTGAGAGTTCTCAGCATTCACTTCATTAACCCACTTAAAGACAACAGATGCACTTTCTACTGATCTAAGAATACCCATAAGTATCATAAAGATACTGATTTGATTACTAAAACTGCTAAATCCTTTGGGCTGAAACCATAAACTGTCAAAATTTCACAGGATGTGCCAAATATGTTCATGCGCAAAGTTATTTATCATCAAACCTGCCAAATCAATTTTGCCACCTCATGTAATCTCTCACAACTTCCTAAATACCTCTGTTAATTCAACAATGAAAATCCTGCAAGTGCACACAGCAACTCTGTGTACATATTTCCCATATATTTCCTTGCAACATTTTAGGAGGCAGTTCAACCCATTGAGTCCATGATCTGTTGTTGCTTCACAATTATCAAGGCTGGGAGGTACCCCAAAATAACCAACAGGAACAGATACTTCCACTAAGATAAAATTATATCATAAGCCTGGCCAACAGTTGTGGTATTATGAAAATCTGACCAGGCTGAACAGGTACGTGTGACTCTTTCCTCAGGAAGCATGTTGTCACTATGTAAGCAACAAAAGCATATGCTTAAAAGGCGAATGCTATTGTTTTGGAGTGGGTAAGCTCTGATTTTAATTTGGGAAGCTCATAATAAATTAATATCTGAGATTGCACAATGGAATTTGAGCATTTCAGTAGGACAGGCATCAGAAAGGCAGCTCTGTTCAAGATAACCATGTATGTTTGCTTCATGTGGAAAGTCATCGGCTGAGCCAATACTGTTAGGTGAAATGTCCTTTGTTTTCATACTTGCATTTTCTAGCTGACCAGTGGATCTTTCAGAATGAGCTTTTGTTGCCTCCAACACTGACGATTTCAACACTCTCACAGCCACTTGCCTGTCAGGCTAACAGAGAAGAAAGCCTGCTGTGGACAGAGTCAGCTAATGACACCCCATCTCCTGCTCAGCCACTTCCCTCCCCTGTTCCGCATGCCCCCTCATCCTCCTCTGAGTTATTTTGCAGGCTTGGAGATTTGGCCAAATCTGGATGGAACTGAAATTTTTAAAAAAAACATAAAACATTGGGGAGTTTCAGCAGGTCAGGTGCTTCTGTGGAAGGAGAAACAAAGTTAACATTTCAGGTCAAAGAAGCTTTAAGTTAGAAAGAAAGTCTTCAACCTGAAACATAATTCTTTTCTCTTTCCACAGATGCTGCCAGACCTGCTGAGTGTTTCCACCATTTTCTCTTTTTATTTCAGATACCAGCATTTGCAGTTTATTGATTTTTCTTTACTGGATGAAACTGATGTGCGTTCATGTCATCTCTCACAACTTCCTGAATATCACTATTATTCAACAGTGAAAATCCTGCAAATGCACACAGCAACCCTGTGCATATGTTTTCCATATATTTCCTTACAACATTGCAGGAGGCAGTTCAACCCATTGAGCCTATAACATTTCACAGAATAAGCCCATTCCCCAGCTCATTTTGCCTTGTGCTCCCCACATTTGCATCAATTCCCTTTATATGGGCTTTTTTCAAAGACTTTTGGACGATCCAAGTACATCACACCCATTGGTTTTCCCTTATTTTACCAGTTACATATGCAAATAAACTCCAGTTTATTAAACCCGATTTCCATTCCAGAAGTCTGTGCTTATTTTGTCTCATCCCGTTGTATTTTCTAAGGGTCTTGTTCTGTTGTCCTTTTTAATAATTTCTGATGCTTTCCCCACAATGAAGTATCCTTGCCAGTTGGACAAGTGCCCATGAGAGGGATTTATGGCAATGAGGGATGTCGTGAATGTCCCTTGTCATAGTTACTGCCTTTGTTGTGTGGCATAGCAACTCAATCTGTCAAATGTTTGTAAAACAACTCCATTCTCTTTAATCTCTGCTCTTTGGCAATTCCATATGCACCTCCAGTACATTCTTGAATCTCTTTCTCTGTCCATCTGGTAAATTCCTTCTGAGGCACAGCATTGGGAGTCTGGTGTCAGGAATACCCAACACTGGTGAATGGGAGTGACTTAGGCCTCAGTGCTGGGGATATTGGCCTCGGAAAGGACACGGATGTTGGTTTTCTCATCCTTCCAGTGAATTTGCAGAGTTTTGTGGAGACAGTGACGGTGGTATTTTTTCCAGCACCTTCAGATGCCTGCTGTAGGTAGCCCAGGTCTCAGAAGTATAAGGGAGGACAGGGGTCACAACTACCCAGCAGACTGCAATTCTTGTGACAGGCCTGAGTTCTTGATCTTCAAATAGCTTTTGTCTCAATCAGCCAAAGGCTGTGCTGCTAATGCATTGAAGGTGATGGTAAATTTCATCATCAATGTCCAAAGTCTTGTCATAATCCTTTATTGGAGGGTTGTGGAGGACCTTGGTCTCAGCCGAGTCTTGTTATGATCCTCTATTAAAGGAGGGCAGTGTGTTGCAGTAGGTGCAGGTTGATAGAGGTCCACAGTGTTGGCAGCTGTTGACTATAATGCCCGCCCTTTTGTACGCTTTGGTGAACAAGTCGACAATGTCTTGGAGCTCAGCCTTTGAGTGTTTGAAAGGCAAGCAAAGCCTGCCTATTGCAGCTTGTCTATTGATGTTCTGGTGATCTCGGTTCTGCAGTGTCATTACCAAAGGTTTGAACAGTTTCTCATTAGACCTTAAAATAAGCTACAGTCCCATGGGAAGTTTTTTGAAGTTTAGGTGCAACATTGATGCAAGTAAGATTGAGGAAAGTGTCATGGCAACGGTGCATCCTTGTTTAACACCAGTCTTTACTGGAGACCCATTGATTGGTATCACGAAGTGCATGGCATTGTGGAGCAAATGTAAGATGGATTTCTGTGGGCAGCTGAATTTTGATGAGGGTGTTCCACGGTTCCTTCCAACTAATAGAGCCAAAGGCTCCTCTGAGATCAAAAAAAGGTTGAATAGAGCAAGGTGCCATTCCCCGCATTTCTCTTGGACTTGCTGTAGCTTATATCCACCGAGGATCACTAATTTGACACGTGTACCCATGATGGACCCCCTCAGTGCAAGTTCCTTCAATGTACTCCAGGCACATGTCATCAAATAATTCCAGTTAACCTCTAATTCTGTGGTGCAGGCTTTGAACAGGATTGTGTTCCATAGAAACCCAGAAAAATGGTTCACTTTACGAATATCAATAGAACAGGTTCTTTCTGCTGTGAAAATGCTGGGTTCTATGTCCTTAAGGACTGCCATGAGTTGTCTAAATTAGCAGCACCAGTACAGGATCAGACAGGGCTGGACAATGGACCTGCAAGCACTGAGTCTTTCTGATCTCTACAAGCAGTGCATATTACCATCTTTACCAATTTGGAAGACCGTACTGGGCAGGTTAATAGGTGTATGTGTAGCCCGCACAATTAATTTGAATCAAATCAGCATGTGTAGCAGCCAAACCTTCATCCCAATTTCATGGCAAACTCAATATTATCAGACATCTGCCTCAAAGTAATTGATTCCAAGAAAGTAGCACAATATCTGTCTTCACTGAAAGGACAAAAGTTCTTTTCCTAAATGACAGGTGTCACTGGCTACCTATAATCCATTTGATGGAAACTTGTTTTCATAGTTTATTCTGAACAATTTGCCGCTTATGCCTCCAACTCACATTGTTTTATTTTTGAGTATTTTAAATTACATCACAGGTCAGGCATTTGCTGATTTGGGTCTAACTTAACCCAGGTCTACTTAAGTTCACTCTAAATCAGCTACAGCATTTCTCAAAGTAATTGGTCAAATTCCTTACAGCTATAGAGATGAAACGTTTCACTTTGGGGAGAAGAAACTTCCTCATGTATGGGAAAATGCACTGGTCTGCTGAGCACAGATCACTAGCCCTGGAGCAGCAGAAAAAGTTTGGTTTTACCAATTAATTGCTTGACTCTCTTTCCACTCAACTGGAAGGCAGTCCAGAGTGGGTTTCTGCAGACTAAAGACAGGGGAAATAGTTTTTTAAAATTAGTAAGTCCTGGAAGTGCTCAGCGATCAAAGCAAAATCCGAGTTGAAAAATTGAATGGAAACACGGTATGTGTAAATTCCGTTCAAATAAAACACTAATGTGTCTTTTTCACTCTTTCAGAAAATGCCATGGATTTCCATCCACTTCATAGCCTTTCTTATTCAATTTTTTAAATGTTTTAAAAAGTTCCTTGCTCATTTTTTAAAATCTTTTCATGTTATTCAGTGATTTCTACCAATGCTCATGTGGGAAACACTAAATAACTTTAGGAAGGATGTGCTAATGTTGGAGAGGGTTCAGAGGAGATTTACGAGGATGATTCCCGGAATGTAAGGGCTTACATATGATGAGCGTTTGTCGGCTCTTGGACTGTACCCACTGGAGTACAGAAGACTGAGAGGGGACCTCATAGAAATATTTAAAATGTTGAAAGGACTGGAGAGAGTAGATGTGGCCAAGCTGTTTCCCTTGGTGGGTGAGTCCAGGACGAGAGGGCACAATCTTAGAATTAGAGGGTACAGGTTTAAAACAGAGATGAGGAGAAATTTCCTTAGCCAGAGGGTAGTGAATTTATGGAATTCCTTGCCACGTACAGCAGTGGAAGCCAGATCATTGGAGGCGTTTAAGGAGGAGATAGATAGATATCTAATTAGTCAAGGTATCAAGGGATATGGGGATAAGGCCGGAAATTGGGGTGAGAATAGTGTTATTTTTTAGCTCATGGAGCAGACTCCCCCCCCCCCCCCCCCCCCCCCCCCCCCCCCCCCAATTTCTCATTTCTTTTTTCTTTTTCTCTTTTCTTTGGAGCAGATTCGATGGGCCGAATAGCCTACTTCTGCTCCCTTGTCTTGTGATCTTGTGAACTTTCTCAGACCAAATATAGTGGTCAATGTTTCAGAAGAACACTTGCATTTTTTAAAAAATACAATAGTTAGCTATTTAAATAGTCCTTCTGCACTTAGTTAATCCATATCTTGGAGCTTTCAAATCTTGATGGGCTATAAAAATACAAAACAAAACATAACAAATAGTGGCAGTAGAAGGCCATGTGTCCCTTTAAGCCTGTTCACCAAGATCATGGCTCACCTTCTACCCCAATGCCACATTCCTGCATTATCCCCATATTTCTTGATTCCCCTAATATCGAGAAATCTCTCGATCTATGTTTTGAATAAGGTCTATGACTGAGTTTCACAGCCCTCTGATGTGAGAATTCCAAAGGTTCACCATCTTCTACATGAAGGAATTTTTCCTTAGCTCTGCTCTAAAGGGTCTACCCCTTATTCTGAGACTGTGAACCTTCAGTTCTCGGGCCCTCAGCCAGGGAAGCATCATATTTGCATCTATCCTGTTGAGGTCTGTCAGAATTTTGCAAGGGTCTCCTGCCATTCTTCTCATCTCTAGAGAATACAGGCCTAGTCTACTCAATCTCTCTTCATACAGCAAACCCACCAACACTGGAAACAGTCTCGAAAAACTTTGCTGTACTTACTCTATGGCAAGTACATTCTTTTTCAGGCAAGCAGAGAACACAATACCCCTGGTGAGATCACACCAAGGCCCTTTATAATTGCAGTAAGACATTTTTCAACCTGCATTCAAATCCCCTCACAATAAAGGCTAACATACCATTTGCCTTCCTCATCGCTTGCCATACCTACATGCTGGCTTTCAGTGATTTGTGTACAAGGACACCTAGGTTCCTTTGTATATCAATATTATGCAATCTCTCTCCAAGTTAAACATTAGGGGCAAGAGTTTCCATAAAGTCATCTTGATATTTTCAATTCATTTTCAAAAATAGCCAAACCAACACAAAAGACTTAAAATGTGCAAGTGCAAGTTACATTCAGTGCAAATGAAGTAACAAGATTCTTCTTGACTGGTTTAAGAACCATCATGCTATGAATTAAAATATCCCACAAAAATGGCAAAACACATTGAGAATTACCACTGTATGTTTCCATCAATTGTGACCTTTTGGAGCTGTTTTCGAAGGCTGTTAAAATTAACATTTTTCAGTGCAAACTTAGCACATTTTAAAGACTTTGTTTTTTCATCAATTAACTGACCACTATTCACCAAAATAATTAGGTGATGTTATTTTTCTGTTCCTAGGGATGAATACTGAGACAAACAACGAGTGCTGCTGGAAGATCATCAGCACAGTGAAAAACGCACTTTGGTCTTTCCAAAACTTGTTGGTTTTCCACCACAACTAGATATCCATAAAGGAATGCTGCCACCTGGCACATTCCAGGCTGCAGGAGTACATTCTAAGGAATGCACTGAAGCTTGGTGCAGCCATTGCAAAGGCTCCGAGGGGAAGGACTGAAGTCTAAGGTCCTACTGCCATGAGACATTGAGGGGCTAAGCCCTGTGTAAAAGCCTTTCAAACACTTCAAATTAGTATCCTCCAGGGAAGCCAGGAGGGGCAATAGTGTCTTGTATATAGAATGTACTAACACTACAAATGTATGGACTTGATAACACCATTAATGCATAAAATGAACAACACTATAAATATAGAGAAAACCATGCACTGTTTTTGTATTTCTTGCATGTATACAATTTTAATAAATAAAGTTTATGTTTGAAATAAAAACATTGAAAGACTCTCAAGGGTAGTGTACACAGGTCCACAAGGAATGTCAGTAGCAACAACACCACTTCCTCGACTCCACCCCCTCTCTCAATCCATCATTTGTGATGTGAAAGTACTCGTCTTTGGAGGGAGATAAGGTCCTACAGATCCATAAATCTGAAGGGAGCCAAAAACTCCTTTTTGTGGCGATCTCACCGTCTAGTCGGTGCGAACCGGCTCGGCAGTCGGGTCGCGCCGGCATCGGAGCGACGAGGCCCAAGATGGCGGCGGGCCTCGTCTTTCCGAGCGACGGGGAGAACCCGCGCGCGGGAAAGTCCTGATGACGTAGGACTTACGTCATTGCCGGTTGTTTTGGGCGGGAACATTCTCCCCTTAAAGGGCCCGCGCAAGGCGGGAAAATAAACCAGTTCTGTTTGGCAATCCTCCGAGTAGAGTCTTGTTTTATTCTGCCGTGTAGCAACCGCTACACTTTTAAACTTACTGGTTATTTACACTCACTTAAAAATAAAACATTGAAAAAGTTATAGTTAATTCCAGCAATATAAAACAAAGTCAAAAATCCTCTTTCAGTTGCAGAGCTAACCCAAACACACACTTAATTGTTGCACGTAACTCATTGCATTTTGACGATTATTCAACTTAGATCAAAGCACTGCAATATGAGCAACTTAATCATTTACTGCTGCTCAACTTTCAGCAACCTACGAGAATATGGAAAGATACAATTTCAGCTCATTTGTAAGGTTTTCCAATCAAATAGTACAAAGAAACATAAATTATCCAAATTCAACAGCAAAAGTGATTCTTCGGTGCAACACAGAAAGAGGTAATTGCATTCTGGTTGAACCAAATATAATGCATTCAAAGCATGGATTAATAACATGGGGTATGCCACTCAGTTATTGTAATTTACCATTTTCTTATCCACAGCAGCACAATTTTCCTTTGTTGAGTCACGCACCCCAATGTGGTCAGGCACGAATTTGTGCTCCCTGCAATTACAAATTAGTGGTCTGCCTGAGCTGTTAATTTAACATTAACTAATAGAAATATACATAGTTACTATGTCAGACCTGTCGTGTGTCATAATCCCCAACAATCATTTTTATCCTTGGTTTCAAAGAAAAAAATGTTGCTGTAACCAAGCAATCTTTGAAAAAAAGTGGCAAAAATCACTTGTCTTCACAAGCTACAGAATACCTGAAGTGAGACAAAATTAGCAAAAAGAAACATTGGAAGGGGAGACCTGTACATTATGACTTTGTAGAGGCTTGGTCAGGAAACCTGCTGGAATAGAGCAGCAGTTCCTACCCAAGGACAAGTTGTTCTTCAAGTTCCAATCTAATAATGCTAGTTGCTTTCAGATTTTCCAGCTTTTGCTCATAGTCTTGTCTAGTTTGGCCTTCTCCACTGCCAGGCCGAGGCCCAATGCCAAACTAGAGGAACACCACTTGGGTTGTAGACTATTCCACCTGGATAGTCTACAACCCAACGGTATGAATCAGTCTCTTGTCTCTCTCCTTCTGGATATTAGTGGGAGTTGCAAAACCTCACTGCACAACTGTGGCCAGCGGAGAGCCAGGGATGGGTGGGAGTGTTAAAACTGGCCAATGTGTAATCCCCACCCCTCAACAAGTTTGGGTCACTGGTCTACCTGCAACAAGGTGTGGTGGTGAATCCGTAATTATAAAACACTAAAGTGGTTCTTTTACCAACAGTTTTTTGCATGTTATTTAAGTTAAATGCTGGCAGGATGGTCGGAATACTCTGCAGCTAAAGGGAGATGGGAGCACCATTGCAGAGAGCTGTTTGAGTTAGGAGGTATCAGGGAACTTCGCCTCACCCTCAAGCAAACCTTCTTCACTGAGCCCTGACTACAGACTTTTACTGCTGGCTTTTCTGTCCTCACAGTCACGCTGACTCTTAATCTAACTGGCTGCCAGAATGGAAATAGAGCAAGGAAAATGATAATGAGATCAAAGAGTGACAAAATGGTTACAACATGGGAGGAGGTCATTCGATCATCAGGTCTGTGCTGGCTCTCAACCAAAGCGGATCGCCAGTTCCACTCCACGGCCCTTCTCTGCAGCCTTACATTTTTTTCCCCCAAGATATATTCATCCAATTCCATCCTGAAGGCCTCAACAGACCCTGCCTCCACACATAATTAGTCACATGTTGGTTAAAAAAAAATTTTCCTCATGTCACTGTTAATCACTTCTCCTTTCTTTTTTCCCTGCAATCTGTTGTCCTCAAACCCTCCAGCAGTGGGTACAATCTCCCACCATCCACTCTGTCCAGACCTTGTCATATTATTAATAAGATCTTCACTCTCTCCAATATCGCCACATCCTTCCTATCATGAGGCAACCAGAACTGAACACATATTCCAGCTGAAGCCATACCAGTGTTTAATAAAGTTTCAGCATGAATTTCCTGCTTAGGTACTCAATGCCACTTCTGATAAAGCTCGGAAATGCGTGTATTTCCTCAACTTGCCCAGCCACTTTCGGTGACTTCTGCAGGTCCCTTTGCTACTGCACCCTTTTTAGAACAGTATTCTTTAGTTTATATTGCCTCCTTCATTCTTCCTATCGTATTTCCATTAAAGTCGATAAATATGATCCTGCACGATTTGTGACCCGACTTCCTTCCTGCTGCAATAAAAACAGAAAATGCTGGACACACTCAGCAGGTCAGGCAGCATCAGTGCAAAGAGAAATGGAGTTAACGTTTTCATGAAGGGCCTTCGACCTGCCACATTCCCTCGGTTTCTCTTTTCACAGCTGCTACCTGACCGGATGAGTGTTTCCAGCATTTTCTGCTCTTATTTCAGATTTCCCGCACCAGCTAATTTTTTTTCTTGATTCGTCCTCCCTGCTGATCTGTGTATATTGCAATACTTCAAATAAAGCTTCTTAATTACATGATCCAGGGAATAATGACCACTCAACAAAATCATATTACTTCCATAAATTACATCCATTACTCATGTTTTGATCTGCGTTCACACTGCTTCCCTTGTTGGAGGACATGCCAAATGAACCTGCCTGTCAGGTTCCTCCATTCCAGCCAACTATTTCTATTTGAATGATAACCTTCAAAATTAAGCACAACACAGACTTTTGTTCTCTGTTACTTAAATGACAAATTTCTTCCACCACACATTTTCAGATAAGCTGCTCACAACATGTCTACCTTACTCTCCATATATTCCTAATATTATGGAAGCAATGGACAATAATTTGTCATGTCTTCATGCTTCATATTCTGCATATGATGTCTAAAGGTGCCCGTTTCTTTTACCCCCATTGACTCCACCATTTTCTCTCTTTTTTCAATTATCCTTTGATGTTTCTCGACATCTGTTCATCAAAGTGGGAAATTGAACTGGTGGGAAATGAAGCATCTAACCACTTTACAACTAATGGTAATAACAATCATATCCAGGGCAGATGTACAATGAGAATGCAATTACCCCTGTACTTCTACAGCACACTATCAGATGTAAAACAAGCACACCAGGAAGCAAACCAAGCTAATTCTTAAAATTGTAAACTAAAGCAACATAATAGAAGTACACTAGTGTTTCAAGCAGAGAAGAATTTTAGTTTAAATAATAATCAATATGATATAACAAGTCTTATTTTGTATCTTATTTTTGCTGCATCGAATTTTAAAGGCCCTGATTTTAACAGGTTTTGAGGCAATCATTAATGAGATAAATTTAAAATTCACAGGATCAAGGTGTTTCACTACCAGAACCTCATTAGAATGACTGTCAGTTTTCCTACTGAACTGGCCTACAGGAGGGCTAACCTCACTCCCTGGACACAGTTCACAACGCATCGCTTTAAGAAAAAAAGTGCATGAAAGGAGTGAAAGCAAGGAGGAGGTTGTGTTTTGCACTAATGCCAGAGGGGTTGGCAAATGCCTTCATCAACTGGCTTAACTGGGGATCTCAAGGTCATCAGCCGCTGAAGCAGAATAACATGTAGCAACAGTGAAGACTATTCTTGAATTAAGTCTTTTCAATACAATACATGGCAGGAGGCCATCTCCCCTTCCCCAGTATATTCTATATGTAGCGTGTGCTGGCATTTTCTTCAGCTTCACAGAGACATGCAGTGTAGGAGCAGGTCCTTCGGCCCATTTTGTCCATGCTGACCATCAAGTACCCACCTCCACTAATCACGTTTCCAGCACTTGGTCCGTAACCTATGCATCGTTTACATACATGCTCGTACAGAGCTCATTTACACCTTGGAAACAGCTACTAGTACTATTTCCCTCTTTTTTGTCGACTCTGTCAAATCACCTGCTCCTTTTAGGTTTCCATCCGTGATTCAGACTGAGATTTCACATTTGGCCTCTCCCCTTCATCCTGCTCACATCCCCCTTTCACAACGCACATTCTCCATTCTCCCTCTTAGTACATGAGGAACTGATCAACTGCTCACCAAGTCTCATCCTCCCTTCTTGCATGACTTTACTGCACAGAATAACCATGAGAGAATACATCTGGTGGAGGAACCTCATGCCCCCAAATAAGCTGGGGATTCATAAACCGACTGTGATGTGCGTCAAGGCTGGGACCTTCACCCAACCAGTTTCTCAGAATTACTTGTATCCCTTCACTAAACACAGGAAAAAAAAAGTAGTATCAGCCAAATTATTACATCACTATAAAGCCTGCCTACTACACTGCTGCAGCCTCTCCAGGTCTTTCACAGTTGTTACAGAACCACCCCCGCCCAAAGAAGAGACTTCAGAGCATGGGAATTTCTGGATGGAAACACTGCCCAGCAGCCCATCACTCTCAAGCACCAACACAAAGATTTCCCTTGGCTTGAAGGACAAATCGAAGGCTTCTTCATGGAATGATGCACCTTGAGTTGCCTGTGGGTGGACTTGATTCAGAGTAGCCTACCGGACGGAGAAGTCCTCTCTCTTTGGTGCTATGTTGGTCAGAGATGAGAAGGAGCAGCATTAGGAGATGGTAATCTCAGAGAATGCGGTCCACAAAGTTCTGGCAATATCTGTGGCATTGATTTCACCCCTCTAGTATTAGTTGCTACCAAGTCACAAGGCACCACACAGTGTCATCATTAACCAGGCTGAGTAGACAATTACAGTGGGAAACCCAGGAAGGAAAAGTACTAATATTTAATAAATTTTATGAACATTTTATAGACAGAAAAGGAAAGATTGGGATGAATGTATGGAAGTTTTCAAAGAATCTATGAATGATATAAAATTATGTTATTAGATTATGGAATTTTTGACATAATTATCTGATTGCAGGATGTATGCAAAACTTTTTTTTCAGGCTAAAGAGTTAAACTGTAATTAAACTTTATTACACCATGAAAAGAAAACAGCTCACAAAACATTAACTGATTGACTTCTGAAGATTACACTGAAGAAGGTAGCAAAACAAAAGAAAGATAATGGAAGAACAGATAATCAGTGACAGCAGTATGCAAGTGGCAGTCAAACACAGAAGCCCACAAGTTGCTGTCAAATTTTAACAGTGGGTCTCACCGCAGATTTTGAGTAGGTTGAATTTCAAGTGCCAACTTCAAAATATAAAATTGCTCGGCTTGTGAAAGTTATCAAATGAATTCTTCTAAGTTTCATTATTTGCTCTGCATCATCACCTTTCATGGCTCCCTGTTTGGATGCTGTAGTCTGTGCATTGACAACATACAATGCAACTCTGGGGGAGCATGGTGGCTGCTATCAGGCTCTTAGTTCACCTCGGACTGACAGATACGGCCATTGATGCACGTGATGAAGCAAGTGGCAAACAACTTTAATGGAACCTTCTGTAATCTGCCATCCCTCTGGAAGAGGCTGTGGGATCAGCTATTCCCTCAACAAATGCCTGAGATTGCACGAGTGAGGTTTCTGGGCTAGACTGTCATTGCAAAAGCAGAAATACATCACTCTACAAGTTGGTTTCTTGGGGTCAAGAACCCAGCAAGCTCTGGCTGTGCTGGCCTTCTCCACACACCAACCACACAGTCTTCGTCCAACGTGGCTGAAGACACTGATGAAACACCTCATGGTGTTAATAGAATGAGGATACCCTTCATGAGGTAAAGTAATACAGGTTGACCACATGCCTGTCAAAAGATGCAGGTTCAATTTGTGAATAAGTTCATCTTCACTTTTACATTTGGCAGTTCAGTGCATTCTCTTTTTTCACAGACACTATTTATAATGTGTTACATGGTTAAATAAGTGTTCACCTGGTGAAAAAGGCAACAAGGATTGAGAGTGCAGAGGCCTGTTTCTTCCTTTCCCTAAACACATTGGGAAGGTCAACAACAGGGTTTCTCCGTTGGTATTTCCACTGCACACAAGGAGAGAGTAATGAAGAACAAGAAACTTAGCTGGCTTTTTTCAAATCAAGTGGTGTACACTGGACTAAGTTTAGCACAGATCTGTGGATTAAATCTGTGATCTGCTGCTCTGCGTGGATCAGCGTCAGGCTGAGAGACCTCGTGAGAGTAGCCATATCATTTGGTTTTGCTACTTGCAATTTTTTCAAAGACTAATTAAGACTGATTTGCAAGCAGATACAAAAAAATGACTTTGTTTATCTTCCCTAAGGAACTGTTGACTCGCTTTAATTTCATCCTGTATGTTTTCAAAGCAATCACAGAGAGTCAGTTAAGGCAGTTGTGGTGGTTTTTTAAAATGCCAGCGTGGTTTACTTGAATTTGAATCTAGGTGATTACATCTGGAACACTAAATTTAGAAAGTGGTTTAAAAAATTAATGAGATTAGAGAAGCTTCTGTGGTTGCTTCCATTTTCAAGAGTTTTAAACTGACACCGTTAAATGCATGCAATTGGGTATTCAGTCACTGACAAAATATGAGAAGAGTTGTGCAATGTTTGGAATAAACATTGGGGACATTAATATGTTTGAATCACAATTATTCTCCATTTATTTAAAGTGCTGACTTGTGGTGGGATACATTTATACAGTCACCAACAGTTCCTGTGTAACTCACTCGAACAGTCATCCCGAACCAAGATAGTGAATGGGCAGGTGATTTAATTCCCAAGTTTCTTCCTGCCTTCAGCTGAAGTTTGTATTTTCCATCAAGAGCTCCTGAATAACAATCAAGAGCCTGACCCCATGTTAAAATTCTCCCCCCAACCCCTCAACATCCCTTTTGTCAAATCCAATCTCGCTACTAACGAACTAATTAGCGACAGACCAAGGATGAGATGTGTGACTTGATCCAACTATGCCAAACAGTGGCTAATTAAGCATTGTTCTCATGAGATCTCCCAACTTGATACTGCTCCATACGGATAGAGGTTTAATTCCCCTTGGTCTGTGCTGACTTGAGTCTCAGCATTACCATTGTAGTAGGTGATCAAGGGTCATTAGGTGACTCCTCACTGATGCAATCAAATTCTTTCAAATCACTGCAACTCCAAACCAAATACCACAATGTGAATACAAAGAATCTTAAATATGGAAAAATTAATAACATTCACAAGAAAATAATTTCATTCTGGCATCTTTATTTCAGCCGACACAATAGTCAGTGTTCACACTACAATAGCTTTCATATCAACATTTGACTGTGCTCCCAATGGGGACAATTTTGGCACCACATGTTATGCATAATTAACAGAGACCCAGGGCTAAATTCTCAAACATATCTGTGATCATTTTTTAAATTATAATTCAGCATTCCAGTCATTAACAGCAGTCATTGAGACTGGAATCCATTTTGAAAGCCATTGACCACAGCGATCCTTCTGCAGTTGAATTATTTAGGAATTGAAAGTGAACATTAAAAAGTATATTTAATTATAAAATATTAAAATATAAATATAATAAGATAAAAGTCCCTCAGGTGTTCTTAAAGATGAGTTATGAAATATTGAGTCAATAGCCATGTGTAATTCTAGCTAATGATTTTACAAGTATTATGTGATGGAACATTGCAACTGCCTTGATCCTCACAAGGCCAAATGCATTAAAAAATGAACAGTAAAACTGATGTCACAAAGTCCACTGCAGTTTTAAAAGTATACAAAGGCTGCCCAGGCAGAAAAATTACAGCAATTTGGAAACAGAATGAAGTGAAAGATCTGAATCAACTGGTATGGCAGTAAAATACCACATTTATTTAATTCCATTTATTTAACTTGACACACAACATTATGGACAACCACCGTAGCTATGACCAGCTCCTTCACGTAACCCCTCAGTCTTTACTCCACTTCCATTAAGTCACCATACTTCAACCAATTACCCGCCGAACATCTTCTGCACTATCTTTTTCCCATGAACCCTGATCCTGGAAGACCATCCCTTTCCCTGATGTCCCACACTTTCTAAACCTTTTCCTAATCCACGAGGCTTCCGCATCAGAGAAAACGCCTCGCAGATGAAGAGTGCAGCAGCGCTGCACTCTGAGACTTCCATTCACTTGTCCTCAGATTGGAGAGGACGTGGCAAAGGAGGGAGTCAGCTGTGACTGCCAACACAATCAATGGGTAATGTCATATCTGAATCTTATTGGGTATTAAACCGGCATCTGACTCACTTCCTGGCTGGTGGGTTCAGTTAAAATGACTCCTATGATGTCCATTGTGAGTTAGTAAGGTGAAAATCTCTCCACGGACTCTGTCTGCACTTCTCGTTGCCTCAGGAAAGCAGCCAGCGTAATCAAAGACTCTACCCACCCCGGACATTCTCTCTTCTCCCCTTTCCCATTGGGCAGAAGATACAAAAGACTGGAAGCATGTACCACCAGGCTCAAGGACAGCTTCTCTCCTGCTGTTACAAGACCATTGAACAGTTCCCTAGTATGATAAGATGGACTCTTGACCTCACAATCAACCTCGTTATGACCTTGCACCTTATTGCCTACCTGCACTGCACTTTCTCTATACCTTTTACACTTTATTCTGCATTCTGTTATTGTTTTACCTTGTGCTACCTCAGTATGCAAGACAAGTTTTTCACTGTACTGCGATACATGTGACAATAATAAACCAATTCCAATACTGAAGCAATCTGTTTCCTCAGAAGCAAGACAGCCTTGCTGAAACGGGGATTATTTTGCACATGCCTTTGCCATGTACAAAATGCTTTTTTCCTAAAGCTTGCCCTTCATTGGAATGTACTCAAGGAAGACAAACACTGGGTTCACCAAACTTAAAATGCAATACAAGAGCATGTAATCTAGACCAATCAAAAGCAATTTTGTGCTGCATGATGAAAATTGAGCCAATCACTTGCCCCAAGTTCCATTACTCAGTTTATTGGTATCTGTTAGTTTGGAAACAGTGGTACTAAAAAAACAGGGTCAGTTCTCCAGTTGTCAGTGAAGATAATCCAGATATTCCCTTTATTTGGCTGTCTACTGATTCCAACCTGAATTTAGACAATGAGTTTTAACAGGATGAGGCTTATATGCTGAATTGCTCCCCAAAAATTCCCATCCAGGACTATGCATGGCAAACCTCAAGTGAAATGCTTGAAAGTGGCTAATTGCAAGGGGATCACAAATCATCAATTTTAAGAAAGTGTGGAATAAACATGGTGTGAAATGCGGTGGGCTTTGGATTTTGCTCTCTCCTTGCACATTTACCACTGACCCAACATTGCCATAGATGAACTAAAGACATACTAATGTGAAAATACATACACCAATAATACAGGCATTGAATTATGCTTCAAAGTATTCCAATTACTTAAGGCTTGACCAACATTTTGTTTTTGTATGTTGCAGGACAGATGAATTTTTAAAAAATCTTATTATCGTGTTCAGGATTCTCTTGGCAAATGAAAACTATTCACTCAAAGCAAAATGGGATAAAAGGCTAACTTATTAAACACTGTCACATGAATACAGATCCATCAGTGGACAGATTTTTTTTAAAATCACGATCAATGTTGTAAAATTACACAGACTAGAATACTTGTTCTTTTTTCCATTAGATCTGTCATATTTACAATTCTTGAATGGGACTTGAGTGGACTCAAATGGAGCAAATCTGATTCAAGTATTTGGAGATTACTGGAACAGAATTCTAGATGAGGACATATGATCAATATGCACATGATGACTGACTCCTACAGACAATTAAACATATGAATATTAAGAAGATTTTAATGAGTGCGGATTGCTTCAGTGCATATTTTTTTTAGCATAATTGAGTAGGGAGTACACAAATCTATCTTCCTACTGAAGTGTGCATTTCTCCAGTTGTGGACAATAATAAATTTGATGTTCTCCATCATCCAATAAAATCTATGGCACAAAATATGATCTTGTGTAAGCTCCCAAGCCCTCAATTTCAAAACAATTCATTAGAAATTATCAACAGAAAAGTGTTGGGCTTCAAGGACTGCTTTCTCAAGGCTTTGAGGGAGTCAAAAAGGTTGAACGTCTCATGTTACATTTAAGTGAAATGGCCAGTTCACCAAGGTACCAGGCACCATATCATCTTGGTTAATATACAAATAGGTATTACCTAATTTTACTTCTGAAAGACTTGATTCAATTTCTTTTAAACTGTGCCAGCCAGTCTGGGATTGCAGCCAGGGAAAGTAGTTTCTGTCGATCTAACTCAACAGCTTTCCTTGAAAGCATTGATCAAATCACCTTTAGTCATCTAAATTCTAAGAAATGTAATCCTAATTTGTTCTTTCTCTCAAAATGTAATCATTGGAATCCAGGTATCATTCTTTTAAATCTACAGTGTACTCTCTCCAAAGCTAAAACATCTTTCAGAAGATGTGATCTTCAGATGCGATCTAACCAATACTTTGCACAGCTGTTGCCTAACTCCCAATCTCCACACCAGATATCAAAGGCAGCAATCCGAGATTCGTTTTTTGGTACCATGCTAAATTCCAGCTGAAGATGAGAAGCAGCTCGCTTACTTACGGATTCAAGGTGATAAAGTTAGCAGATGGAAAGAATAATTGTTCGCCAAGAGTGTTAAAAGCATTGCAAACATTAGTTTGGATTCTACATTCATCATTATTACGAGTAACCCAGACAGCAACTTTGTTAACCACTTTTATTCAATTAAACACAAAACTTAGACATTGCTGCGCAAATTGCTATATTCATGAAGATTGCACTGTGACGCAATTTCACTGAGAAACTTGACATTGAAGTGCATGCAAAATTGGGTTGTCCATTCCAGTTGAATGCATGTTTAATAACCTGATAAGTTTAATAACTGCCAAACAACTTCCTGCAACTGACAAATTTATTTTTAGTACTGTTGGAAAATTAAGAAATGTGAAATATGAATTATATATTTTTCTTTAATCTAAAACTCATCCATCTTGCCTGTTTATTTTGTTTTTCCTGTTCATGGCTTGACAATTAAGTATCAGGTTATTTATTGACAACAATCTGTCAGGCAATGAATTGGAAGTGGGGCTGGACATGTGACTCATAGCAACAGTCAATTACAGCAAACACAATTCATTTAAAGAGCAAAATTCCTGCAACCTCCCAACAATAGCACAGGAATTTCAAAAAAGAATGCACCCAGTGTTGGATCAGCACAGGTGCATTCTCGTCAAGCTTGATTGACAGTAGAATTAACCAATCATCTCCCAGATGGCTGTCATTGTATTAGAATTACATTTTCTGGCACAGCTTAGTGTTGAGATTCTGTGGTTCTCAGTAAGGATTCTTTAGTCTAAATGGTTAGGGAAACACAACATCGTTTGTCCTGTTCACAATAGTCGTAAATCCTCCATAGAGGGGTCCACACTGAAAATTCATTTCCCGAGCCATAGATTTCGCCTCTCTTCCTGACAAGCATCTGAAGTTGAGCAAGGCCCTTCACACCCTTGGTGTTACATTGGGCTACTCTCATCACATCTTTGTGTTGCCACTGAGATACTCTGGTTCCACTGCTATAACACTGCCTGACTTCACCAATGCATCAGCACACCTGCTACCAGAATCATCATCGATCGCACAGTGACATAGTGGTTAGCGTATCGCTATTACAGCGGAAGCGACCCGGGTTCCATTCCGGCCACTGTCTGTGAGGAGATTGTACATTCTCCCCATGTCTGTGTGGGTTTCCTCTGGGTGGTCCAGTTTCCTCCCACATTCCAAAGATGTACAGGTTTGGAAGCTGTGGGCATGCTATGTTGGTGCCGGAAGTGTGGTGACACTTGCAGGCTGCCCCCAGAACACTACGCAAAAGATGCATTTCACTGTGTGTTTCAATGTACATGCGACTGTTCAAGATATCTTATCACCTCTAAGCTTCAATACATTCATGATCTCCCAGCTCAACCCTCCATAAATTCAGGCTGATCCAAAACCTGGCTGTCATATTCTACTATGGAGCACTTTATTCATCCATCACTCCAGTGCCCATGGATCTACTGTGGGTCTCAGTTTTCAAATTCTACCATCGTATGACCTTCCTTGACTCTTAGCTTTCTTCAGTCTCTCAGATATCTGAACTTCTCCAATTCTCCTGACTTCCACAAACCCGATTTCTGTTACTCTGCTTCCAGTCACTCAGGTCCTTTCTATTATTCCCTCTGTAAATATTGCTTTGAGACATTCTGTTAGCCCTGCTTCTTTGAGCCGTCATCTCCCCTAATATCTTGCTCTGCAGCAGTATCTTGTCTGGTAATACTCCTGTAGAGCACCATCTTGAAGGTATATTTAACCATATTTAAAATGTAACTAAAAGTTGTTGTTACCATTGAGCTGAAATGGATTTCTAGTTGTTTCAACTTGCAGTGCAAAAGTTCCGAGGTAATTTTAAGCCAATGAACAATGAGCACCATTTGTGTGCTGCTAATTATAAAATATGGGCCAGTGTAATGATACTACATGGTCTGTTAATTAATGGACCGGAGTATTGAAATAAAATCAGTTCAACAGGGATGGAGACAGTGCACATTCTTTAAAGAGTATGTAATTTTGTAGGGGCTGTACACTATCCAAACACCGATTGAAAGAAGTGTCTCAATTCTCCATCAGCAGCAAAGCTAACGCAGACTCAGACATGAACTTCCCTACTGAGCAATCAGTGTATCAAGAGATTACACAAGTATGATCCATGGAGCCAACTGCAAAAGCTGCAATACCATCCAAAACACACACACACACACACACACACACACACGTATAATCAAGTAAAGAAGAACCCAAGGCTTTTTCCTGGAATCATTTCACTTTATTGTTTTTTAATTATTTCTATGTCTTGGTACAATAAATTAATGTTCCTTCTGTTTTTCAAATCATGTTTCCATGTTTATGATTTTCATAAACGTTAAAAACTATGATTTTAATGTCAGAGTCATTAAAAACCCTGTTAAGTTCATAGACAGTTTTGGCAAGATAAATTCATTTTGACAGAAGTCAAACCTCTCTCCCAACTTTGTTTCCTGTTGGGTTCAGGGCTTCTACGTCGCCTGTGGCCTTTTTGCATTTGGACCAGTTAAGTATGGGTGTGCTGTGACTTCCACTGAAAGGTAAGATCCATCCCATTGTGTTGTCAAGTGCATTTATTCTAAACCCTAAAATTCTGATATTTTTGTCCGAAGTTAATTCTTTATTATTGTTTCACTGATAGGTAGAAATTATCTTTCACTATTTGCTCTCCTCAAACTGTATTTCTGTTCAATACCTCTGTAACTATCCCTGCTCCAATGAAGATCACTTTAGTTTTTCAAATGCATTATTAAAACTATACTTTACCATCCTCTGGTATCATGCATGGGTTTACACATTATACTTTTCCATAGATAGAAATTACCTGTTTGTAGATGAGCACCCAAAAATTACATAAACTATCCCAATTTTCTGTACAGACTTATTAGTCTCCTGTGTTCCATAAATAGTGAATCTAATACTTTCCAAAAAGAAATTGTAATGGAATAAGCAGTTAAGAACTATTTACTATAATTATATTGTACATGAAGCCCAGAAATACTATGCACAGTTGCAAAAAAAATTGCTGTGTGGTTTAAACATTACAATACAAATGCCGACAAATGCACATTTAGTGGTGTTTTTAATTATTTCTGAAAAGAAATTGACCTATTTTAATCAGGATCTTCACTCAGTATGTGGGTCTACTCTGCTTAAGCAGCAATCCTAACAAATGTATCTCATTAAAAACATTCAAATTGCCACAGATGCAGTTTTGTATTAAATCCTTTCTTGAAAGTAACAAGTAAATGCTTTGTGATAGTCACTAAAACCTGCTAAACTCTTGCTTAGCTAATGATGAAGCAACCATGCTACAGAATCACAAATCTGCTAACTTTACAAACAGTGCACTCTAAATATTATTCATTCATTGCCTTCTTCACTGATGAATAATTTAAACAAAGTGGCATTGATTTATCTGATCAGTAACTGCGTCCCCAGATCTTCATTTCCAACAGAAACCAGGAGTGATGCATCAAGAACAGCCAAATTGATATCATCTTCTACTACACCATCCCCCAAAGACAAAACTGGCCCCTCCACATTAAACTTCTGACAATACAACATAAATAAAATTGTATTGAAGCTGATGAACTTTTATAAGCATTTCTATAATGGAACAAATTAGTACTGAAGCAACAGGAAACAAGCTAATAAATTGTGGGGAAATCTGCTGGATTCCCTCACGTGCTCAGTGACCAGTACTGATGTTTGCAAATGACAAGACATTATAAACTGAGCTGTTTTTCCATTGATAAATAGGAATGGAAATTTACTTTGACAAAATTTACTAATAAAAACAAGTTTGCCTGTTATGTCACCAAAATATTTCTGGAGCATTTTTGGCCTTGATTTTTCCACTGAAGATATGCCAATGTTTATAATACAACAGGAAGCCATAAACGAAGAACACGCCCCTCTATATATCAAGCTCACCTTCTGTTGGTTTAACAGGAAAATGAAGGAAGAAACAGAGGTAGTTAACTAGGGCACTTCAGTGCTGAGATTTTGTCTCCACAAACAAGGACAACGCTAGAAAGAATCATTCTGATAGATATTTCTCAGTCTCCAGAACAAATACGAGGCCACCCTACGTTCTGACCCCTATTTTGCGGTTGTAAGTAATGCTTTGAACTGTAATTGCTGTCACTTGGGAACTGAATAAAGTGTTTCATAATCTGAATAACAGTGTTCAGATCATTGTTCCTGCTCGCTAATAATTTGGACCTTCAGCTTTTATTCAAAACAAACTGTCAGGGCTCTTAGAAGGCTCAAAGATAAAAAGCACAAGGTGTTTTACTCTTTGCCTGGCCAGGTCTAATTTTGAGTAGCTAAGAATTGATGTTGAGTACCCTAATGTAAAATTAAGCATGACTCATTCTTCCTTTATTTAAGAGATTCCATCATGAGTGGTTGCTAAGAAATGTCTTGCTGTTATATGTTTAGTCCACAAGGGGAAGTTAAACTTTTGGATGCCAATGCATGCTCTTGGAAACTCTATACTTGAGGCTTGCTTGATAAGATAAAGATACCTTTATTAGTTACAGTAAGTTACATCTGAATATCCAACAGAATTTGTCAGTGACCAAGAATTCTAGCATCTGGTTCCAGTTTCTATTGCAAGTTGAGATATCCTTAAGCTTTCCTTCTTGTTCCTTTCAAATCTCACCAACGTTCCACACATTTTGTGCACCTTCCCTGCTTTTTATTTGAATCCCTGGAGAAACAAAGCCCACTCCCCATGAAACTTTCTCTAATTTGCTCTCTCTACAGAGGACCTGCTGAGTATTTCCAGTTCTTTCCGGTTAATTCAGTGGCATGTTTACTTGTTCTATGGACTTAATGAGTATTGGTTCTTTTAATTAGATCCATCTCTGCATGTCGGATAACTTTGCTCTCTTCCTTCTTCCAAAACTTTTCCTGAGGTGGATGTGACTTTCTATCAAAATTTCCCACATCACACTTGTTTACATGGTGCTCATATGTCAATATCATGTCAAATCTAGCGGTTTATTAGGCCTAAGAATTCAATTGCCTAACACTTGTATTTTTTTCAGTGCTACGCAACTGAAAACAGATTTTACCTGGAACGAAGCAGAAGAGACCCTTTCCAGTCTGCTTTGCGCTACTCTGGAAACTTGCCTGGGCAGCTCTCAGAGCGATTCATTCTGATGTGATTTCTGCATCAGTCACTTATGGGATAACATAAGTTGTCCAAAGCTGGAACATTACAAGGGAAATTAGACCAAGAAATGGCCATTGTTGGGCATTCGAAGGACAATAAGATTTTATGATTATAGCACTGGATTGGGATCTTTCTAAATTGAGTCTCATACTTAACGTTAATCCGTTGGGCCCCGCAACACGGCATCAAACACCTCCCTGCCCCCTGTTCTCACTTGTGATCTTCTGGAGGGCCAGGCCACAACCCTGATCTCCAACGCCCCCACCACCATGGTCCTCAACTCCCCCTTGCTCTCACGAGACCATAAAGTCCCGACTCCCTGATCCTCCAATCCTCTGGCAACTTGATATCCCCCTCTAATGGTTCCAACGTTCCCACCCAGCCCTCCCCAACAAGGTTCAGAAGCCTAATTATTGGCCCTGATAGTTGACCACTTATCTGATCTTCATCCTGACCAGAGGTGGGATCCTTTGTCCAGTCCCCTGTCCCTACCCCTCCTCCCTGTCTGAGCCTTCTATACATAGGTAGCCCAAGGAACTGAGTGACTTGCACCTTGTTATTAAAAAGATGCATCAAACAGCAGATTCGTCAATCATAACAGTTGGCACCTAACAAGCAGAGAAGGGGCAGAGAGCAGGTAGTTTGTAAAGTCAACTTGATATTTCAAGTATTGAATATGAATAGATTTTGTTTCAAAAGAGAAAGCACATCAATTTAAAATAATGTAGATTTATATTATTAATGCCCAGCGTTAAAAATATTACCTGGAATAACAAAGCAGCATATTTGTCATGTTTTCCATAATGTGACAGTTGACATTCAATGCTAAATAGTTCAATGCAATGAGTATTTTTACCTCTCTTGTTAAGAGCAATGAAGTCTCCTTTTCAATATCAGAGAGGAGTTTTTCCTTTTGAAATAAAATAAAATAAATTAATCTGCTTTATAAGTGTATAAAGCACACAAATATAATTCATTAAGAGTTGTAACACAGTTTTTTTTCCCCACTTTCCATTATATTCTGACTCTGCCCTTGCAGGAATTTTCAGAAACCTGCTCTTTTCACATACTTAGAAATTCAATCAATAACGCTGTCTTTTTTTGGTGTTAAACAATTGATCTTTTTGGGAGTGAAACTGAACAACAACGTGCAGTGAAAGGTTTACAAGGTCACAGGACTTGCTAACCATCTCAGAAGGCATCTTCAGAGTATTGTCTGGTTTGCACCTTTAAAACCAACATGCTTTTGCCATTTCCAGATCAGTTACAACACAGGCACTGTACCTGAATACTTGAAATGATGGGGTCCCAGAATTACAAATTCTGCATTAATTAAACCCAATAAAACATTGCCCCACTCACCATGTTGTCTGCAACAGCTGTCCTCTCAAAATTCATCATAATGAAGAATATCAGACTATTTCTAGCAGATGTTCTTTGCTATTTGTTTCAAAAGAGCTGTTCATTTTTAAAAGACTTCAGTTTGACCATGCCTCAGTGTCGTGCATACTTTACCAAGGAACCAGAGCCAGTAATTAAAATGTTGATCTGATCATGTTGTTCAAGATTGCCAGGACACACTGAAACATTATCACACAGCTAAAAGCATTAATAATTAAAACAGCCAGACAGAACTTATTCTATTCGGAAATGGTCACATATGACTGAATTGTGTCCCCATAAGCCCACATTAAACCTATTAATTCACCCTGGCCAGATGTCAGGTCTCAACCCGAAATGTTAACCATCCCTCTGCCTCCACAGATCCTGCTTGATCTACCGAATTCCTCGAGCAGTTTGTTTTTTGTTCCCGATTACAACATCTCTAGTCTTTGTGTCTGCAGTAAATGTAAGTTGGGTTAATAAGCAAACCCTTATACTTCGTCAGACTTGGAAATCTGCAAGAACAATCAAGCAAATTGGCACGCAAAGCCACATTTCTTTTTAATCCTGGAAAGCCAGAGATATGAAAAAAAAACTAGCTTTCTCCTTTGATATTCAGGGAAGAAAGCATTGTCTCGTAGAAACAGAAGCAACGCATGAATAATTCTGCACAATTTACGGAGCTATTTTTGAAAAATTAAGTTTAACATTGAGGCTAAAGGCTGTGCTAATTGTGAACAAAAGTTAACAAATGAGATCTTACATTTATAAACAATCCGATACAACAAACTCAGGAAAACGTGACCCAGGTTTGGCTGAACGCAAAGTAATGCATTTCACATCACTCCCAAAGTTGAGCTAATGAGATTCGCAGATGTGAATTAGTAATGAATCCTGTCACTATTTACTACATCAGATTGTTTCATGCCTCTATCATTGAGACGACAATAAATGAAAACTAAAATTCCATTCAATAAAAACAATTTCAAATTCCACATCAGTGTTTGAGAGGAATTTCTGAGATATTGAGCCGTTGATGGGGAATTGGAAGTGAGCTTAGATGGGTTCTGTCCAGAAACTCTGGTGCATCCGAATCAGTGTGCAAGACCACCACTGCAGTGGGGGGTGAACGATGGGCCTGGTGTGGTCACCCCAGCTGCAAATTTCAGTTTAAGCAGCTGCTGAATGTTTTTGTTTTGAAAATGTGCCGCACATAATCGAGGAAGAAGGATAGACAATCATTGTGAGTTAGATCGGGGCCCGCACGGAGTGTGGGGGAGAGGTTTGGGCAAGAAGCCAGGTGGGAATGTGGCGATCAGATGGACAATGGCAGGTCATGAGGATTAGAACAGTATCTGAGTGGTCATGAAGTCAAGGATATTGGGGTTATGATCTTTGAGGGAATGGAGTCTGGATCTAGTCCTCAGTGGAATGTCAGTGGTGGGGTGGCATTCAGGGTCAGGATCAAGGGGCAGGGGAGTGAAGTATCAGATATAAATAAGGGAGTCACAAGAGTCTGAGTTGGGAAGAGCTGTTTGTACTACAAGAGACCCATGATAGTCCCTCCAGGATGACTTCATCCAAGTTCTACCTTCATGTCCTAATGCATGAGGATCAGTATCATCTTGTCCATGACTGACATGGAAGTTTCATGAGGGCCAAAAAGGTGACTCCAGCTCAGAGTGGCAAACAGAATTTCTAAAGTGAAAGGAAATGAGATGGAAATGATTATCATGTTTCTTGTGTTTGGTAGCTGCCAAAACCTGAGCACAGTGCACTTCTTCAAATGATGCATGGACAGGGTTAATCTTAAAATGAGTGAATTCAGCTGCTTACTTTTAAAAAAATTGAGCTTTGAATCCCTGAATGTGTTCCTGAATACATTGGATATAACGTGACGAGATTAGAATATTTTTTGTAGGACACTTTTTCTCATTTTGGAGAACCCAATAATGAGGCAAGATATATATTTTTTTAAAGAGCACACTGATTTAAACTGACCATCTCCAAGGATCTCACTCATTTAACAACATTGGCTGCCACCTAGCACTGTCACCTGCAGTGCCAGGAAATATCAGTGGTGTGACACTGCGTTATCAGATAAGTTTAATGCTGAAACTCTGTGGATTTGTTGGGTTTTATGGGAGCCATTTGGGGAATTCCATTTTGCATTAGTATTCTGTATTGGGACAGTAAGAAAGGTGAGTCCAAGATCTCAATCTCAGCCGCTATCTAATTAACACAGCTGTGAAGTGCACATAATGGATATTGGTATTCAATGCATTGAATTTAGACATCATGTGTAACAACAAATGAGTTGCAAACCAAACACTTATGCACAGAAATTCATCTCAGCTGGGTAACATTAAGCATGCTATGTAGCAGAAGCAGAATCATGCACTCTGCCTCCAAAATTTCTTCCTGTTGACTTCAATGGAACTAAAGTTCAGAAACAGTAAAGAATGGGAATGCATTTTCAGTTATCATTTTCCAGGTTCACAAAGGATTAATAGTTTGTGGGAGCTACAGAAATGAACCCCAATATATGTGAAACTGAACCCCAGCATCTGTGGAACTGAACCACAAAATTCATATTCATAAGCAAAAGGAAAATTAAAACTGCAAAATCATAAAATATTGCCACCTTTTTAGGAAAGTCGGCTTGCTTTAATACCATTGTCTTCGTTAATTCAAACATTTCAAATAACAAACACTCTCATACTCATTCCTTCAATTATTTATTCTGCTACTTCATTTTGTTTCATTTATAGCAACATATAGAATTCAGAGAGATGCTGGCAAGTTGCTTTGAAAATTCTTCATTAGAATCCTCAGTCATGCAATGAAGATTGGAATAATTACTTAATGCTTTTCTACACCCTTAGGTGTCCATCAATTGCATAATGAAAGAGACAAAACCTCTCCTAGTCTCTAGTTAGCATTGGTCGTTTTATTTCCCCACTCTGCAAGTTTGTGACAACATACGTTTTGTTCAAGGGAGAAACGGAATCGAGGTTAAGAACATGATAGCAAATTACCAACATCGGATTCAAGGTCAAAGTCTTTAAAACTTGTGAATTGGACCTAAAAATATACCCTGCTGCTGTCAGACCTTTGCAAACGAAACACACTAGCAATTTTCCTATGGTCAGAATAAAATCTGCGTGCAGAACTTTATGAAAATCCACACAATATTTTCAATCATTTGTAAACAGCAGAATGCCAATAAGCAGAACAGAACCAAAGATTACTGGCTTATGAATTAGAACACTTAAAGAAGCACAATTAGGCAAAAATGGCACCAATAATCCATCACTGTCTTTTATAATATCCACAATACTTTAGCTACTTTTCCAAAATTCCAAAAGTGAGAACACACAATTGGCTTTGTCATGCAAATTGTGTTTGTCACAATATTATCTTAAGTTCTCATACATCACAGATTGTTGATACTCACTTCTTTCAAAATTAACTTGAGGATAAGCCTCCTTCCTTCTGATAGCAGCAACAGTCAAAAGTCCACATGACAGACTGAGCAGTAAGTAAAAGCTCATCCAAGGAAAAGTTGCAGGCCTAGTCTAAAATAGGCTCAGTGGGGGCAAGCAAAAGATATTAGTCAGAGTTTTGATGGCTGCAAGGGCAATGTTCAGTGGGTTCCACAGAGCTGAGTGCTGGATCCTTTACTTTTTTGTCCTGGTATCAATGGTTAAAGCAGTTTGCAGATGGTACCAAAACTGGCCATGTGAATAACGATGAGAAGTAAAGTTGTAGGCTGCAGGAAGATATTAACAGTCTAGTTGTATGTGCAAAAATATTTGCAAATCTAATTCAATCCAGAGGCATGGGAAATGATGCATTTGGAAAGCCAAATGAGGCAAGGGAACATACAATAAAAGGATACTCTAGCAGAACTAAGGGAGCTTGGGTTCATAGCCCCCAATCCTTTAAGTTAGCAGGACAGGGAGAAGAGGGTTCAAGAGGCATTTGGGATACTTACCTTTGTGGAGCAAGTGCATAACACAAGAGCAAGGAGGTTATGCTACATCTGTATGGAGCATCAGCAAGTCTATAAGCTGGAATATCAGGTGAAGTTCTGGTCATCACACTAGAAGAAGGATGTGAACATACTTGAAAAGGGTAGGAGGAGATTCAGAGGAATTTTTCCAGAGAAAGCTGAGAAGCTGAGGCAGGAATGATCCTTTCTTCAGCAGAGAGATGAGCAACTTGGGCACAGTTTGGAGGGAATTGACAGATGCATTATTGGGAAGTTGAGGAAAAATCAACCAAGTGGCAGTGAACGGGATCACAGCCTCAGAGTTGTGGAGGCAGAAATCTCAATGTGTTAAAAAAGCATGTGGATGACCTCTGAACCTTTGAGGCAATGGACTAAGGGCTGGAATATGGGAATAGGTGAACAGTTCTTTCGAATGTCAGGCATGAACACAGTGAAATAAATGGCTTTGATCGGTGCCATAAGTTGCTATGATTCTTTGAGCTATTACTAGCAATAATCCTCGATAATTAACCAACTAAGAATATCAACTTCAGGGAGTCATTAACCAGAAACACAAGAAGACTAATACAAGTGAAAATACATCCATATTTTAAAGCACAGGCAACTGATGCTTAACTTTGATTGCACATCTGCCGCCCAAGACAAAAATTACAATTGATATGATCAAACCATCTTTGTCTTTGATGAATATCATCACATATATAAGAGCACGTCTTCTGTGCAGAATGGAAATATCACCACAATTAATGAAGTCAACAAGCACAGCTGCTAACACCTGGAGATATTAATTCATATCCAAATTAAAAACCCTGATACCTGCAAACAAAATTCAAGTCAGGCAGCAGACAATTCCTGTCCAGCATTTAAAGGTGTAACCAAAGTTAAATTATGCCCTCCATCAGATTACATACATAAAAGGTACTGGTGGTGAAGGGCCTTCAATTTCAACTTTATCTAACTGACATAACCAGATTGACACAGCAGTAAAATTGCACAGATTACTCATCAGCCCTAGAGCCACTGGAAGCGGGATGATTATTTATTACATCAAGCTATGGTTTATTAATATAATCTGTATTTTTTTCTGGAACTGCACCTTCTCAAGAATAATCTTCTCGACTGAGCAAATAGCAAATCCACATACACACACACACACACACACACACACACACACACAAGACTGCCTTTTAGATTGCAAGGTTTTCAGGACTTGATTACAATCTATCTTGATAGCCTGAGTGAGCTGTTGTGGTGGCTTTCCTTTTATTTGAAAACAGTGATGTTGAGGATCGGGAGCTGTGGAGAACCAAACATTCTGTTTTATTTAATTTTTTCCCTCTGGAGCCAGAAAAAGAAAGTGTTTTCATGCCTCTCAGACATCTTGACCTTCCCTGCTCCAGACATACTGCCTTCCCCCTTTCCCAATCACATGACAGTTGTTGCAGCCAATCCAGTTACCAATCGACTGTTGCTAGGTGATTTTCCCCACTTCTCAGCTATTTACCCAGAGCAGGTATTTTCATATGAGATCATTATGTGTTTTTACCCACATTTAAGGAACAAGAATTGAATTAGGCTGGATAGCACATGATGAGCCAAACAGCCTGATTCAATATCAGAAATTTCGACGATTATCTCAATAAGCAGGCAGTTGGTGAGTGAATTTAAATTAGGCATTAGAAATTACCTTTTCAGGCAAGACTGCGATTCACATGTACTTCTTTCAATCTCATGCATCGCATTCAATGTTCACCACGTGGCCTTCACAGGAGAAAACCAAATGTAGATTGGGTGATCGCTGCACGGAGCACCTGCACTCAGTCTTCAGGAGTGTGGCGAAGCTTCCAGATGCCTGCCATTTTAATTCTACAACTCACTCCCATTCCCATTCTGACCTCTCTGTATGTGTCCTCCTGAACTGTGAATAGGCCAAATGTAAGCTTGAGGAACACCACCTCATTTTATTTTGTCTGGACATATTTCAGCCTAAAGGAGCCCATTGTAACACATGACACAGATAAAAGAGTTCAATAGTCCATTTAATGGCTGCAATGATTTTGCCCAATTACAGACATTCCATTTGTCCATCCATTCCCTCCCCCACATTCTCGATTTAGGCTAACTCACTTTCTCAGTTCTAATGAAGGATCTTTAACCTGAAACTGTTTCTCCTTCCACACATGCTGCCTGACTTGAAGTTTTTCCTCGCATTTTGTTTTTATTTCAGATTTCCAGCATTTACAGTTTTTTTTAAATTTTCATTAGAAATTGCCAACTCATTCTTCTGATGTAAATTTGCTCTGACTTCATCAATATGAAAGATGTGTATTTGAAGTGTCACAGCCTGCAAGGTTTAAAGAGCTCAGGACATACTGCAGACTCTATTTCTAAAACAACCTTAATTCAGAAGTAACACAATCTAATGATGTATGCCAGGATTATTTGCAAATGACTTACTCATTAAGACTTCTAATTTTTCAAGAAATACTTTTCCAATGCAAATGAGAGACCTGCACACAGGTTTACAATGGATCTGCAGTGCTGCACATCCTGTTAATCCCACTATCTGCAAATTGTGATTCTTCAAATTTGGGTCAGAAATGGGTGATACAAGCAAGGATCCATTTAGTGCCATCACTGACTGCCCTCAGAAAATAATGGAGTTCTTTTTCTTTGTATTATGCATTCTTTCTGATGATTGCACACAGTAATTCCAAGGCTTTGACCTAAAATGATGAAGCATTAGCCTCGAATTTAAGGTCAACGAGGCTCTGCCCACACTCACCATTGACCTGTGAGGAAGCACTGCACTCAAACATTTTCAGATACTGAGGAAACTTTATACACTAACAGGGCTTTCCACAATGTAAATGCTATCCTGAAGGAGAGGGGAGGGTTGAGGTACCAGATCAAGCCCTGTTCACAAAACAGCTGAAACAAAATCTTTGACTTTGGGCTCAGTCACATCATAAATTTTTCCAAAATGTTTGGCATGTTAAACCATTCAAACTATTAAAAACATTCTTGAAAAAGAACCTAAATATCAGATAAAATGCGAAAAAAAATTGAAATGGTAAATAAAATTTCTCAGACGACAAAATCAAACAGCCAAAGTACTCCGTTGAAATTGATGTCAAAGAACTTAGCATAGGATGCTCACATGGATTCTCCATTATAAGTGGTGAGGAATCTCTGCAGCTCCCTCAATGGGATCTACGAGGAGTCCAGTCTTAGAGTGCACTCATGAAAAATCACATGAACAACTGACAGCAATGTTGGGACTTCCAAACTTACACAGTTGCCACTAGTTACAGAGTAACTACCCATATCCTGTTGCAAAACGGGCAATTAAGCTTATGATTGGCATAGTTAATCCTGATTTAGAGTATCATCCGAGCATAAACTCAAATGAGGTTTTATTTAATGAATTTTGTGTGAACTATTTTACAGGCTTCGTCACACAAAGGTAGACTCATGGATCAAAATGGAAAATTCTCTCTTCCTGGCACATTTACCAATAGAACAAAATTCACTCCTCCAAGGGATTCCTGCTTCAGTCTCAAGAGAGTGCAATGCAGAGAACATGGAACATAGAACAGGACAGCACAGGAACAGGCCCTTCGGCCCACAATATCTGTGTCAACAGGATTCTAAATTAAACTAATCCCTTCTGCCTGCACATGATCCACAGCCCTCCAATCGCTCCATATTCATGTGTGTCTGAAAGCCTCTTAAATGCCACTTATTGTTTGTGCTTCCACCACCACCCCTGGCCGTGCATTCCGGGCACCTACCGCTCTGTGTGCGTAAAAAAACTTGCCCTGCACATCTTGTTTACACTTTCCTCCTCTCACCTTTAAGCTTTGCCCTCCAGTACTTGACATTTCCACCCTGGGAAAAAGGTTCTGTCTACCCCAACTTATTGCATTTTTTTCCTTGATTTCTAAAACCAGCCATTCCATAGCCAGTCTTGTTTGAGGTTTGCCCATTTAGTGCCAAACAATGTGCACCATTATGCAGTGAAACAAAACAAACTGGAAGTAAACTTAAGCCCATCTAAACCCATTTCAAGATAGACCCTTATTACCACCTGGAGAATGAAACTAAAACCTCATTTACCAAGGATAGATTGAATCAACATCCTAGAGGTGGAAGTATCTCATTTGATTAACACTTGTATCAACCATGGAAAACCGTCCTCATTATGTTTACCAATTACAGCAAAACTCCATTAACTTGGTATGCTCGGGACTTCGTAGTGTCGGACTGGAATATTTTCCAGACTATTGGATATTACTTAGTGGAATAAAACATTTTTTTAATATATAAGATATCTTTATTCTTCACATGCACATCGAAACACACAGTGAAATGCATCTTTTGCGTAGAGTGGTCTGGGGGGCAGCCTGCAAGTGTCACCACATTTCCAGAGCCAACATAGCATGCCCACAACTTCCTAACCCGTACGTCTTTGAAACGTCGGAGGAAACCAGAGCACCTGGAGGCAACCCATGCAGTCACGGGGAGAACGTATAAACTCCTTACAGACAGCAGCCGGAATAGAACCAGGGTCGCTGGCACTGTAATAGTGTTACGCTAACCGCATCCAGAGAATGAAAGGGAGCATGGGAACAGATGTCCCAGTGAGTGATGGCCAGCAGGGAAACCAGCATCCCATGAGCCAGATGCCGAACCATTGGAATATCCAAACAGCCCGACATTGGATTATCAGAGTGTTATTGCATTAGTAAAATGATTTATCTGCTATTTTGCAGAGTGTTGTGTCAGATTTGTTATAATTCTAAGAAATCAGGTATTATTGCATGTATAGAATGCCCTTGATAAAAATAAGAAAATAAAATTGTGAATTCCTGAGGATATCATGTTTATCAGTTTTGTATTTCTCAGCTACATAGCCAAAGATTCGTGGTTTGGATCATCGTTTCTGTTCAATCTTCCTGTATTCTTTTGCTAAGTAAATATGTACATTACAAGCCTTGCACAGCAAAATTTTGTTTGCCAGATAAGATTGCATCAATGATCAGTTGATTGCCTTGTAGTTACAGCAAACTTTTAATATTACTCGCTTCTCAATGTACATTTACAATGGGAGTCAAAGCACCTGATTCTGCATTTATACAAAGTCCATTGTTGCCTAATAATGGCTTTAAAATATACTTTGTACTTTCAAGATCCTCAATTGCAAGGTTCACAGAATATTGCTGTCAGATTTTCCTGCTCTGTATTGATTTATTATAAATTCTCGCAGCTGCCACTATTTAGCCTTTCAGATTCGATCTCTGCAGACAGCTCTGAAAGGGATGTCCTACAATTCAAGCAATCAGATACAGAGGGCATTGCTACTAAATAAATGAATACTGCACTGATGGAAGGAGGATGGGAGTGCGCTGCCGTGGATCTGGAGGTGTCCGGACCTGAACAAGCTGGGAAGGAATAGCACCTGCAGGAGATATGTTCATTGTGCAAGGGAAACATGGGGAACCTTCAGGGCTATTCTAATGACATGAACGAAGTCTCTGAAAGCCTGCACTTTGGAGAAGCATACACAATGCAGCAGATCCACTCTGGTTTCTCTTGTGCAATGAAGGAAAAGTAGATCAAGTGGTTTCTCCTCGAGTATGGAGTCTGAGTGACCTCCATCATGCAGCACTGAAGTATGAGAACTGAAGAGATCAGAAGCCTGGATTGATCCTGAGGCTAGGAAGTTGAGTACAACATGGTACTGACTTCTAGGGACAAAGTGTACATATGAAACTGTGTTTGAGCTTGCAAGTGTTCACAGATCTCAGTGAGGATAAAGAATGCAAGTTTGAGAGTTGTCCATCCAAATAACACGCAAGAATTCTCATTTCTTTTTCATTTCAACAATGTTGAAAGTAACAATGGAGAAGAATTTTGCAAGCTGAACTATCATTGGCATCATTTGGGGAGTCTTACACTGGAAAAAAAAATGCAAGGACAAGAGAATATTCTGGTGAAAATCCAGGACTTGAATTCTCCAGCATTCAGAAACGTGTTCACCATTATTCCCCTCTAGGTAAAGCCGGTTTTCAAGTGCACGTTTGTTTTTTGGGAATTATTTGAAGGAATTTCAAGGTCTTGTTTTCAGGAAAGATATGAGTTCTCCCCGAGGCAGGAAAATAAAACTCAAACACTGCGTGATAAACACAGAACCAAATAAACCAACCTTAGCAGTCAATGATTAGCTGAACTGAAATTAACTGTCAAAGAAAAAAAAATGAAAGATGAACCTAATTAATGTGTTTTTAATTTAGTACAGGCCACAAGTGCCTAGAAATGAGACACGAACATATTTGGTGCACCAAGTTTGCGCCATGTAAGTGCTGATTTCACATCACAAGATCACAACATTGTGATATCTTTTCTGTAACAGATTGCGTTTTTTTCACCTTCAAATGTGAACACCCAACCTGTGCATTTTGCACATGGCAACTGTTGCACCATTCGTGCTCTGAAGTGCATGTAAAGAACAAAGTAGTTGCCATGGAGAAAGAGAGAGAACAGTGTAGTGGTTGAGGAAGTGGGGTGAGAAGGTCTAGAGAGACACCCTACTCACAGCTCACGCCCCATGGCCACAAGTGGATCCAAGATCCTATGGTCAGTGGCAGGATCAGGATTACAAGGCAAGATGTCTGTGATCTGCATTTCGCTGTTAACGGATCCCTCAAACAGCAGTAATGGCTCTTGGCACTAAATCTTTTTCACATCTGAAACCAATGTCCTGGGGATGGACCAAACACTTGAATTCACACATTATTCAATACCTTCAGTGATGTTCTCATTGTTTTAGTGTCAGTCATTCACAAAGATTGCGAGCCACAATCTTTGGATCCAATTTCTTGTAAGTAATTAAAACATGCTGCAAATACCAATGATACCAACACATGCAGGTTAAATGATGGGAAAAGGAAACCAATGACAGTATCTCCCTGGCCCACTTGCCTGGCGAGCAAAACTTCAAAAACTGCGTCCTATTAATGCTTCAAAATAGGTACTGGGTAGCACTATTGTTACCTGAGGAAGCATTTAACTTAAGGATTAACTTTGCTTTCAGTGTCTATTTCCAAATTGACTATCACTAAGAACAGTACATTCTTAGCTGAATATTTAAAATCAAAAATTCTGATGAAACATTAATCCCCTCTCTTTCCACAGATGTTGTAGGACCTGCTGTGTGTTTCCTGCACTTTGTTTTACTTCAGATCAAAACTTGGCGAGTTCCCATTTTTGGAAGTAGAACAATATAGTTTGGGCAGCATAGAGAGTGGAGAACGATGAAAACTGGTCAAATAAACCTCAATGCATCCATAAAGAATGGATGTGCTTACAGGGCAGTTAACATGTCCAAATTATTTGAACCTGTTCCTGAATACCTATTCCAGAATCAGTAACATCAATTGTATTTCACCAAAACTGCGGAAAGGATTAGCATACGTGCTCTTTGATGAGCTGTTTTTCCAGTAAAGCGATGTTTGCTTTTACCGTGGAGAGGATCAACAACATTTTAGGATAATGATTTTCATTGCCTAAAACCAGAACCAAGAATAATGCCACAAATCCTGTCAAAAGATGGTCTGATCCAAAGTACCAATAAAAATAACATTTCTGACTGAAAAATGCTGGTTTATTTATTCTATCAGATGACGCCCTGGCTCCTCAGCAACATTTGTTGACTCTTTTGTTCAGTCACTTCAGTTGTTGTGCAGATCATTGCTTTGAATAGAAACTGGACCCCGAACATTAGGTGGGTTTTGTGGCATTCTTGAGCAGTAATACTAATAGTCATAGTAAGATAAATGCCCATGGGAGTCCTAAACAGGGCAAGTGCTTCTTTAGAAAGAGTAATTATGAGAATCATTCTGTGTGCAAAGATTTATCTTTATGACTGGAAGAACTGCTTTTCATTGATTGTGAAGTACATTATATTGCTCCTTGTGGGCTAACAGTGGACAATTTGTAGTGAAGCTGTTTCTGAAAGGGATTTATTTTTGTCCAGAATCTGCTTTCTATTATAGAACCTGACCACAGGTATTTAGATTTTTTTAAAATAGTGCAATAAAAATAACAATTTTTTCCCAGTCTAAGTAATTATGTGACATTCATTTTACTCGCTTTTTGAAATGGCTTGAAACTATTTCCCAACTTAAATTTTCAAGTCCAGGGACTGCCAAAGCTGAATACACTTGAGTTATTTAAGATGTTTAAGATAAGATGTTTATTTGTTAGTCACATGTACATCGAAACACACAGCGAAATGCTTTTTTTGTGTGTTACTGAGAATGTGTTGGGGGGCAATGGTAATCATTTCCTTACAAAACTTATAAACTGCCCTCTGAACCTCCAAGGCAAAAGGAGAGACTGCTTTTATTAGAAAAAAACAGTGCTTGTCAAAGGGCCTTTCTGCTAACTCTTTTTGCAGTTGTGATGAGACACAGACATTGTTGTATATTGACGATGACTGACTTCACACCAAGCATAAAGGCATTCTAACTGCACCAAACTCGGCACATGATGAGCCTTTCTCGCTTGCTTCCAGAGTTATGCATTCACAAAGTTAAATAAAATTTGCTCACAGACTGCATCTGATAACATAGATAAATTAATGGATTTTCTATTTCCGTTACCACTGCTGGACAAAGTGAATACAATCTGAATACCTCAGCACAAATTTTAGGGAATATAGATTACCAGAGGCTACATTTTTTAGCCAAGGTATTAAAGCAAATTTTAGTCCATGTGTGGTGGTGATACAGGTTAGTTTTATAGATTTCATGTCATGAATATTAACTGGTTTGGGCATTGAAAGGGAACTTTAAACTAAGTCAGAGGAGCCACAAGAGACTGGAAATGCTGGAATCTAGAGCAATAAAAAATCTGCTGGAGGAACTCAGTGGGTCGAGCCTCATCTGTGGGAGAAAGGAGTTGTCCTGATGCAGGGTTTTGAATGGAAACATCAACAATTCCTTTCCCCACACACATGCTGCTTGACCTGCTGAGTTCTTCCAGCAGAATGTTTGTTGCTTTAAACTAAATCACCTGCATTACACCTAAATTGTAATTCTTTGCAGTTGAACACTACAAAAAGATTACATGACACTTTAGTAGGAACAACAGATGATTTTTCTTTCCTTTTTTCCTTCAGCTAATATATTTTCTTCAGCAAGAAATAGATTAGCAAATCATCCTTGTCTAGTTTCTTCAACTGTGACTCCCTTTAAAAAGCAGTCATAACTGTCAAAACATTTATGTTTGTTCTGATTGATAGTGAAAGACATAAATTTATTGACATTAGGTAAATGTAACAGAAGGATCTCACCGTGAATTTAATGTCTGCTGTGTTTCCTAAAACTTCCCTTGTAGTTGGGGAATATTCAATCCATTGAGTTAAGCATTTTTGTTATTAGAAAAAAATTAAGAATTTCACTATTCATACCTGATCCTGTGGGTAACAAATGTATTATAAAACCAAAGGGCCTCAGCAGGAACTTCCACCTCTTGACTCAAGACTGATTTTCATCCTTTCTGGGACCACCATAGAAGTTAATCACTTGGTCCCAGCCCAGTGAGAAGAAAGACAGCTTGTTCTGCTTTTCCCACCTCAGGCTACCATTTAAAACTACACACCAGTTTGTCAGAAACCTCACTGGAAACAAAATGTCCCTGCTGCCTCTGACAGATTGAACTGAACATAGTGCTGCACAAATGACACAATAGCTAGAGATTGTGCAACAACACCTGTAGGAGGAGTGGCTAGCTGTGTCTGCATTATCGGGATGAGTGGCTGTATAGGAGATGGTTTGAGGTTCACAATCCCGAAAATAAACCAAAAGTTTAATTTCCAGCATGTCCTGAGGAAACCAAAGGCTTTGTAAAATGTACAGTCTGTAAGGAAGGAGAGAGCAAGAGAGAGAGAGAGCGAGAAACAGAGAGAGAGAGAGAGAGAGAGAGAGAGAGAGAGAGAGAGAGAGAGAGAGACACAGAGAGAGAGCACGAGATATGATTTGTAATTTTCACTGCATCTTTTGTTCTCTGCTGCCCTGTGGGGATGGACTGTCCATAAAATTATAACCTATAAAATTCATAATCCCCTTGTAAAACAGTTAAATAGACTCTAAACATTCAAGTTCTGTCCCAATAGCCTTTAGAAATGCTAATGGTCAAAAATGATCGAGTCAGTTTAAAGCCCTCAGAAAAACAACTTGTTTGTGCACACATGCTATGTTACATCAGCTTGAGGAAACTTAGTTTGAACAGCTAGCAGGTACTGGGTGCAGTTCACACCTGAAATGTTCTCTGTTGTGAGTAAATTCTTCCAGTAAAACTGAATGCCCACCAGAAATTTACTGAAGTGAAGTGAAACCCACAGTAAAAAAAATAAGTTGGGTTTAACCACCTGGAATTTAATTCATATGTTATGACTTCATACCATTAACAAATGAAATTTAACAGCTCACAAAGATAATGTAAAGGAGAAAGAAAAGATGTGAATCCTGTTTATTCAGGGGAGGAGGGGAGGGCAGAGTGCAACGTTGCAATACAAATGTTCATGGCAAGCAGGAATTTATTTTAAAAGTGAGGCCTTAACCACCTGCAGTTTGGAAATGTGACCTGCTCAGTGACGGGCAGAATTTGACAGGTTGACTACCGAGACAGTGGCTGTGGTCAGGGAAGGGTGGCCTGGTCAGTCACAAGAAATTGGGTCTCATCAGATCGCCTGATCCTCAGGTTGGGGGATGGGGAGTTTACGGAGGGTTCAATTCATAGTTTAGAGGCGTACAGAGAAAGAGAAGGGCAGCCGAGTGTCAGCTGTCACGTTGATACGGCAATTTCTCAACCTCAAGTCAAGGTATTTCACCAAAGAATAAGGAATACTGGTCTTTTGTCATTTAGTAATAACTCCTAGTCAGGACTTCTACACAGGCAGCTATAGTTCAACTACCAGTCCATTGCAAACATAGTTTGACAGGGGAGACACTAGTTCTGCAATACAAAATCCATGAAACACTGCTGGTACTCTGAAGGTCTCTGGACGGTGCATTCTGTTTTGCTCAGAGGATTAAAACATACAGACTTAGTTCCACAGACACTATTTAATGAGTTTGCCAGAAGAGTTTACAAGGGAATATTCTTTCCCCTAAACATCTTTGCTTCCTTAAGCATCAAGAATAAAGAAAATGCAGCAAGAAAAAAATAAAATGATTTGAAGTTATATTCTGTTCAATAGAATGAAAGTCTTTTACTGATGTTGCACTTTATCACCTCTTAGTAATGTCCCTGAGCACTTCATGGACAATAATATCTCTGACAAATCAGATTTTTTGAGCAAAGAACAGTCATCCTCCTTTCTATTGAGGAAGCCAGTGCTGATCTTAACAGTCCCGGCGCTGGATTCTCCCAGGAGGGGGTAGATCAAATTGAACTAATTTGCTCAACAGAAGCGATCCTGCTGACTTCCCACTTGGTTTTGATTTTAACCAACTCTTAACCAGAGCAGGACACCATAAAAAAGAAAAGTGGCCTTCATTAATAATGCACATCAGAACCCAGATGACAGCAGGTCGTCCACTCACGGCCTGAGCAGGGGTGGGCTCAGTATTCAGTCATAGAGTCAGAGTCGTGCAGCACAGAAACACTTTAGGCCGACAAAGTCCATGCCAACCACTTAACTGCACCAATCCCATTTACCCACGGCCTTTTATGCCTTGGTGATTCGAGTGCTTGTCTGATGCTTCTTCAATGTTGTGCGTACTTACCTCCAACACCTCTTCAGGCAGCGTATTCCAGATTCCAATCACTCTGTGTGAAAAATATTCCCCCTCAAATCCCCTCCAAACCTGCTACCTCTCATCTTACATGTATGCCCATTTGTATAAAAGGGAAGAAGGTTCTTACTATCTACCCTATTCATCCCCTTCATAATTTTGTACAATTCTTTTCGGTCACCCCTCAGGCTCCTCTGCTCCAGGGAAAACAAACCCAGCCTCTCCTTATAACCGAAACGCTCCAATCCAGACAACACCCTGGTGAATCTCCTCTGCACCCTCTCCAGTGCAATCACATCCTTCCTGTCGTGTGGCCACCAGAACCGTACGATGTTCCAGGTGTGGCCTCACCCTTGTTTTATAACCCAATATCACGGTCAGTCAGAAACCATCTGAGACGGAGCATGGGCCTGAGAAGATCACAAGGCAGAGTTAAAATTTAATTCTGTATTTCTGAGCCAGGAGGACAGAAAATACTCTGCCAAGCCTGACAGAGAAGCTTTCTCCCTCCATCTTTCTCCAGTCTAAATTTTAACAGATTTCCCTCAGATAATGACCAGAGATCTCCCAATTTTTGATCCAACCAACAGTATCCCATCTACCATGATTTGTTGAAAGAGTTTCACAGCCAACCTGAACATCTTCATCTTCCATCTCACCCTCCTTTCTTCCCCCAACTTGGCATTCTCAAAAGGAACAGTCACAACCTCATCTCCAGTCAGCAGATGTGTACTCATAACTAGAGCTCATCGAATCATTGGCACCCTATTGATTTATTTAAATAATTGGAAATTGATTTATTGCCACACGTACCAAGATACAGTGAAAAGCTTTTGTTTGCCTGCCATCCAGAGGGATTATTCCATACACAAGTACATCGAGGTAGTACAAAAGGGGGGAGAAAAGGAACAGTGTTAATGGAGAATAGCGACTTCACTTTTCCAGATATTTCCAGCTTTGTTCTTCCACTTGTGGACTGTCTCAACACCCCATGCCCCCATGAATATTAAGCTCCTTATACCCAAATGTGTTAAATTTCCTTCAGACATCTTTCTTTGATTAACCCATTGAAAGATAAACTAAACTACAGAAGGTTCATTTCTTGTTCAGCAAGATGGAGGGCGATGAAGCAACCATTATCCAACTCAAGCCAGAATTGAAGGGGAAAAGAAAATAGCCATTTATGCACAGCAAGATCCCAAACTGGGGTGAGATGGAATGATACACATGATGAGTATCCACAAAGTGAAGCTACTCATATTCCCCATATCATACACCAAGATACAGAGAGATTTTTTGAAAGAAGCATATTGTACATATTACAATTATGGAATTCCAAATTGTACAGTTGCAAATTGTACAATCTGCAATTAGAAAACAAACATTAAAGTTTGGACATTTTGAAAAATGTGTCATTATAATTAATTAAGAAAACATATTGAAGAAATTAACAGTTAACTGAATTCCTGACAGCTTGAAGACACCAATGAACTAAAAGAGGTCATTAATCTCGATATCAGATTCGATGCATTTTGCAGAACTTAATTCTATTTCTCTAACTGACAATTAATGATGGGTAAGACACCAAAATCTCTGAATATGCCACTGAATCACGAATATCCTCCTGGCAACATGCAACAGAACTTTAGTTTAACATTTTAGCCCTTCACTGCAGTTTAATCACTAATTAAGGGCTTTAGTCCTGGATCAAGGTTTAACCCAAATCCTTCCTATTTAGAAGTGAGAATGGCACCAGTTTAGTCAAGAGAACAAAGGTACCAGAGCCGCTTAAAATTAACAAACCTTATTAACCTTTATGCTTTTTGTGCTTAATGTATTGTAAAAAAAACATTGAACTGGGAGCACTCGGTTACGTCTGCAGTGGCACAGCATGTTTTATGACCCTAATTCATCCCTCATTTAAGAAAAATGTAGATTGTTAATTGCCAATTAGAGAAATAGTATTAAGTTCTTTAAAATGTATTGAACCTCGTTTGTGCATTTCATTAACTCATTTGTGTTTTCCAGCCGTCAGAAATTGTAAATATCATTTTCTTCCATATATATTCTTAATTATAATGGCACATATTCCAAAATGTTATTGCTTCAATTCCTTACTTTCTAATTTGTAGGTAAAGTTTGCAACTGTACAATTTGGGCTATCATAATTGTAATATACATTTTCAAAAAACTCACTAAATCTTGGTGTACAGTGTGGGTAATATGAATTTTTCAATTTGTGGGTACTTATCATGTGTATTGACTGCACCGCAGGTTGGACAATTTAATTCCAGCCATGCTACCAAATATCAGATCAAGACAGTAATGTCTGAAGAAATGCAAAGTAGATCGAAGATTGGCACTGGTGTAACATTAGCCACCCGTTAGGCAGTCCACTGGTGCTTTACATTAAGTTTATCAAAAAATAGATCATAGAATAGCAGGAGACAGGTTCGCAGCTAGAATTCCTGACAAGTTCCTTCTCTGGTCTGGGCCAGAAGAGAATCGAAGGAAAAACCTGGATTTACCTCACCAGCAACATGATTCCCCACATCACTTCCCTACCCTCCTGGAGATTAAAAATAAGGATAACCAAAAATAAGAAATTAAAATGTTTCTTTACTTTGTGCTATAATCATGCCAGAAAGATGCCTTCAAGGAGTTAGAAACAAAATAGAGAGCATTTTTTTCCACAGGATGCTGATATTAAAACAGTTAACGTTCTTCAATGAATTTCATACCAAGATCATTGTGGCATTAAGTTCACAGCAGGCGTTAGGTCGCAACAGTCTGCTGTGCATTTGAAGCTTTTAACATATCCCTTCTGTGAATTCATTGTCTTTTAATTTCAGCTGCTGTACTTAAAGTTAAAACTATAAAATGTCAAGCCCTCTGGAGTCCAAAGTGCTGGCTTTCTCACTCAGCCTTGTGTTTGTATCCTTAATGTCTTCAACCCAAGCCAAATTCCCCTTTATTCAGGTTTGTTCATCTTTTGTACTCAGTTAACCCATAGATTAACTCTTCATTCACAATCAGAGCTATAATTGTTCCCTTCTTTGTGTCATAATACACTTTTATCAGCTCAACATTTCTATTATTTAAAAGGCCAATTCAAATTATTTCCTTTCTTCCCTTACAATGTGTATCATTCTGTGTATTTCTAGCACTTCTGGCATTGCCTTAGGGGAAAAACAACCTTTACCTGCGTCATCAGCACCTTCTCTTCATTGCTCGTCAACCAAAACAACAAAACCCTCTCTGCTGATACCTTCGTTCCTCAGGAATTTCTTGTCTTCTTCCCAAGCTACCTTTCCTGGGACAGCCACCATTTTTATTCTCTGATTTGCAGATCTGCATCTCATTTGACTTAAATCAATGTCACCAGGAAGGGACCCAATTGATTTCTTTCTATTCTGAACTTTGGATATTGATTGAGCTTCCAAGCAGCTTTCTGTAGTCCCTCAGTAAGAACTCATTCATCACTCCACCCTGTTGACCTTTGGCCTGAGAAGACCCTTGACCTGCTCTGCTATCACCAACACAGCTCATTGGACTCACATTTCTGTTGACTTGTACCCACAACTGAGCTCCCAACTCAAGTTGCTGTGTGTTTGTTCCAATTCTTTGGTGATCTTTTCCAAAATTACTATCATGATCTTGCAGCTTAAAAATGCAGCCTTAGATCCTCCCACCAAATACAATGACATTCCATCTCCAAACAGCATTTCTGTTACGTTCTGAAATGTTGTATTACCACAAAAGATTATTGGATCCCTCCAAAACCACCAAATCTCTGAAATTAATCAACAAATGGCTTTGTGACTTTCACGATTAGATAATTCCTCCTTGTCCTTCAGCTTCTTATGGATTGCTGGCCATTCCCCTCCAACAATGGCAGTTCGGTCCACCTCCATGGAACCCTGCCAAACAGACCATTCCTAATTGCCCTGATATGGCCAGTACCTCTCTGATTTCTTCTCCTCTCGTACTCTAAAGATGATCTCTTGATCTCTCGATCTACCTTGTCATGGCCCTTGCACATTGTCTCCCACTGCTGCATTTTCCCTGTAATTGTAACATTATATTCTGCATTGTTTTATTTTCCTTTTGTACTACCTCAATGTACTTACGTATGGAATGATCCACTGGAATGGCATGTAAATATGCGTCTCGGTACATGTGACAACAACAAACCAATTATCAATAAGCATGAGCCAAGGTTCTTTGTAAAAAAAACTAGTGTTCCCACCCCTCTCCCCACACTGCCCTTGATTCTATAATTTAGTTATCACTGTTCTGTTCTTTACCTGCATGGCATCAGGTTGAGATGAGTCAGGACTAAGTGCTGACATAAAAGTAAAGTGCTGCTATCATAATATCAAAGAAATGGGTATATTCAATACCTCTTCAAGTTTCAAACCATTCATTTCATCTATCTTTTTAATGGAGATCTTTTCAATGGAGATCTTTTCAGACTCTACTTTGATGTTGCAGTGGGTTCCAAATCACACACTAAAGTCACGTATTTTGTAATGACATCCATGGTTGTTATCTTCACCTCCAGCAAGTGAAACTCTTATTCACGACATTGCCACGTCCCAGTATTTCATTGACTTCTATCACAATGTGCAGCACACTGAAAACCTCGTCACATCAACAATTGCCTCATGTAACTGAAATCACCCTCACTCTTCCTCTTGTCCAGACACCGCCTCCTTGCTCAAATGCCGCATTTCACCACATTAACAAGGCTTCAGAACACTATGTCCCCACCCTTCTGCATTGTCCCACTTGAAAGCTCCTTAAATTCACCTTCTGGAGCCTATGTTTAGCATCTTCCTTCGACTCCAGTTTAGCTTTGATACACAAACCACCATTCTTCTTCCCAGCGCTCTGCCTCTGTTGTACTTCAGAACAATTTACAACTTTAAAGAAACCAAGTGAACCCAAGTTGTTGCTAATGTATCTTTTCAAGTAAAGACATGTTCCAATGCCTAGATAAACTTATTTTGACTTTTCTATAATTCCTCATAAAGCTTCCAAAGTCTCCTTCATCAAGCATGCATGCACTCACATCATAGTTCTGCAGGTCATTAGCTATTGCTCAAACACATATACTATTCTCAGGTCAAGCAAATATACTTCTCAGGAAGAAAACTTGAGTACTCAAAGTTACATGCAAGTCTTTAAGTAGCCTGCCAATATTTCCAAAAAGGGCCAGTCTTTTCTTAAGCCTTTTCTTGTTACTATTTGTCTCTCGTGAATTTTGAAAACAATTGTAAGTGCATTTTTCGGAACTTTTTTTTCTAGTTCACCACTGTAGTTCAACACCCATTTCAGCATCTTGAACTTAGTAAAATTGATGCAAACATGTCAAGGCACTCCTGAAGAAGGAGATACATTCTTCCTACATCTGTGTCCCACCAATACTTTTCCCTCAATTAACCCTGCCAAAACAGGTAAACCAATTATTTTTCTGAGCTGTTTACCAGCTTCTGTGAATCCCAGTGTTAAATGGTGATAGCAATCTAAGTTAAAGTTGCCATAATCTTAAAAAAATACAATTGCAAATTCTTCTTTATTCAAATTTTATTTATCCATAGCCTCCGCTCTTTCAACACGTAAGCAAAAAACTGGCATGTGAAATTTTCAGCTGGTCAGTACAAAGTTAATTAACCTATGAAGAAGGGTCATATTTTGAGGGATTTTTTTAAAATGTTCCTTCCATACAAAATGAACATAAAAGAAAATAGAAGATAATATCTTGGTAAAAAGCAATGCATCAACAAAGCTGAAATGGAGAATATTGTAAGTATGTCATCGCAGTCACTTAACTGGAATCGACTTGGTCTGAGGAAATAACAGATCGTCTGATAGTTCTTTTCCTGTAAACCATTACAATACAAGCAATCTCAACATGAAATGTTACTCAAACCACTCCCAGAGGAGAAAGCTGATTTGTAAAGGAGCAGAAAATCAATAAACAGGAACAGTTCCCTCTTGAAGCCTAGGAAATGCTACAGCGTCATCACCAACTACTTAGACCAGACTCTCATCCAACCAGTGATCGTTGATTCAATGAATCCACAACTAGGTGTACTAAACACCTCGACCATATAATTATTTTGTACCATATAATTAAATGTGCAATGGATTAATCAAATATATCAAGTAAAAAAAAATTCTCCCTTTACCAACTTAATATTCCTATACTCTTGCATTTTTGGTATTCCCATTTCCCAGTGAATTTCTTGTGCAACCTTTCCACCACTATGCATGTGGGAGTTCAATGAAATTAAGCTTGATACCACACTTCATAAAATCAATTCTTCCATCACACAGCTGAATAAATGTTAAGCTGAACAAAGCTCTTCCAGATAGTACCCACAGTGAAACAGCAATGATCTAAATAATGAAAATAAAATTTATCACACAATTTCAGAATTGAAGGATCAACCTGCTTACTTGGCCACAGAGTCCTTCAATTTAATGGGCTTCTCAAATGTGCTAAACAATTGAACAGAACACTCAAATCTCAAGAGATAAAACAAGCTCGTTGCAAGCAAGCATTCAGATAAAAATGAGTTTCTTTCCTTGAAATACATCGGCCACTGCTTGCGACACCCGTGGACACCAGCACAACAATCACAATCGTTAGCAGTTATCGCACTGATTTTCACAGTCATTGCTGCAAGAATTTCATTAACAAAAGGTAATGGGAAAGTGCAGAGATTTGTCAGTCAGAGAAAATATCTCATAAAAAGTGTCTAAGAAAGAAACCTCTGCACTGTAAATACTATCAAAAGATCTCCCTTTGAATTAGCCGACAAAACTATCATTTAATCAATCCAGTGAACTAACAGCACGTAAAGCAAATTACAATTCTGGGATAGAGATGGCTTGACAATATATCAGAGCACAGAAGTTATTATTTTATAGCTGTATTGTCAACAGGTAAAATACACATTATCAACAATACTGCGATCAAAGTCTTGTAACTAAACATATACCGAATTTATTCAAAGCTGACAGACTGATTTGGGACCAGAGGGGAAATGAAGGTGAAGGACAACAGGCGGAAAAAATGGAGTCGAAGCCAAGGTCAGATCAACCATGATCATACTGAATCACTAAATAACCTGCTGGAAGAACTCGGAGTTGAGCAGCATCTGTGGGAGGAGAGGAATTGTCGATGTTTCAGGTCGAAACTCTGCATCAGGATTGTCCTCCTACAGATGTTGCTCGACCCGCTGAGTTCTTCCAGCAGGTTGTTCTTGCTCCAGATTCCAGCATCTGCTGTCTCGTGTCTCCAGTGATCATACTGAATTAGGGAGGGGGCTCAAGCAGCCACATTGTCTGCTCCAAATGCTTATGTTCCTCCGATGCAGCTTGGCAAAATCAATGTTTTTCAGATCTTTTTCAAAGATTATTTTGATACTTTAACCAGCAAGATAAAAATTATAGCCCCTCATGTTGTTGGATCCTTCAATGAAAAGAGGAAGAAATCTTTGATGGTATCTCCATCTCTGACTTCAATATCAGCTTCCTTTGCAATAAGCCTAAAGCAAGTTCAACTCCTAATTTAGATTCTAATCATATGACCTCGACCAAAGCTGTACTGAAGGACAATTCATTAGTCAGCGCTTTATTTAATACTGGTACATGAAGAAGATCCCCCATCATGTTTTAAAGGGAAGCTAACTTAAGTAAACTGCATCCATCAACTGTGCCCACCAAAAATAGATTCAGTAGTCATTTGGAGCATCTTTCTGTTCATAAATTAGCTGCAAATTTTAACTGCGCAATAACAGCGAGGGCTGGAGAATTATAGTTATTAGGAGTGACCATCTAGGTGGGGTTATTCTCTTTGAAACAAAAGAGACAGAAGGGAGAATAAAATCAGGGTGTATGAGAGCCTTAGACACTGCTGATATCAAGGACCTCGTTTCCTCATCAGAGAGATCAATAACTGGAGGCCATAGATTTAAGTTAACTGATAGAAGAATTAGAGAGGAGTTGAAAAACTCAGTGGTTGGGGTCTGGAAGTCACTGTCTTAAAAGATACAGAGGCAGAAACCCTCAGCATATTTACAAAGTACCTGCAAGAGCTCAAAGAGTAATGTGCGGGGCTGTGGATAAGGAATCACCAATTCAGATTAATTTAAGGCCCATTTTTGGTTAGGATATACATAATGGGCTGAATGTCCTCTGAGTCATAAATTTCTATGATTCAAAAACCGGATTCAGCTTGGATCATGATAGTGTTCATTCTGCAAGAAGTGCATTATAAATATAATCACCTTGCATATTCTTGAAGCATGATTGATAAATCATATGTGCACATTACAAATATCTTAGAGCTGAAATAAGACAATCAATTCTGAAGAAATTACAAGTGCGATTTACAATCTTTCTCTTGTCCCTTACGACATTTATCTTTTTACCTTCACTATCTTGCTGCCATGACTCTGTGCACTTTCAGCCAGGGGAGCTATGGCATCACACTTCTCCTTGGCAGTCTCCACGACAACTCCATGCTAGGGAACAGGAGGTCTGTCATCATTTCATGGTTACATCTGTCATGGACAATGGTGTAGTTTACAAGAGGGACATGCTGTTTCAGCTCTGCTTTCTGGACTGTCTCAACTTTCAGTGCCTGCAGCATTTCTTGCCTACTGACCATGAGCACAAGTGGTCTTCTAACATAAATACTGGCTGTTTTTGTTATAGCACAGCAGGCAATGCTGCTGCTTCACAGTTCCAGCAACCTGAGATTGATGCAGACCTCCAATGCTGTCTGTATGGGGATCCATGTTCTCCCTATGACTACATGAATTTGCTCCTGTGCTTCAGGTTTCCTCCCATATTCCAAATATGGTAGATTAATTATTGACTGTAAATTACCCCGGGTGTAGCTGGGAGTAGGAGAATGAGGGGGTAGTTGCTGGGCATGCGAGAGAATATAAATTATGAGGAAATAAGTGGAAACATTCAATTGATAGGATTGGTCTGAGAGCTAGCAGAGACTTGATGGGTCAAATACCTCCTTTTGACTTATAAGGAAGTACAAATGATAACCTTGCAATTTGCTCCCACTTGCCTTTCAGATGCACGATATCTGGTCAGTTTTGATCACAGAACAAACAGCTGTACAATGAGACCGACAGCTTGGTGGATCCCTACTGGTTGGTCTTCTGGAGATAGTTAACATGACTGTTTCACAGACTGCATTAAAAAGTACTGAAAAATGTCCACATTAAAGCAAGATGTAATATCACATGTATTGTACGTCTTACACTCAGCTATTTATACAGTATTTTCTGGCAGCTTTGGAACATGAAGCTTACATGGGTTTACCTGAATTTTAAACCCATGAGCTTCCATTTATAAGCGTTTAGGATATGAAAGTAAAGGATACATTGAGCCTTGTGACACCATTATCCTCAGAGGGTACAATCAGTTTCAGTAATATCCATCTGCAGACAGAGACTTAAGTGAATTCCTACATTTTAAAAAAACAGCCTAAGTACATCCTGCTGTCGGTACACAGCAGACAAATGCACAAGCAATTTCTTACTAGCCTCACAAATTTTTTTCCCACATGTAATCAGAGCCAATTCACTGCACTAACACCAGACTTAGATCAATATTGTCAGGAACCCAACCACTAAAAGAAATGAAACAGTAGGCAGTAATTACATTTGAATTTGGATGCTCAGATATATGGCACTTGTCTGTACCAAATGGGACTGACTTTTCTTCATTGAGCAAATTCTGGAACTGTGGAAAAAAAAAGTTGATCCCATTCACCCATTTCTTCACAACATTTACTACATTTAGAGAGGCACAGAATTCTTCAATGACTTGCATCATTGAAATAGGACATCTACTGTGGTTTTGAAGTCAGACCTGGGAGCAGGAGAGGCTGAAACAGGGTTACAAACAGTAGCTCTGTGCCCTAATATAGTGTCACAGGACTGTTTTTCCTGGCTCAACGCTTAACTTGCTGTAAGGATACAAAAACTCGACGACATGTATGTGACAGTCAGCAGTCACATCACAAGCTGCTGGTTAAGTTTTGGAAGGAATCACGAAAACTGATTATACACATATAAATTAAGAGCAGGAGTAAGCCACATTGTTTCTTAAGCCAGCTCCACCATTCAGTAAGATTATCGCTGATCTGGCTATAACTTCAATTCCATATTCCCACTGAAACCAAGTAAACTTTCACCTCCTTGCTTTTCAAGAATCTACTTCACTTCTGTCTTAACTATCCAAAGACTCTGATTCTACCACTCTTCAGGAATAGTTTCAAACACTCATGACCGCCTCTAAAAGGTTTTTGCTTAATTGATTTGGATATGATGTGCAATTGGCTGCAAGAGTTCTGACAGTGCTGATTTACCATTAAAATTGATGTAATCTATTCAAGTTACTCTACTATTAAATTGGGGAGTAAGGTGGCCACAGGAAGCTAGGGGACTTCTGAACTACGGAATTTACCATGCAAGTCATATATTGTGTTCTTTCACAAAAAAAATCAGTCCATAATAGAAAGTGGCTACAGGATAATGACTGGACCGCAGATTGCTTGCAGGCACAGTCCAACTCAACATGAAAGCAGAATTGAGTTGTGAAAAGAGCAACATTACAAGACAAAAATTAATGACAGAAAACACAAGAATTAGGCTTAGACACAAGTAGATATACCACTGAAAGGGACTGTCTCACAGAGGGCTGTGCTTTACATCGGGATCATTGTTTTAAATCCATCTTATACTGATGGAATGGTTGTGATTCTCTGGGGACTGCGAAGGTCTGATGTTAAGTGAGTTTCACCAATTGCAATCCGGTTCCTAATGGATACATACCAGCTGCAAATCAAGTACTACATTAGCAGTAAGACCCAGAGCAGCTGTGTGGCACATTCTGCACTAATGTGATGTAGTCCTATTTTTAAATCACACCCACACAAGAAAGGCAGAATAACTGTAATTTAACACTGGATGATATCAATTCACATCAATGGAATGATTTGACTGGCGCGAGTTGATCTAACACCGCTTCTGCTTTGAGACTGCTATAAGCATTTGATTCGGGGAAATAAAACTAATTTGTTTTTAACCTCCTCATATATTTTGATGCAAAACTACCCCTTTCTTTTGGTTGCTAGATAATTCTGCAGCTCAAACCTGAAAAAATGCAATGTAGTGCATCCATAGGCATGGGTATTTTGCAGTCTGTGTATTTATGGATTTGGATATGCACCTGTAGCTTGCTTAGCACCCAGGATGTGTTCCTAGAACTGAAAGCAGAAGTGGAATTAGCACCAGTAGGAGTGATTATAGCATTTTCTATACATAGTGTTACTGACAGCTCTGCTGTGCTGTGAAGCTGGTGTGAACCCTTGCCTGTCCCACTGATGTGTGTTGCTCTGAGGCCTCACAGTTCGACTGGCACTGCGACAACAATGAATCAATTAATGCACACTCATCACAGCACACCTTGACACAGAACAAGTCACGGGGGCAATGTGCAATAGTTGCCTGCGAGGGCTGGTGTAGGATGAGCAGGAGGTGGGGTTTGGGACTACACCATGGCAACATGATGAATGGCGGTCATTGCTGGGGATGAGCAGTACCTGTTCCGTGTGTTGACAGAGCGCCCAGCTCCCATGGTTGCTCTCAACACCTCCTGTTGGACGTGGTGGAAGTTGCTGCGTCTCCCTCTCTCTGTATGGCTGCACTTCTCTCCGCAAACCGAGATTTCTCGATGGTAATAAGCTGAGTGTGGTCACCGGCCACTGAACTTGTTACCATGATGAAATCTCTGGGCTGGAGAGAGCTCTGCAGTCAAACAAGGACAGGAAGAGGCAGCACCTTCAACAGGATGTGATGAGAGGATCCAGGAGGTCTGTCGACACATGGAGCAATTACTGGGAGTCCCCAGCAATGCCCACACTCACCTTGCCAGGCAGGGTGAAGCCCTGAGCCCCACATCTCAGTGCTGAGTAGATACACAGTTCACACAAGCCTTCACAGGCAAGCATTGCCCTGGTGGCTCACTCCACAGTGAGACATCACTGTTTCATTGCCCTGGCAGTGCCAGTGGGCAGCAAGGCTTTGCGTGAGGTCCCCAAGGTTATGAGGCCAACTCTGAAGCAAAAGGGGCAAGTCTAGTTCAGTCAGTTGTTGTAGTTGCAATGACCACCACTCATCACAGTGTTGTTTGTTTAGAAAAGCCAAGGGTTTCAGTTACCAACAGAAAGCTCACCTTTCGATAGCCTGTTGATCCAAGGCTGGATAAGCAAAAAAAAAGCAATTTCAGAAGGGAGGACCTCGGTTTGGAAATTTATTCAGACGATAAGGAAATGGGATTGTGCAGGATTTATGCCATAAATGTTAATGGCAGAAAACAGGTATTGAGTAAATGCAGTGATTAACAACCAGTGCATCGATGTGCAAGTTGATACTGCTGCAGGCTATTAGATAATGAGTCATGACACATAAAATAGCAAGTTCAGCATGTTACTGTTGACAGAAAGCACTGTCAAAAATGAAACTCCAGTAAAGCTATCAGGGCAAATGCATCAGAATGGAAGTGAATACAGCTCCTCGTCATTGTGACAAACCATGAAAATAATTAACTATGATGGGGAAGGACTGACTCAGACAACTCCAAATAGACTTGAATGATACTTTAAGAACTGATGTTTCAAACTCACATCTTATCGCATTATTTGACAGGTATGACAATATGTTTGGGGATAGTCTAATGGCACAGACCAAATACAATGCCAGTCTTCATCTACTGCAGGTCTACACAAGACCCATATGCTCTGAAGGGTAAAGATGAGAAGGAATGAGTGGTCAAGAATAAAATAGTGTATATGTGAAGACCAACGCAAGTGGGCCCCAACCTGAGCAAGTGGACCAAGCCAATTGTGGTTGTACATAATGCAGATAAAACACTATGACTGTGAGGAGTCTTAAAAAGTTGCACTAATTTAAGGTATAAATGATGGACAATAGCTATAAGCCACTTTACAATACTTGTACAGAGTTAGCAGGTTCAATGGAATGCTTTCATGCCTAGGTACAAGAGAATATTGACATAAATAGTCAGCAGGACCCAACATGGGCACTGGCCTCAACTCAAACTTGAGGTCATTTCTTGCAATGAAGACTTTGCCCATGATTTTCCAGATTATATGGTTAATAACTTGGAAGCAGTGTATGACTGCTTGCATGAACAAGAGGACTGGTTGATTGTCACAAGCACAGTAGAAGTGACTAGAAATTGGATATCACCCTTTTTTGTTGCACTAAACACAAGTTGTGTTGCACTAACAACAGTCCTATCCCTTGCACCTGACATTACACTTCACCAGCTCAGAGACTGGCACTTGGGTGTAGATCAGATTAGAGTGATGTGCGTCACAAGGAGACACAGTGGTCAGAAGTGGACTGCAGTCTGACTTCACACGTAGGAAATCAGGTGGGGAGGGGCTTGTCAGAACGGCGGGTAGATCCCTACGTCTGCACTGATCCAGCAGACAGATGAGAATAATGCTTGGGTTCTTTGACGAGAGGAATCTAACAGCAAGATGGCTAATTCGTTGTCAGAAACAATGCTCAGAAAGTAGGAGATAAAAGGAACATTGAAGAGTCCATCTCCAAGGCAGGAAACCATGGCCTCTCACACAGGACACATGTTTGGATGAAGGCACAGGTTGTGGCCATACAGAGCCTTCCTGCTTTTCAGCTTTACCATGATCTAGCTGGGGATCTCATCTCTGCCACACAGGACCAGCTTCAAGTACTGAAGGAATATTGAATGCTCCCAAGATGTCCGTACTGAGCAGTAAAATGCCATATGTTCTCATTTAGCATTGAGGTACTACTCACAATTGGAACACCACTTTCAGTGAGCACAGAGATGTTACCCATCAGCAACTTGGGGTTCAACAGGAGTCAAGAGGTATTTCACACAAGCAGTCAGCTTTCTATGTACAAAGATGCTGCACATCAGCAGATTATTGTCCTGCAAATGCAGAGAGATGCCTCTTCCACATGTGAGCAGATCCCTCTTCCACAGAGGCAGAGATAATGACACTCTGGAGTTCATCTCTGTTCCTGCAGGAGAGATATGTGCCCAACTCCCTCCACCTCACAGGCCTCTTACATTAGAGTCCTCCTTAGGTTGTACAGCAAGTTGATTGCATGGAGAAGACTGAAGACAACAGGGACCAGCCCCTTCTGAACTTGGGTCTGTCAGTCAGCTCAGTTCCACATCTGGATATTGAAACAATGGTGAAGTGATTCAAGTGTCAGCAGGTTGTTGCACCATTACCTACCCCGGCCCCTGAAAGGTTGCTTGGCTAGCAGATTTGGGTCACTGATGGGCCCCTCTCCCAGGTACTTCCTAACACAGCCTCTCAGCCAGCACTTTAGCCGTGGCCCACATCCTAAATGCTTTCTCAGTTGGCCCTGTGCAGAAGAGGGCCCAACTGGGGTAAGAGCATCTTTTCAGTCATCAAGGACACTTGCATAAATTTAAAGTAGAAAGTCACAGCGCCTTTCGACAGTCAGACTAAAGTCATACAGGAGGCACAGCAACATGGTGCAAAGACAATTCCATGAATTAGGTAGGAACACAAGAAAGGCATTCAGATATGTATCTTTTCTGAAAATGTTTATGGTTTTAGATTATTGCATATTTTTATGTTAAAAGTGATCCTAGACACACTAACACTTCCTCATTGATAGCAAATTGCATCCTTCATTGTGCAGTGATAACTGACGTTGGTGTGGCAGCTGCTGGCATTGTTGCAGACCCTGCAAAGAAAGTAAAAACATATTCTTGTAGCACAAAGGATATTAAATGTGTCAGATATTTGATCTCTTACAAGATTAAAGTGGAAAACAACAACAAAACAGGTTGGAGGAACAACACCTCATATCCCGCCTTGGGAGTCTCCAACCTGACAGGCTCAACATCGATTTCTCTAATTTCCAGTAACCCCACCCCCCCCAACTCCTTTGTCTTCCCTTATTCCTGCGGCTCCCTCCCCTACCTTGATAACCTGCCCATCTCCTCCCCTCCTCCATCCTTTATTCCATGGTCCAGTGCCCTCTCCTACCGGATTCCTTCTGCTTCAGCCCTTTGCCTCTTCTACCTATCACCTCAACTTATTACATCTTCCCCCCCCTCACCCATCCACCTACCTTCCCCCTCTCACCTGGACTTGCCTATCATCTGAACTCACCCATACCCTGCCTGCGTGTGCTCCTCCCCCTCTCCCCCCCCCACCTTCTTATTCTGGCTTTTGCCCTCTTCCTTTCCAGTCCTGATGAAGGGTCTCGGCCCAAAACATCGACTGTTTATTTCCCTCCATGGATGCTTCCTGACCTGCTGAGTTCCAGATTCCAGCATCTGCAGGATTTTTTGTGTCAGGGTAGAAATGAGAGTGGCTTTTTGTACTGAAGGCAGATATTCTAATGTTTCAAGCTTGGACTTTAATACTCATGTTGTCTTCTTGTTATGAATTCTCTCAGCCAGTGGACCTACTCCAGGACTCTGAGTTGGCAGAGTTACTGGTTTCAACTCTGATCCATGCAGCTGATACCACTGTCTACGTAGTAAAGTGAGAATACTGATTTATGAACAACTAGCTTGAACTATCATAAACAAAGCAAGTTGTCACAATGCCAGCTATTTGCTGGTGTCTGCACAAGTTCAAAGATATGGTAAGTTGCAGATAAATAATTTCTTTTTAATTGCAATTGTTTCTGCAAACAATGCAAAAGTTATTTTGCAACATAGTTACATAAAACAAAGGGATTTATAATAAATGATCTGCTGAGAAGGAGGATTATGAGATACTGAACCAAAGAATATGTTATCCGTTCGTTCACTCGAGACAAAATTGGTGCAAATCTTATTTTCATGGACAGCATCTGTATTTTTCGTAATCAGTTTGCATTGCATATTTGTCAAATTCATGACAAACATCCATCAACAAATGTTTTCCTAATGTTAATTGATTGGAAAGACTCATGAAAAAAGAAATCAAATGCCACTCAAATGCCTCTACTGGAACTCTGCAATATATGCAGCAGGTCAATGGTTAGGTCTGCAATCTCTCAAAAGGCAAGAAATTTAATCTCAGTGGTGACAAAACCTAAAGCAGAGTTTTTCTGTTGAGTAACTGCAACACAAAAGAATGAATATCTAGATAGAAGAAAGATTCCTCCAGGTGCTCCAGTTTCCTCCCACATTCCAAAGACGCACGGGTTAGGAAGTTATGGGCATGCTATGTTGGCACCGGAAACGTGGCGACACTTGCGGGCTGCCCCCAGAACACTCAACATTTCACTGTGTGCTTTGAATGTACTTGTGTCTAATAAAGATATCTTATAGACGCTATAAACCATTTGATGCTGAATGGAAGAATGTCTTTCAGATTCATCAGCCTTTTTTCTGGGCATTAGCTCTTGGTACTTAACATTCTTTGAATGTACCACTTCCTCCAATGCAGAACTCGGGAATCAAAGCAATGGGCAGAATCAGAATTTGGCACCAGGAGGAAAATGCAAACACACTGAGCTCCAATATCACCAGATGGTGCTTCGGGTAACACTTAAACACTTGTTATGGTCTGGTGCAACCACAGCAAGGCCACTGAGTGGTTTTGCTTCACACTGATGTTCCAGCTACAGTTAAACACAATGTGAGTCCAGTTTTTCCAAACCTCACAATGAGGCACAGCAAGACCATTTCACTTCAGCACCAGGTTTGTCCATATGAACTCTCATTATCAAACAGTTTTTACAGAAGGACCACTGCATTTCTCTGGAAAACAAAAGTAGTCTCATTGGACAAACACTGTTTTATTTCAAAGTCCTCATTGGTAAATTAAGCAATCCCAATTAATATTTCCTGAGGCAGTTCATCAGACTGTGACAAGAAACCTGCCACAATGTAAAAGGCAAATAGTGACCAAGAAGGGGCAGATTTTTTCCAGCTGAATCTAGTGAGATTATTGACTGCCCCACTGGAAGCAAACAACACAGCAGAATCGCACAAGTTTACAAAGAGGAATACATTGAGGACTATATCTGAAATTGCTTTTGCTCACCAGCGATGCTTTGTACTATTTCTTGCATTTTTTCTAAAAATAATTATCATTCCTTTTTCCAGCTCAATTCTATGATTCCCTCAGAATAAAATGCCTGAGCTTGCTTTTTCAAATGACTAAACTAAAAATTGTTTTTATTTTCTCAATTTTCAGAGAGGGTTATGTAGCAGCCTTGAGGGTCCTTGCAAACAAACAGATGCAAGAGAAAGCTAAAACAGAAAGGAAAAAAAAGCACACACATATGCCTGGAGATGCTAAAACAATTTGTGCCCGATGGAAGCTGAACTTATGAATGTGGAGAGATAAAGCAGCTCACTACCACATGGTGACACTGAGACACCTTGGTGTCTGTTCTCTGCCACTGAGTAGACTGGTCACAGTGGTCATAATGAGATGTTCAGTTTCAGCCTCACTCAATGAAAGACAGAGTTCAAACTTTTCAATAAAAACTATAATTCTACAAATGACACCTTAAAATGGCAAAAATGTAGAATAGTTTTCCCTCTCTATGACCTACATCTTTTCTGTAACATGTAATTATCTGAGATGTAACAGGATACTTTCTTAACAAATTTACTGCATAGGAGCCTCTCTCAATGGTCATATTATCAGAAAAAGCTAGTTTATCATCAGAAAAAGCCAGTTAAAAGTAGAACCTTTAAGCCTGAAATAATAATAACACAAGTTTTCCCACTGACATTGTTGGATTGCTGGGGGGTGGGGGGCGGGGGGAGATGGGATGGGAGGAGAGGAGACAGGAAGAGAACTGCCCTTAAGGTCATATGAAAAAGTTTTCTATTCTGTTCCAGCTGACTCCATCTTTGGAAATCTTTTTGGTTGATGAGTTCACCCGATTCACCCAGTAAACCCTTGTGCTTTGTAAATTTAGGTGTTACTGACCAAGCCCTAACGTTCATTTTGGGGCACAACTGGGTGAATGGTGAACTTTTGCATTCTGGCTCAGTTCATTTGATAATCAAAAGACAAGGAAGCCAAATAACATTAAGTTTTGGAGACAAGAGAGTGCAAATGCTGAAAGCTGGAGCAACAAACAAGATGCTGGAGGAACTCAGTGGAAGACATCAGCAATATACCTGACAGTCAGGGGTCTCAGGGGATAGAATTGAGTTCAGTCAAGATTACTAGAGAAAAGGTGCTCCGGAAGCTAAATGGACTAAGGACAGACAAGTCTCCTGGACTGGATGAAGTGCACCCTCGGGTTCTGAAGGAGGTGGCTTTAGAGATTGTGGAGGCACTGGAAATAATTTTCCAGGCATCGATAGACTCTGGCATGGTTCCAGAGGACTGGAAGGTTGGAAATGTAGTTCCGCTGTATAAGAAAGGAGGGAGGCAGCATAAGGAAAATTACAGGCCCATTAGTCTGACATCGGTGGTTGGAAAGTTATTGGAATCGATCCTCAAGGATGAGGTTATGGAATACCTAGAGGTGCATGACAAGATAGGTCCAAGCCAGCATGGTTTTATGAAGGGAAGATCCTGCCTGACCAACCTATTGGAGTTTTTTGAGAAAATCTCAAGTAGGATAGATAAGGGAGAGTCTGTGGATGTTGGGTATTTGGATTTTCAAAAGGCCTTTGACAAGGTGCCACACAAGAGGCTGCTTAATAAGATGAGAGCCCATGGAATTACAGGAAGGATATTAGAATGGGTGGAGCATTGGCTGATAGGCAGAAAGCAAAGGGTGGGAATAAAAGGATCCTGTTCTGGTTGGCTGCCTGTTACCAGTGGTGTTCCACAGGGGTCGGTGTTGGGGCCGCTTCTTTTTACACTGTATATCGATGATTGAGATTATGGAGTAAATGGTTTTTTGCCTAAATTTGCAGATGACACCAAGAAAGGTGGAGGAGTAGGAAGTATTGAAGAAACAGAAAGGTTGCAGAGAGACTTAGACAGTTTAGGAGCACGGGCAAAGTAATGGCAGATGAGATTCAGTGTTGAGAAATGTGCAGTTGTACACTTTGGAAGAAGAAATAAATGGGCAGATTATTATCTAGATGGGGAGAAAATTCAAAATACAGAAGTGCAAAGGGACTTGGGGGTCCTCGTGCAGGATACCCTAAAGGTTAACCACCAGGTTGGATTGGCGGTAAGAAAGGCGAATGCTATGTTGGCATTCATTTAGAGAGGTTATAACATATAAAAGTAAGGAGGTGTTGATGAGGGTCTATGGGGCACTGGTGAGACCTCATTTGGAATACTGTGCAGAGTTTTGGGCCCCATATCTCAGGAAGGATGTGCTGATGTTGGAGAGGGTTCAGAGGAGATTTACGAGGATGATTCCCAGAATGGAAGGGCTTACATACGAGAAGCATTTGTCAGCTCTTGGACTGTACTCACTGGAGTACAGAAGAATGAGAGGGGACCTCACAGAAACATTTTGACTGTTGAAAGGACTGGACAGAGTAGATGTGGCTAAGTTGTTTTTCTTGGTGGGTGAGTCCAGGACCAGAGGGCACAGTCTTAGAATTAGAGGGTGCTCATTTAGAACAGAAATGAGGAGAAATTTCTTTAGCCAGAGGGTCATGGATTTATGGAATTCGTTGCCACATACAGCTGTGGAGGACCGATCATTGGGGGTGTTTAAGGAGGAGATTGATAGGTATCTAATTAGTCAGGGTATCAAGGGATATGGGGAAAAGGCCGGGAATTGAGGCTAGATGGGAGAATAGTTTAGCTCATGGTGAGGTAGTGGAGCAGACTTGATGGGCCGAATGGCCTACTTCTGCTCCTTTGTCTTGTGATCTATGGAGGGAAATGGACAGTCGACGTTTCAGATCAAGACCCCTCAGCTGGACTGAAAGATAGAGGGGAGATAGCCAGTATAGAGAGGTGAGGGAAAGGAGTGGAGCAAGAGATGACAGGCAATAGGTGGATCCAGGTGAGGAGGGAAACCCAGTCCTGACATAGAGTTTCAACCCAAAATGTCAACAATTCCTCCCCTGACCCTCCCCCCCCCCCACATCACTCCACACCCCTTGACAGACGCTGCTTGACCCAATGAGTTCCTCCAGCAGATTGTGTTTTACTCAAAGCACATGAACCGGATGAAAAAAAATAAAATTTCTCTAATTGAATGTATTAGAGAATGCGGTCCCTCAACTTAATCCCAGCCAACATATTTAGCCTCATTTGAGTGGAAATTCGCACCTTTTACAAAAAGGGAAGTGAGGGTACATTGTTTGCTATCTTTATTTTGTTTTAATTAATTTACACACAAATGCATCATTAAATGTTTTGTTTATACTGTACATATTGACTTATTTTCATCAAAACCTTTTGACTTTTTGAATTACTGGTTTATCAACTGGTTTTAAATGATCAGAGTTGGAAAGGTCATCAGACAGAAAAGCCACTGGGGCAGCCGTGGCTGGGACTTGCAACTTGGCCATTGCTCATGGACAACTCCTCCTCACAGAATAGCCACAGCAGTGAGGTCAACAGTGTAACTTGAGCCATGTGTCACAAATGGTAACCCAGGGCATCTCGAGCAAGGTGTACAATGGGTCCAATGTAATCTGACCCAGTCGTTCTAGATAAGGGCATTACAGTCAGTGAACTGATGCGCAGGATCCTCTCGATAGCGCCACAGTCACTGCTGTGTGGTGGTAGGTGGAAAAGTTACCAAGTCCAGTGTTGGATGCCCCAGTCAAACTCACTTTTCTATCCTGGATGGTTCTGAGTTTCTTGAGAGTTGATGTATCTGCATTTATCCAGAGGAATGATGTTTCTAGGTGCAGAAGTTTAAGTGGTCACAAGGCAAGTCTTCCTCACGGTTTCATCCTCTGGAGACATCATGATGTTGTGCATGCAAGTTCTATATTAGGTCCCAGGATGTTGATAGTATGAGGCTTGATGGTGGTGCTTCTGCTAAAAATTAGGGAAATGGGCGAGTCGTCGTTTGTTGGAGATTGAACTAACATAATACAAATATTATCTGACACCTGTCTTTCAAGTCTAGATGTTGTCCAGACTCTGCTCAGGGCAGGCAATGATTAATGATTGAATGGGATTTCATGCTGTTCAGAGCCACTTCTGACCTCATGAGAAAAAGCAGCTCATGGATCAAGAAGCTGAAGATGGTTACGTCAACCATTCCGCACTCTGAAATTTTTGCAGTGGTATTCTGGGGTTCCATCTTTGGTCATGGCTATTTTAGCATCAGATGTGACACCAAATACTCCAAGACTTCCACTTAACCCATGTTCAATTCAGTTATGTCAGGGTTCCCCAATGCTGCTCTGTGGATTTCTATATCAAACTCAGTTGATTTCTATACTGACTGGGCCAGTTACTCTCACCCCTCCTCTAACAATCAAATCTTGAATCCAGATCTCATTTAAGGCTTTGGAAATGATAGTGAAGAGGAGCACGACATCAGCTAGGTTTGATTCAACCATTTCTATTGTTTGGACACGACTAGGTAGTATTTTTTTCACATTATTATAAAGATATGAGAGTTATAGCTGCACTTCAATCACTTGGCTGGTGTGCGAGCCTTCAGCACTGTAGCCTTTCTGTACTCAGCACTCTGCAAGTAAAACAGGCTGCACTTGTATTCCTGACGGTCTCCCATCCAAGTACTAACCAAGCACAAGTCTCTTTTACTTCAGAGATCAGACAAGATCAGTTATTTCCAAAGTAGTATTCTGTTTTTAATTCACAAAGAGGAAAAATGCCTGGTACACGTTAGTCAAGGTTGCAGTATGATAAATATCACCCAAATTAAATCTGACTGGGTAACTCATAATTGGCAGGCTCAGTGTTATCAGAGGAAAAAATCTAGTATTTTGTAGCCTAAGGAAATAATTTGAACTTGCTTGATCTCATTTATGTCATGCCAGCATAAATGTAACTTCTGTTTTGTTTCAAATTGTCTTTACCCAGAAGTTGTGAGCTGTTTTGAGAGAGCAGCCACTGTTGCAACTTCACAGGTAACTGGTATGTCCCACAGTATGATTTCTATCACACTATTCTCCTTCCTTAATGTGGAAGAATTGTCATTCAAAGGTCAATCGTGTCCACTAATCTCATTATTTTCAGGTAAACCATTTATAGTCAAGATGCATGGACCTCGGGACTTGATGATAGGTATACGACAAACTGGTAGTCAAGCAAATTACATTAGGAATGGCTTGAGATTTGCTGTAACAATGATATTAGGGGTCAAATATCTTAGTACTGAACAGACCTCCAGTGCTGACCTGATGCAGCCATTTCCTGACTGAGAAGGAAGTGTCACAGCAAGCATTGCATGAATCAGAGTCTGAGCACCCAGGGTCCGAGACACATTCAAGGTCCTGAAGCTCATAACTTAATAGAATAAGAGGTTATTCTCCAAAGGCAAGTTTAGGAGCAATAGTTGCAGTTATGGTTGTGAAACATTAAGTATGCAAGGACAGAATATCCAGGTTGGACTTAATTTGATTGATGGGTTAGTATGGAAAGAATAAAGATACATAATTTGGTTTTTAGAATCACATTTATGGATGATGCTCTGACACTTCCTTCTCATTCAGGAAATGGCTGGATCACTTCAGCACTGGAGGTCTGTACAGTACTTCCAGATTGCATGTAATGCAAGACCAATCTATTCAATATTCTGATGAAGGATCTTCAACCTGAAATGTTTACTTGGTTCCTCTTTCCCCAGATGCTGTCTGATCTGAGTGTTTCAAGCACCTGCAGTTCTTTGATTTTCTGTTGTACGTTGTCACTCCTGTGAAATTCCATAAGTAAGACTATAAAATCTGGATCAATCAGGTGCAAAATCATGACATGCCTGGTTGACAACAGATTGTAACTGGATTTACCAGAAACAGCCAGCATCTTAAGGTAACCCAGTGAGCAATTAAATGTTTTACTGACCCCAAGTTCTGTGTGGCATTTTGGACTGGTTTGAACATCAGCGTTAATCACACTGCCATTATTTTTGGAAACACAATCTCATTGATTTTATTGGGGGCAACGAACACCAGCTCCACTGATGGGGAAGGGTCACTGTGGAGCAGAGCAGATGATGATATCGTGACCAAAATTACTTGTGCTGTCCTTTTCTGAGTAGTAATGGTGTACATTCTCAATATCGCATTGCTTCAGGCCCAATCATGTAGCAGCACTGATCCTCACCCTCAATACATGATAAAAATAATTACTTGGTATTCATTGTCCAGACAGAGAAACATGTCCCAATTTAGCTTTAACCTGTAGAACAAGTGTCATCTTTGTGTTGTTCGCCATTATACAGAGCTACGGAGGCAGAGGCACGGGGTAAATTTTGAGTCTTTTGAATTCTGGAATACTGATGACTGAAGAGAACAATACCAGAGCAAGGGAGGATCACTACTGAACCATGACACACCCCTCAGTACAGAGCTGGAGAATGACTTGATGGCATCTTTGAGGTACAAGCTCCAAAGAGATATGCAACAACATCAAGGGGCGAGGGATTTCATGCTGTGAAAGCCAAAACAAAGCTAACTAGGGAAAAATGTTTCAATTTGAGTATCTTCTGTCTTTCCAACAAAACATCAAAGAGAAGATAGTTTGAATGCACTATTGGTTTTTTGAGTATATATCCACTGCAAACTAATTAAATACCAAGAACTCATTATCCCAATAACTCCTCCTTGTAAGAGATTAAACCATTCCATGTAACTTTCACATGATTTAAATTTAGATTACCAGGAGTTAGTGACAAGATTCAAGGTCATGATTTCAGTCTCGGTCATGATTTCAGTCTCTCTGTAGAACAGATCAGAGAAAATTTATCAAATGTAACCTATTTAAGCTTACAAAACAGGTGACTAAATTCCCTTGTTACTTCCTCATCTTCCAAGATGCAGTGTTTCACTTACACCTACAGACTGTGCAATGTCCGACTACTAACTGAAACAGCCCTGCCCTTGTTCCTGTTCTTTTTAATTATATTTTCAGGTCCCAAAAGTTCACATAGTCTGTAAGAGACCATGACATCCCTAATGAAACACTTATTAATGTGTTAAACATATTAATCTTTACAAGTTTTCTGAGTCTCCTTAATATTAATGCTGCTGAATATTTTAACAGCTCATTACTCTCTATACAGTCTATACAACAGAGATGAGATGAATCTCCACCATTTAATGAGTCCCTCTGGTTATTGTGGAATATATTAAATCTGAGGGTGGGGGGGGGGGGGGGGGAAGAAAAGATTCTCTGAACGTCAAAAGAAGAAAAAAGCTTCAGATCATTTAACACGAGAGGAAAATGCTGTCACTTCCAAAGTCCATTTACAGATTTCGATAATAAATACATTACAGCTAATTTAGAAGCCATATTGCATAATTTATAAGACTTGGTTGTATTAACTGCACATAGATGTTATTCAAATAATAGTTTTGTAATGTATGATCACCTCTGGACAGTAGACCCACAATCATGTACTATTTATTTGGTGTATTCTTGGTTTTGTTTTGGCATGTTATTCAGTGTTCCACATTCGGATCTTTGGTGGAGTTCTTGCTTTCCTCCCCATTGCATTCCCCAGTGAAAGTGAAGGGGGAACTGAGAATATCAATGCTGCTGTACAGCAAGGGTAAAAACAGAAGCATCACGTTTGTTCCAAACAGCAAGCTGCTCGTGGTGTAAGACAACAAGCTGTGATACATATCCCTGATCTTCTGCACATTTATTCACTGTAATGTTTCAGGTGGTGCACACTGGAAGCACTGTTACCAAAGAGAAAGGTTAATTCAGTCCTTTGATTTGCAAAGTTTCAACACAGAAGGTGCTCAGAACTTGCTTGGTAACTAGGCAGTTGCTTCACTTTAAATCATCGATGAGGAATAACTTAATGCTCATACATTTTTCTAAAAATAATCCTTAATTTCCAACACAATTGAAGGTTAGGAAGATCCCTTGTGAACAGTACCAATGAATACCTGAGTTGACTTGAATTTGCCCCCATGTTAAATTGTGTTACATTTAGTAAAGCCATATTACCAGATGTCAGAATGAGTAAGAGACAGCTGTTTTGAGATCCATAGACATAGATTGGATGGTTGAATGATCATGTCCAAAGGCTTCAACTTAAATAAAAAGGTAAATCCGGTCATAAGGCACACCGCAACTTAAATTTCAACGAGCACAATGCAGCATCCAAGTTTGCAAGAAAGCACTAATTAATCTGAGGAAGTAGCTCTGATGCACAGGGTAGTTTAAGATCCAACAAACAAAAATCCACTGCTGTTCATAAGATTAAGTTTGATATTTTTGGAAAGTTAAAAATGATGTTTGGTAGTGACCATTTCTAATATTCTCATTAAATCTCCTGTGCATAAAAATTAAATCCAATGTGCGAAGGATTTTGTGATAATGTGATAAGGCACTATGTAAACACAGGCATTCTTCTTAAACCACATTCAGAATTATGTAGCGTATCATATTACAGATGATTGTTTAAAAACGCAATTTAAAATTTCAAGTAAAATCAATCTTAAATGCAAGGAAAAATACAGTATTCATACCGCTTTCATTTGCTTTATCAACTGTACTAAATAATATGAAGTTCAAAAATACAATTCTATACCTATTCCACATCAAATGCCAAATTTGCTTTTATGTGGTCTTTTATTATTTTCTACGAATTGTGCAATTAATGTGTCCCTGAGAGCAGAAAGACACCCATATGTCATTATACTGCTCATCTTGATCAAATTTTCACAGATCATTGGACTGACATTTGAAGACAGTAATTGAGAGATATTATTTCTTAAGCCATCACTTTTATCACAATAATATCAATGCCTGATTTTAATAAAATGTAGTTGCCTTGGGATCTCAAAATAGCAGTCTCTCATTCATCCTGACTTCTGGGAACATTGCTTTGATACATTTAACACAGTTTAACACAGATTAGTTATGCTTGCTTTGCAAGTGAACCCGACTCCATAATACTCTTATTTAAATGTGGTTTATTTGTAACTCCTCCACCGAACGAACAATCACAGAAAACATGATTCTGTTGTGGCTTTGAAACATAATTTTCAAACAATGTCCAGTGCTCCCACCAAAGAGGTAATTCTATAAGGTATTGTGTCAGTTCTTGTTGGGGGGGGCGGGGGGGTGGAGTTAGCTCATGACATGAACCCCATTAGAACTTCTCCTGCATGCTTCCTTTCAACAAACAGTTCCTTCACAAGTCTCTGAAAGTGCAAGTATCCAATGGTGTGAGAAAGGCAGTGGGACAATGGCCAATTCAAAATGTATGGCCTTAAATAATGAAATTTGGCAATTGAGGAAAAAAATGGAGGAACAACAGTGAAAAAGGGTGAGTGAATTGGAGCTAAGTTTGGTACAGCAAGAAATATAAAGAGTGAGAATTAAAAATGGGATTAAATAAAATGAGAAAAGTGATGTAAATGAAAGTGTGATAATGGAAATTTACAGGAATTTCATTGGAATATTGACAATATTACTAGACTACCAATCCAGAGACACAAGTTTAAAACCACCAGAGCAGTCAGGAACTTTAAGTGCAATAATTAAATATAGTAACGGTAACCATTATCTCAGGGGATTATAATTAAAAAAAACAATCTGGTTCACCAGTGTCTTTGAAGGAAGGAAATTTACCATCCTTACTGATCTGTCCTTTGTGACTCAAGAACATGGAAATGTATCCGACTTCCTTGCCTGCAACTAACTCCGAAAAATGGACCACCAAGCACCTCAGTTGTCAATAAAAGTGCTATTCACCTTCTGAAGGAAAGTCTGGGACGGGTAATTAATGCTTGCCTATTCACAGTGCTCACATCCCACAAATGAATAAAATCAAAATCTCCAGCAACAATTTAAACACATTCAAGAAAGAGATTTAACATGTTTAACTTGTTTCCCTTCTGGGCTAGAGAGGCTCACTGCTTTAATAACTACCATATCACTAAAAAAAAGATTCTTGCACCTTCATACCAGACTTAGCAAGATTAATGACCAATTAATGTAGAAATCCAATCAATTAGGTTTAAATTCCCCAGTCACTATGGTAGGATTTCAATGCATCTCTGTGGATCATTAGTCCAATTCTCAGGATAAATAAACTGTTAGCATAACCGCTATGCTACCGTACCTACTCCTTCCCATCCCATTTGTGGCTTGGACGATACGCATGAGGGAAGCATGTTGCATTGGTGTGTGCAAGAGTAACCTCTCAGAAAGAATATAGTGGATGCATGTGTAGTGGAATATCATGACAATGGATATTCTGGAACTGCTGAGCAATTCACAGAAACCATAACTGAAAGGTGGCAATTCCTTCAAAATAAGAATAAAAAATGGACTCCTCCAATTAATGCACTGTTCGTGACTTTTACAACACATATTCCACATGAGATTTTTAAAATAATTCCTACAAAAGTAATATTGAATTTGGAAATACAGATATCTCAAACCCGTCTAATAAAGTAAAGCTTGACAGGTTTCTTCCAGGGATCATCACCTTAACACAACTGAGTTGCATTAAGATTCTGCAGGGACTTAATTAATAATGGCAAAGAAAGGAAAAGATTTTTAATTGACCAGGTTCATGGTTTGCACTGGTTAAGTATTACCACAAAGCAGTTTTCTTAAACCTACAAAATGTTCCAAATTAGTTTATTGCAAGAAATACCAGTTCAGCAAGATTATAACACACACAACTGTGAGTGCAAGCTAATGTGCAAGCTGTGAAGGTGACAAAGATAAATATCACATTTCAAACTTTTAAACAAAACAGATCAACCATCCTCCATGAAAACAGGTACATGATGATTCAAATACTTAAATGAATGTGGATATCTTTGTTTTACATTGTTTAAAAATTAAGAAAGCTATTCTTATTCTAAAATATTAATAAATTTATATTCATTCTCCTGCTCCTGGGATGGAAAATGGAAGAGTGTTTATTTAATTCTATTCGTTTCAGTGACTAAGGTGTTAAGGAACTAATGCCTAGAAATTAGATTAAAAGACATTTGTGCCTATATTTATACACAAGGTAAGGCATTAAAAAGTGACTTTTGCATTTTGAAGAATTTGTGCTCAGTTCTGACGGAAACCCCACCAAGCAATTTTCCATTTATGACCCTCACCCTATGACAAGCCCCAGTAGTTTCCCCATCATATTTCACACATGTCACAATATCAACGTGCAATCATTCATTCAGGAAAACGTTACTGTCAGAAATTACCTCAAACACTTGCAACCTATCACCTTTGTTTCTTACATGATTAAACAAGGAGCAGAGCAGATAGAAAGTTGGGATTTAAGTGTTCCTGCAGGGACAGTTTAGATTTAAACATTCCTAATCATTAATTTAATTGCAATTGTATAATCACAGAACATCCTTGCACTGGTCTTATGAGAACAAGGAGCTTCGACTTGTGGTCAGTTTGATGGCAGTGCCTTAGAGTTGCCAAGGCAGGGAGCACATTGCCCAGTTGTTGCCCAGTTAGCAGCATGTAAATGCCACCTGATATTGCTCAGTTTGTATTCCGCTGCACCTAAAATGGAGAAAAGCACAATAGTGCTTTCTTAAAGCAGAGATGTCCCAATTTTATGGCTTCTTGGCGAAATAGGACTCGCTTTGGTGGGCACCTTGGTCGGCATGGACAAGTTGGGCTGGAGGACCTGTTTCCATGTTGTATTACTCTAGGACTCTACTAGATGGAACAGGCACTGTAGACAGTAACCCATTGGTATCAGCTTAGCCCAGGGTCCTTACAGACACCCCTGGGAGATGCACAGGAAGAGGTGGGTAACAGCTCAGCAAACAGGTGGATTAGATAAAGGGGAGCAATAAATTTATCACTAATAAAACTTAAGCAATGTGCAAACTTGGAAAGAGTTCAGGCCTTCTGATTGTAGCTCTTAATGTCCAAAAATCCTTGAATCTCTACCATGGAACATATTCAGTGAGTTGAGAATTCAAAGTTTCAACACTCCTTGGATGAAGATATCTCATCTCAGTCCTGAATGGGTGGCCCCTTATTTTGACAAACTGATACCCATATTTGATACACTGGCCAGGCGACACAGCGTCCATATATCTGCCCTGTCAAGTCGCAAAATAATCTTGTACATTTCGTTAAGATGACTACTCATTCTTCCAAACTCTAGAGAATACAAGCCTAGTCAGCTTACAAGTAAGCTCCTCAGAGGAAACCAATCCCCAGCCAATCCCAATAATCAATCTGATGGCCATTTTGACCAGAAGTTTAAGCTTCTCGTATTTTTATTTAAATATACTGGGCAGTGGAGTGGCACACCAGTTAGTGCTGATGCTTCACAGCTCCAATGACCTGTTCCTGACCCTGACTTCTGATGCCGTTTGTGTTGAGTCGGCACATCCTCTCAGTGACTGCATGGCTTTCCCCCAGGGGCTCCACTTCCCTCCCACAACCCAAGGACATGCTGGTAAGCTAACCGGATCCACTAAATTGCACCTAACGTAAATGGATAGCAGGAGAATCAGATGGCGATTGATGGACCTGTGAGAACGAATAGGCAACAAGGAAATCAGAGGAGAAGTGGTATTTATGGAATTACTCTGCTGGGCCAAACGACAATGAAGGAGGCCATAGGTAAATGAAAATGACGTTAAGCAAATCAGTTCTCGCCAGTCACCAGTTTCACAAGCCAATGCTACACACATAAAAGCAATCTGTCTCCAAAATAGAAATAGAAACCAATAGTTATTAAACTGGAAAAGGCATTGGCATCTTTGTTCTTACATTATTATAAACTGCAATTTTGAAATAAACAAATGATATTTACAGTAAATCCTTTACTCATTAGCTCTTCAGTTAAGATTGAGCACGCGCGCTATTTGTAAACAGAAAGATGGTCCGAGAGGACTGAATTGGATGATACAGAGCCTTTAAGAATGATTGCACCAAGGTAAACAAAAATGTGATATTGAAGAAATGCAGAGCCAGCAGGAGAAAGGAAAATCAACTTAAAGCTGTCTTGAGACATATCATTGCTTTGTGTGTCAAGATTTCATTCTGCAGTTCATTCCCAATCCATCCTAACAATATTATGAACTCACTTAACTGCCTTCAGCATAAATGTTTGCACATAATTAAAAACAAAATTTTGATTAATTCAGTGCAAGTATTATGTCTGAATTCTTACTGTGTTCTGTAACAGAATACACAATTGGCAATGGGGGAATATGGAATCTGTTCAAGACAAGACTTCCATTACTTAAGTTTTCCTTTCTTGCAAATCCCTTCCCATATCTTCCTTCATATTCTATTTTCTTTTGGCATTCAGATCGACAAATACATAATAAATATTCAGAGTCGAATCCGTTTGTCATTGCACTGCACATGCACTGCAGACATGAAGAATCTGTCAAGACTAAATATAATACAAAATACATTCTGCAGATATTTTGCACCAGTTCCCATTAAATGAGATTTCAGAATTCTATCTGCATTTTACTCCTGTAGTGCTTTTTTATGGAATGGATTCATATCTGTAATCAATACAAATTTAAGAAAAATTTTGAAGCCAAAATAGAAATGCATTCAATGCAATTTGTCACAGTAAGGTCAGATTGTGCACCATCTACTTTAATACATCTGCTTTAGGACAGGCAAATAGTGTGCAGTAATATGCAATCAACCTGCCTGATTTGGAATGATTCCTCTTACGCACATCCAACCTATACCTTGTCGATCATCTGGTGACATATGTCAAGCACCTACAGACACAATGAGGTTGACTTGACCCTAGCGGCGAAATCTGTGGGGTGGGGTTCCACTAAGAGGTTTGAGGAAAACAGGAGAAAGTGACAATCCGACAATGGACCCAATACATTTTTGTGGATGGGTTTCTTTATGGTCAACAACCATCATCATCCTTCAAAACTTCATCCTTTTCCATGGATATGTATAATGGAAAAAGGGAGGAGTTTTAATCACCCACAGGTCAAGATCTGTTCATTCATGACATCCTTTAAACTGTAAACAACTTGTATTTCATTGTATTAATTTATTATACAATTTAAAATGTATTTATTTATAACAAAATAAATAATATTTGGCTCTCATTTGATCTACTAATGACTTACCAATCTTGGTAGATTGCCCAATGTGTTTTTTTTCCCCCGAGCTTGGCTCAGTGAGGTATCAACTGGTTGGCAATGGGTGAAAAAATATATACAGCAGCTCAAGAGTCAAGTTTGGTTTGATTCAATGGTGAAGCAAAACAGCTGTCACGTTGGATATGATCCTGGTTCAGTAAGGAGGAACAGCCAGTATTAAACTCATGGCAGTAAATAAGCAAAAACCTTTGGAGAATAGCTGTAATATTCAGTTTTTAACTGCAGACAACAAAGGATGAAAAATCACATTGTACAGACAGAGTTGCTCAGCAATATGGTAGATAAGTATTGGAAAACAGCAATGACATCTTATCTATAATGCTTGGGTATTTTACTGCATACCAAAGGACAATAATTTGTCTGCAAGATAAATGGAAATAACAACACATAAAAACAATTCACAATACATATTTCTACACCAATAAAGTTGGGTGCCATTAAGAATACTGATACTTTTTCATGCTCAAGGTTGCACTTCAAACATCTTTCAGAATCAGGAGAACTTTTCAAGTTTGACGTTTGCTCTCCCGATTCTGCTGACCTAGGGATGAAAATCATCTTTAATCGCAGGTGCTAATCAAATGATATGGTGGCTTATGCATATTGAAGTCCATTTCCAAAACGCAGTTCCATTAAAGTCAATGGGATTCTTGCTCAGAAATGGAGATCAACGTGTACACACCGCAAAATTATGCACCAGATTCTTGACTCCTCGAAGTTCCGTCTTTAGAAGAACACAACACAAACTTGAGTGAGAGGGATTGCTTGCAACTTCTTGCCTTTGAAGGTAAGCGATGCATTACTAATTAACATTAATAATATCATTATTTCTCAAAGACAGCTAATATTGTGATTGAAATACAAATCATGCAACATTTTCAATTAATTTTATTTCATTCGTCATTTTGGAAAATCTGAGAGAAACTAAAGTTCACCATAAACTGCCAACATTAATGGGGCAAATCTTCTGACAAGCTTGGCCACATTTGCCTATAATCCACTATTCCTGGGTGAAGACTAGAGTACCCTTTTGTTCAGTAGACCACTATCTCTCGGTCACCAGTGGTGCACTGGTGGACAACTCAAGGGCCCGTGGTCAGTTCTCAGCTACATTCTAAACCCTTTCACTAAGGAGACACATGATTAGGCCTCCTCGTTACCAAGATCTAAGCTGATTATTATTCGGGCTCAAGCAAGGTATGGTGCAACATTTCTTTTAGCCGAGGGTGCAGGAAACGTTTGATAACATACACCACAAGGTGCCCCACTCAAGCATGATCTGGCCCATAAAAAAATAGCTGAAGTTAATGCGCCAGTTTTTTTTAATGAAGCCATTCAAAATTAGTCCTAATCTCCATTCTCCTCCCATGTCCATATAACTTGTGCAACATGGATTTTATCAATTCCTTACATCATATAGTGATTAGTGTTTGTGACAAGGTATCGCACACTCCAACAACCAGTGTGAACAAATTACTCTCCTCACTGACAGAACAATAGCAATGACTCCTTACCACTGAACTTGAAGAAATGTTTTAATTACAGTCTCCATTAAATCTTTGATTAGTCTTCAGTGCACTGCTAAACATTCACTTCCTCCACCATTGGTGCACGATGCATCATCTACATGATATGCTTGGGCCACATATGAGATTTCAACAGATTGATTCCTGGGAAGAAAGGACTCTCTTATGAGGAAAGATTGAGTGAACCAGGCCTAAACTCTCTGAAGTTTCAAATAATGAGAAGTGATCTTATTAAAATGACTGAGAAGTATTTTTGGCCCCCGGGTGGCTGAATCCAGAACTGGGGAATAGTGCCAGGATAAAGGGATGTCTATTTAAGATTAAGGCAAAGAAGAATTTCTGACTTCAGAGGATTGAGAATCTTTACAGTGAGGCTGGAAACCTAAACCTTCTCAAGGCTGAGATAGACTTTTTCCAGAGCGAGAGTTGTGGGGATCAGGCAAAATAGTGGAGTTGAGAGGGACGATCGGATCAGCCATAATCTCAGGGAATGGCAGACAGAGCAGGCTTGAGGGGCTGAATAGACTACTCCAGCTCCTATTTCTTATCTCTAAACAACAACACCTTACAAACCTGAGACAATAAACTTGACTTTGATAAACTCGACTTTGACCGACAACTCGTGCTCGAGGACATCACTCCAAGTCAAACACTGTCCCACTGGAGAAATATATTACTAATCCTGCATTATCAAGTGACAAATCTTAGACCACATTCACCACATGGATTGCAATGGTTTAAGGCAATAGCACAGGAAGAGATGGCGATGAGGATGTGTACAGGAGTGAGATAGATCGGTTGGTTGAGTGGTGTTGCAACAACAACCTCACACTCAACATCGACAAGACCAAGGAATTGATTGTGGACTTCAGGAAGGGGAGGTCGGGAGAACATACACCAGTCCTCATTGAGGGGTCAGCAGTGGAAAGGGTGAGCAGCTTCAAGTCCCTGGGCATCAACATCCCAGAGGGTCTATCTTGGGCCCAACACACTGACGAAATCAAGAAGTAGGCACGCCAGTGGCTCTACTTCATTAGGAGTTTGAGGAGATTTGGTATGTCACCAAAACACTTAGAAATTTCTACAGATGAACGGTGGAGAGCATTCTGACTAGTTGCATCACCGCCTGGTATGGAGGCTCCAATGTGCAGGATCGAAAGAGGCTGCAGAGGATTGTAGACTCATCCAGCTCCATCACAGACACAACCCTCCCTGCCATTGAGCATAATCTTCAAGAGGTGATGACTCAAGAAAGCAGCATCCATCATTAAGGATCCTCACCACCCGGGACATGCCCTCTTCACGTTACTACCATCAGGGAGGAGGTACAGGAGCCTGAAGACCCACGGTCAACATTTCAAGAACAGCTTCTTCCCCTCAGAAATCAGATTTCTGAACCGTCCACAAACACTACCTCGTTATTGCTCTTTTGCACTATTTAGTTTTGTAACTTAAAGTAATTTTTTTTATGTCTTGCACTGTACTGCTGCCGCAAAACAACAAATTTCACAACTTATGTCAGTGATAATAAACCTGCTTCTGAAGGCTAAAGAGGGATGTGAAGTAAATGCTGGCCTTGCCATATCCATTTTACAATTAAGAACACAAAGCTGCATGCAATTCCCTTCATGTGCTATATCTGATATTGCGCACAAATTTGTTTTCTGTCTCCTGTTCTGTTCACTCAATAAGGTTTTGTTTGAAACCCATCTATGATATGAATTTTCAGGTCATTCTAAAACATTGAGCCTCAGACATTCAGCCAGTCAAATCTGCTTTCCAGACACTAAACAGTTATCTAAGCCTCCAACATGGCACACAAAGGCATGTTCAACTTTAGTAGGAAGCAAGCAGCTTGATGAACATCAAAAGGTCAACATTTAGAGCTCAAACCTGAAGGTTGGCTTGTCCTGAAGTAATATTCACCTGAATGACTTCTCTTGAAGCTGTTCTGAGCTCAAAAGGTCATAAGTAGGGCCACCAATCACTGCCACCTCTTATTTCCAGCCAATCATCTGTCCACCATCTAGAACCAATCACTGGCATTACATTCCAACCCTACCAATAGCTGTCATGATCTGTGTTGCCTAAAAATGTCAAAACAAAATAGTATATTTACCAATTACAAATTCTTTTTCGATAACAACACAAGGTGGTAAATGATCTTGCCAAGCTCAGCAACAATAATAAAAAAAATCAGCAAAACAAAATTTAAAAAAAATCTTCTCAGCATAAATGTTATGGCATGAATTCCTGCAATAAATAATGAAAAATCTGAATATTTTATTCAACTCACAAGCAGTTTTGAAAAGCCCAAAAGGGACACCATCATGTATTCAAGACAAAGAAGCCTAGATTTTTTTTTCATTAATTAAATATTTTTTCATCAATCATTTCAATACACTACAGTTTTCTTTTTGAAAAAGAATCACAAATAAATAATGCAAATAAGTCTACCAAATTTTATAGACCTGTCAAAATTATCTTTTGACATCCAAACTAATTATCTCGGGAAACTGAAAATAGCTTCTGGATTCAACTACTCAATGAAGAAAGCAATACTGATTTTTCCATCGTAAATGTTTAATGGAAAGATCTGTATTAGTGGTGTTTATTCAACCCACTGACATATTCTGTAAATTATTTAAAATAAACGAACTTATTCTGAGGTGTTTGGAGAAAGGTATGACAACCATGAAAGGCAATTTACAGCAACATTGCCTCTGCAGTGTCAGGATGGGGATTGTTTTCTTTAGAACTTACTAACAAACAGCCTTTTATATAACTATTTGAAAGTATTCACAATTGCTCCAGGATTGCCAAGTGGATTGTCAACCGCTCAAATATAATCATAATCGTATAACGTGGAAAGAAGAACTTGTTGACCATCGAGCACCAATTTACACTAACCTTTCTTATTATTATTTGCCCCATTTTCCCATCAACTTCCTCCAGTTTTTAACCATTCACCTACACACCAGGTACAATTTACAGTGGCCAATTAATCTACTAACCTGTGCTGGGACATGGAAGGAAACTGGAGCACCTGAAGGAAACCCACACATTCGTAGCTGGAACATGCAAACTACACACAGACAGTGCCAGAGGTCAGGAGCGAAACCGGGTCAGCAAAGCTGTTGGGCCAATGTGCTGCCTCCAAATATTGGGGATCAGATCAGTAAATAATCAGATCAGATCTTTCTGTTTCACTGCTTCCATTCAACAATGAGACCCTTCCAACTTAATTCAAGTCTTCTTTGACAAATATTTCAACCAAAATTTATTTCTGTTTGCAACATGTCTTAAAGTTGTATAGTCTTACCTTTGTATTGATGTGAAGATAGGTCATTGGCTCTGTTGTCAGTTGAATACATTTTTTCTCAACAAATTGCACTTAACTGAGCCACTGCTTTTTGATGCGCTTTGCTCACACTGATGTAGAATTAGTAGAATCGCAGTTTATAGCAAATGTATTCACAGTGAATGGTATAGCGACAACCAAAAGGTACACAGGGATAGGGAGATGTCACTACACATCTCGAATGCCTACAAAATAACAATAAACAAAGACAAAAGAAGTTGACGAGATAGATTGATTCAAACTCAGTGATGGCTTTATTAGTAGCTAAATTGTTCCAAGATGAGAAAAGTAGGGTCCTTTGGTTTTGAAAGGGAGTGCCCAAAGAAAAACTTCTTTGTGTGTGTGTATACATACACACACACACACATAAAATGGTGGAAATGTGTTGTAGACCAGGTAACATTCAAGGAGGGAGGAACACCAAAGTTAAAGAGATAGGAGGGAATGCAAATACTGGAATCTGGAGCAACAAACAAGATGCTGGAGATGCTGGTCAGGCAGCATCTATGGAGGGAAATGGACAGTTGACATTTCGGGTCAAGCCCAGAAGGGGGATAATTCCTTCAGCATCTTGCTTGTTGCACCAGAGTTAAGGAGCTGGGTTGCACTAGATTTTGCATGTCTTGCGGTCTCTCCCACAGGATCTGCACGGCTGCACTAATCGTCCATGGCAATGTGGTTCCTGCGGACATTGATGCTGCAGTCACTCAGCAGGCCAGAGGACTGTGGGTGGTGCAAATTCAGGCCCCGCCCATAACCATCCCTGATGGCCTTCTGACAGCTCCTACTGTCAATGTCTCTGGTGATCAAAGACATTTGGAAACAGTTGGGAAGTAAGATTTTAAAAAGGTATTTAAAAACATATGACGTTGAAGTTAAATAATTGTAATAGACTAAAATGCCTTTTCATTTTCTGTTTCAAATTTCCAGCATCAGCAGCACTTTCCTTTTGAGAGAGTAAAACTGGTGAAAATGCAATATTAGAAAACTATAAGAATGCAAGGATTCCTTCAAGAAAGTTATCAATACTCGGAATGTTCTTCCATTGATTGTTATAGAGTAAAAACTTACAGTTGGATGACAGAACATATCTGCATGTTACACTTCTGTCCTGAATGAATGGAGTTATAGTAACCCCAATGGCCTTTCTAATCTATTCTTGTCCAAAACAGTTGCATACACTTCATTATGCCCAGAAGATTCCAAGAACGACCAATATAACTGATGTCCATGAATTCTGCTCTTGAATTGATGCTAATTGGTACAGTTAAACTGTGTGCACATCTATTCTCATAGTTAAGTATAAAAGATCCCAGACATTGATCAAAGATGAGCAAAATAATTCTACTTGGACAATACCTGACCAAATGTATCCCCAACCCAAAAATTGCAAATCTATAGGTGAAGACATGATTCTGGTGATAATTCAATTGCACCAAACCATAGGCTGAATGAACTCCTTCCTTCTATGCTTCCAATTAATAACATTAAAACAGTTATTGTTTTCCTCCTGTTTATCAGGCATTGCTGTCGCTATGTTAGAGCACCCACCACAAATGATAAAAGCATTTGATCAGCTATAAACTGCTTTATGGCACTAGGTTGTGAAAGATTTGATTTTTGTGGAAGTTCTTTCCTTTCCTGCAGTCAGAGCTGGAACATGCACTTGTTTTTTTATGAAGTTTGTGCTCAGAGGGAATAAGGAGGAGAATGCTGGGAAATCTGAAATAAAAACAGAAAATGCTGGAAACACTCAGCAGGCCAGGCATCATTTGTGGAAAGAGAAACAGAGTTAACATTTGCAGTCAAAGACCCTTTGTTAGAACTAAGTGTGTACTTAATAGCAAAGTAAGTGTCACGTCTCAGTCTATGGAGACCACACAGAGCTCGTACTTCACAACTGATCTGGACGCAATGCAGCTCAACATCTCTGTGTTTAAGATGTGCTCAGGCAACCGGTTGGAACTGTTGCCTTGAAATTGGGTTGGAGTGATTCAGGTGTGTTGGCACAGCACTATACTCAAAGCTTGTGACAAGACAGGTCCCCCAAAAAACCCCCGAAAAATTGGATGAAAAATTCTTTGAAATCTTATTACTTAAGTCTCAAAGTTGGACATTTTCATCCATTAAAAGTTTGCAACTGTTGTGGCGTTGCCATGGTTATAATTGGCACAGAAGGCTGCCCTGGAGCTGAGGGAAAACACAGGGGTAGGGTTTGGGGATTCTGTGATCTGCTGCGTGTCGAGCCAGCCCTTCCTATCCAGTCAGATGAAGTCTTGTGCCACCAGTAGGTGTGGACCAACAGTTGAGGCAGCGACAGCTGCATGTCACACCGTGGGGTATGACAGAGATGGTCCAAGAATAACGAGTTCAAGCAATGAAGAAGGCAAATACTGTGTGTGATACATGGATGCCAGAATGAAAACGCTTTAATTCAAATCTCTTTAGTGATCTGACTGGTCGGTGTTCTTTGTCTTTTTGCGACTGCTATTTGACATTGGTGGGAGTTCCAATCTTGGTCAGCAGGGGGTGAAAGTGCACTGCCAAACTTGTGACATAATTTCATATGCAACAAAAATCAAACAGGCTACAGTGGATATCAGCCAAAGGTGCAAGGTCTAATTTCATCCAGAAATGATTGCCAGCATGGTCAACTCAGGGTGAAATCAATTTTTGCTGCTTCGGTGCTTAATAAACAGGTGCTAATTGATCCAATTTCTGTGCAACCTTTGAAAGTCGTGCGCTTATGAAACAGATGTGCCTTCTTGTTCCCACTCAACCCCCCCCCCCCCAAATATTTATTCATTACCATTTGGGAGTTCTCTCGTCATGATCAGCAAGTCTTCTACAGCCAGGCAGTTCAGTGAGTTTCTCCAGGTACACAACACTCGTCATTGAAGTTAATTTCACCCAATTCTATTCAAACCACATTTTGATCATTTGGTCCAGCTCTAGCAACGAATGCACGAGATGCATCCGAGTGCTGGAGGCAATGCAGATGAGAGTTTGATGCTCAATGACAGGGATCCGAGTTGTGCTAAAAGACCGGAGAGACTTGGGCTTACCCCACCCCTTAATTTATTTTCAAAGTAGCCTCCCACACGGTGTGCAGGCCTGCTTCTCCCTGAGCGACTCATGTTACTGCCTATGCCATGGCACATTTGCGCACTAGCGCCACACATGGCTAGAAATCCTCCGATCCACATGAACGGGTCCTTGATTTTCTTAAATTAAAGTTTTCTCATAGAAATTATAACATGTAGTGGGCGTAAACATTGCGTGGTTCGATAGAATTTCCAGGCCTGGTCCTCAACGATATCTGTTGGCCAGATTGTACCCATGCTCATCACCCACTCTTATCTTGAGGTCTAAAATAAGAACAGAAAAGGCTGGAGATACGCGGGAGGTCAAGCCGCATCTGCGGGGAGAGAAACAAGTCTGAAACATTAACTCTGCTTCTCTTCCCACATGTGTGGCCTGACCTGCTGAGTATTTCCAGCCTTTTCTGTTCCTATTCCAACTTCTGCAGTTTTTTTGATTCTCATCCTGAGGTTAATTGGTCCTGTAACTGCACTTAAATTTTGTAACTCAGTGGACTGCAACTCCTGAACGACACAGTCCTCCAAAGAGGCTGAGATGGCCACAAGCTACAACTAGGATTCAGGCAGTGAAGCCCCAAGCCCTACAACCAGCTCCCTAATGTCTTATTCACAGTTTAAGGGCTTTTAAATGTCTCTCATATTCAGAAACACAAAAAGAAAACAATTCAAATAGATCCAAATAATTAAGATTCAATTTACTTAAATGTTCCACAAATAACAATAAGCTAATAAATATAACATAAATACAAAGTTCAATGAATAAAGTAAACAAACCCCTTAAATAGATTTACCTCTTTAACCAAGACTGGACACTATTGCAATGAATGGGTCTGTACCACAGATGGTAGCCATGTTTGACATAAAGCTGAGAGGCCAGATGCAAAGTGTATCTGACTCCTCAGCTCAGTCCACGTTATCATTCAGACCCATTGTTTCTTCTTTTACAAATGAACATAGTTTAAGTGAAGAATAAGAAATAAGAGAAAAATCACAGAAAAACTGTACAAGGAAAATACCAGGAGTTTCTGCAGTGTGCATGTTTTCTGTAATTGAAATGTTGACATATTGATGGAGCATTCACAACAAAGCTGTTGATTGGTAGTCTATGAAACACATTTCTCAGTGTAATGTCCTGTATCATGAAAACCCTTACAAGGAAAATTAATTATTGAGATCATGAAGCAAAAGCTGAAAATGTAGTTATTATATTTATACCACTCTTTAAGCTTTATGACTGTTCAGAATCCACATGGAGAACAAAAGCATTCAGTGAATAATTAATCCATCTCAAATTTGCAATACAAAAGCGAAACATTTCACAATAGCGAACTTTTGTTAACATGCTTGACCGTGAACCTCCTCTTGTATTTAGCAGGTTGAAATATTTTGATTGATCGGGTTGGCATTTAATTCTAATGTGGGCTGATCAGAAGAGACCAAACTGAACGGGTGCAGATAAGCGTTACCTTTACATTTCCATTTTTACTGAGTTCATGCCAAATGGTCTAACAGGGGATAGGATCTGATTAACCAAGGCCAGAACTTGCCCCCTGATGACCTACATGGTAGTTATATACTTAGCTGTTGTAGATCCACGAGATTTACTTGCTGCCAAGTACTATGCCAATTCTAAAAGGCAGAAGCCTTGCTTGCAGCAGACCCACAACAGAACGTAATGCCATTATATATGGCTGGTTAACAGTGAGAAGAGGGAGGGGTGGCAGAATTTTGACAGCCGGTTTGGCAATGTCACCTGGCTTAGCCACCTGTCAAAAAGCAATGGCAATAACTGACTCTCCCTTAATTTGGAACCATTTAGAAACTTGGAAAATATATTAAAACATTTAAACAATGGCAAGATTTTAGAAATTATTAATGATTAAAAAGAACTAATTCCCCATATGTTTCTGTAAATATTTAAATGTTTCTGAAAAGTTCTGAATGAAGTGGCATTCAAGTACCTTTGTTGCTTTTGGACAGATGACTAAGCCAGGGGGCATGGCTTGACCAAAGGTCAAAGTTCTGTTCCCTCCACTCACCATAACCAGTCATCCACATCTAAAGCATGAAAATACCTGTAAATACTAATAAAACTAATAAATTAAATAATTCAGAAGGCATATATTGATCAAAATTTACCCTTGTCCTTCACAACCATTCCTCTCCATTGAAATGAATGGAGTCAGGTGACAGATTGCTCAGTGTGAGTGTGGGGAAACTGCAGCAAATGCACTCCACTGCTGGACTTCAAGGGGAATCCAACACAAGAATGCACTCATGGAAATCGCCAACAATACAGTCAGTGTCCAGAACTTGCACGGTCAGGAGATGGAAATATGATACCACGCTAGCTATAAATAAAAACCATTATGCAAAGAAATCAGAAAAAAAGAGGAAACTGATATATTCACACCAACCTAATAGAAAATAACAGCTTTATTTTATTGCTTACTTTTTCAGTCTTGATCAGTATTTATTTTTTTATAAATATTTCTGCATACAAATTTGAGTTTTAATGGTGTTCAGTGTCCCATTCAAAATATTCTTTAAGTCATACTTCATTAAAATCGCATTTCCTTGTTTAAAAGATCTCTCCTGAAATGCTGTTTATTTTTTCTGAAATCATAACTTGATTATATTAAATTGCCTGGAGTGCACTGCTTGATTATACAGGTGCTGTAGCACCTGCTTTACAGACAGTAATTGCATAGCTAGGTCCCAAGGGCTGACCATATTTCAAACCTGCCTGCAAGTATTGAAAGTTTCATCAGTTTCCAGACATTCTGTTACATTAGAATGTTTCATTAGCAGTGAGAAAATGTTGTGTTTGTTCTGTTGCAAAGTCAACATCTTTTAGCAGTGGAACAATAGAGACACTGGCTATTTGGTCTAGAAATGGAAAATATAGTTTCCTTATGGACAATCTAGAAATGACTGGAAAGCAAGCCAAAAATCAGCCTCATCCCTTAATGGTAACTTAAAATTTATCAGCCTTGACTTATCAGCAATTCCTTAACTATTGCCATCTTCAATTCTCGTTGTATTACCATCTTCGTTAAAAATCATGATTCAAAACAGACCCTCACTCTTGCCGTATTTATACCTTCCAAAGTAAAAACAAATCTGATGAAAAAGATCTTAAGTTTTGAATTCAGGTTGAGAGAACACATAGGTCTCAGTGTCTGATATTTTTGCATCATAAATATGTCATATTTGGATGTGAATAATTAAAAAAAAGATTGTAAGCCACATCCACAAGAACACGGATACCGTTCATCCTTCTGTTCCTTTATCCAATCAGAAAAAACTTGGAATTAATTAGGTCTTAAAGTAATTACCTCAATGGAGTGGTCATACATTAGATTTTATCCTGCAAGAAGGATTTTAATATTGTTTGATTAATCCTAATGCATCAAGTCTTAAGATGTAAGACTTTTTACATTGTTTATGGTGGCTCATTGACTTCTGAATTTCTCGGAAATTTTTCAAGCAATGATAAAGACAGATATTTCAGAAACAACAGGCTGTTGTCCAATTCCAAAACAGCTCAATCTGCTTCATCAGATAATAATGGTGCTTAAACCTGAGAACTCCCAGGTGTAACTTCAAACCAATTAACATTCAAGAAGTGAATATCGTTTTGATTTTGCAGCATAGAAGAATAGCATTTTCATATTTCCTTTCTTTCCACCGCCCTAGTCCATGAAGGATAGCTAGTTCTATTCTATTTTATCACCATTATTATCTCTGTGACTTTCTGGTGCAATTTTCCTATTGAAACATTACATTGGCAAAAGAAGTCAAAAGAACTCCCTCGAGTACTTCAACGGTTTGAGTAATTTTGATGATCACCATTATGTCAATGAGAATTCTGATCACTGGTGGAGGGATATGAATTTCCTTACAATACTTAATTTCTTTTGATCCCTTTTCTTTCCACATCTCCTCTGTCATTTAGCCAGACAACCAAGACAGCCTAGATATCTGACCTGTGCAGCACAACTCCCAGTGACACTTTCAACATAGCAAGCACTTGTAAAGGTATGGCTCTGATTCACTAAAGAATCATCATCACGGTCACTGTCAGTAAACTAAACAGGGACAATCCAGTGTCATGCACATTCTGTGTGTCTATCCCCATCTGTCAGCATCACTGACAACTGCCATCTATCCAGCAATGTAAATGGGTACCACCAACAAACACAAGCTTTGCAACAGATCCCATATGCCAATGTATTTTCTAGTGAACAATATATGCAATGATTTGACCAAACAGGGTTTACAAAATAATTGGAAAATTAAGTCGAGAAAGACGGAATGTGACTAATACCTATCAATCCTTGCTTCAAGCCTTCACATTCCCTCTTCTATTTAATCTCCAGACACCTGACTATAGTCTTGGTGAAGGTAGTCTCCCTTTATCTGCACCTACTTTCTATCTGGGAGACTTGAAGGAAAAGAGAATGATACTTGAGTTGCTCATTTTTATCTGAATTTCTGGACTATTTGGAGAAAGAAAGGTGATGACGGATGAAGAAAGGGACGCAACAGTTTAATTGTCCAAAAATAAGTTAAAACATTGTTTGTAATCCTGACTCCATAATTCATTCAGGACACATTGCTGCTGAAGCTAAAAAGGAAGCTTGAGAAGATCCCAAGGATGTGAAAACTGCTGCATAGTTCATGGTCGTTTTCCCATTCTGATGTGACCACCATTCTAAACCAATTTTTATGTCTGCAAATGTCCTTTCGGTCAAAGTTTGGCAATTTTGATCGATGTGTCTTCTCGTCTTGCACCTGCAACTTTGTCACCACTTCTTACAAACACCAATTCCAGGCAAACAAATATATGCAACTTTTATTTCTAAAATACAATTGCAATTAATTTAGAAAGAAAAAGAAGTAGCACTTCTTTTTTAATTTGAGTAAATCAGCATGCAGATTTTCTGGAAATATTGAGTGTTCCCATTTCATACATCACCCTTCCAGACATAAAGTGATAATTACATTCTATTCAGCTGACAGCACTTGTTTCACTGCCAGACAAGTCAAAATTAATTCTTAACACCCTACATTGTAGGAATGTACAAATATAATTTTGGTTACCTAATAGAGCAAGCAGTTTGCTATTAAGAACAAATTCAGATGTTTATATGAATTGCTTATGTCTTGCTTGGAAAGAATCACAGGGCTGAAGTCATTTCCTGCCACTAAGATACACAAATCCACTATATATTGATGAAAAAAGGTAAATAAGAAGCTCCTTTCGTGATTCTTGAGCTTCTTTTCAAGGAGAGGAGCTTTTCTAAATTGTTGCCACTTCAGTAATGAGGGAAATACGGTGGCCAATCTGTGCACAGCTATCAGCTTCACAAATTTGATGAGGTAACAACATGGGTCAAGACAACAAAAAGAACACCTCTGCTTTGAATGGTGCAATAGGACCTTTTCAATCCACTTTAAAGGCAGAACTTCATTTAAGGTCTTATCGAACAACGCCGCCTCTAACTTTGCAGCATACTGCAAAGGAATGTCACTCCAGAGTCTGCCTCCTGAAGTTGGGCTCAAACTGACTCACCCAGAATATGATTACAAAGCCAATACTGACATCTTAATGATACCATTATATACATTTTAGACAGATTTAATTAATCTAGCAACAAAATATATCTAAGTTTTTTAAAGAACAGATGTGAGCTATTTTTGACTTTTTTTCTATTTTTACATGCCTTGTTTCCATTCAGTTTGTCTTCAGCCAATTTTCTTCACTGAACTTTTGCCCAAAGGACAATTGCCCAAAAGTCAGACTTCCCAATTTTTGATACAA